>NC_079313.1:84118752-84479931 GCF_029931775.1 Euleptes europaea
CCAAGGAACAAACCAGGATATCTATATTAATATACCCCATGAAATCATGGTAGAGACGCACTGTGTTAAACCAACTTGAGATCCTGGCTTCAGGAACCAAAATAAGCAGAATTATTGGAGTTCCCTGCATTCAATCACACTAGCCATAGGTAGTTTAATTAAACCCTGGTTTGGTCTGAATTGACCCTGTATGAACGCTTCTCAGGACTCCTCAATTACTATAATAGTAGCGTGGAAAGCAAGCCATGTGTGTCATAAAATGCTGATCGGTGATCCATTTATTCACCCACATCTGTGTTTCAGTAGAAAGTCATTTATTTGGAAAGACTTGGGATATGTTGGGATTAATATTTTAGGGATCTTCTGAATGAAGAAGGTACATTTCTTTTGAAGAATTAAGAGGTAATATGATTGGACTTCAAAATAGAGTAGAATTGTATGTAGTTACAAGACTGGAAAAGCTCCAGGTGAGGACTTAATCCCGGCAGAGGCTATCAAAAATAATTTGGACTTTTGGATTCCTATCCTGGCATCACTATTCACCTGTATTGACACCTGTGGTCATATTCCCACAGATTGGGGACTCTCAATTATCGTCCCGATATTCAAAAAAGGGAAAAGAGACGATCCTACCAACTACAGGCCAATAAGCCTACTTAATGTCATCAGTAAATTATATGCAAGGCATCTGCAATGGAAGCTCCAGGACTGGATGGAACAAGATAACATTCTTGCAGAGGAACAAGCTGGTTTCGGGGAGGGCCGATCTACCATGGATCAATGCTTAGTGCTACAACATCTAATTGAGAAATACTCCTCGAAAGGTACAGTTTTCCTCTATGTGGCCTTTATTGACTTTAAATCAGCTTTCGACTCTATAGCTAGAGCCAACTTATGGAGGAAACTGGAGGCCTCAACGATTGATAGGCGGCTGCTCTACTTAATACGCATGCTACATGAAGGGACTTCAATAAGAGTGCGATGTAATCCTCAGGGCCATCTCTCTAATGTGGTCAGAACGGAGAAAGGTGTCAAACGGGTGCATACTGGCTCTACTCTTATTTAACCTCTATATTAATTATATGGTACCACAGCTTTGTAATATGGACTTTCATCCCCCCAAACTGGCAGGGAAGCATATCTCAGTGCTGCTGTATGCTGATGATGCAGCAATCATATCAAGAACACCAATAGGACTTAGAAGAGCCATGGATGCAGTAGTAACATATTGCAAGGAGGGCAATTTACAACTTAACTACCTACAAACTAAAATTATGGCATTCGCCAGGAGACCCAAGCTACTATCATGGAACATTGAGGGCCACAATATAGAACAGGTCAACTGCTTCAAGTATCTGGGAGTAATCTTCCATTCCTCTGGAAGTAGAAAAGCCCATAGGGACTATGCGGCTGGGAACGCACAAAGAAGTGCAGCTGTCATATAAAAATACCTCAGGTCCAAAGGTGGCCACTACATCCCGGCTGCCCTCAAATTGTTTGAAGCCAAGTCGATTGCTCAGCTTCTTTATGGCACACAACTAGGACCTTGTGCTAATATATCATCGCTAGAACGTGTGCAATCTAAGTTCCTGAGGTCAGCCTTGCAAGTCCCAAAATATGTTTCCAATGCCACTTTATGCCTTGAAACAGGCCTTACACGAGTTGAGGCCAGAATATGGATGGCCACAATTAACACCTGGCTCAGGCTATCCTGCCAACCTCGAGGCCTTGCTCCTTTAATTATTAAGGATGATTTCCAATCCTCATGGAAACGAGCGGTGACAGATAAAATGGCTACATTAGGCTTTACACCGCAGGTACTAACCCACATGGGCTATGATCTGGCTAAGGCAACAATTAAACAACGTATAATCGACACAGAGCGTCAAACAGATCTTGCCATAACACCAAACTTCATTATCAGTGAACCCTGCAGATACCTTACTACTCCCATGGAGTATCTAAGCAGACTTGAAATTCCAAAACATCGAAGAGCTTTCACCCTGGCCAGATGCCAAGCCCTCCCGTCAGCCATCCAGGAAGGCTGCTACAGAAAGATGCCATATGAGGAGAGAAAATGCCCCTGTGGTTCTGGATATATAGAAACCCTTGAACATGTTCTTTTTCATTGTCAATATTATACAGCTATCAGAGAAAGGTTCATATCACCACTAATTCATAAATCTTCCAGCCAGTACGGACAGTTCCATATGTCATCCCTGCTACAAGATGTCAATGTATTCAGTTGCTAGATTCTGTGCCGCTGCAATTGACATCCGATGTTGGAGAGGCTGTGCTAACCAGCAGTTTTGAAAATGAAGGCAAACAGTTATATTATATGTGCTCTCCTTTTCTTACCAAGTGGTTCATTCATTATACTAACTAATGATCCAGCATGTTTTATTCAGATGTTTTTTAGACTACTGTAAATTGGTAACTTACCTATTTTACTTGTGATGGTCATTGACTGTAATAAAATTTCTATTCTATTCTCAGACTGGAAAAAAATTGGAACAGAGGATCGTGCAATTTCTGAAATGGGATGAAAGGAAACTTGGCTTGACAATTCAGGAGTTAAGACACGGTCAGCTCAGTGGAAATTCACCGAGAGAAAACTGAGGCCCAGTAATATCTCAGACCTAAGGATGTTCTCAAAAATCAGCTCCCATGATTTCAGATATGACAGGATTGTGGCCAAAGATGTATAGACCTGACCACAAGGTCCCTGTCAAAATTGGGAATGGAAGCAAGGCTTGCTGGCTAACTGATTTCTCAAACAGCCATTTTTTGGCATATCTCATCAATATAGAAATTAGAAAAGTGTTCTTTCATTCACACTGTATCCTGTACAGTTATTAAATCCAAAACAGATGGAAAGGGGACAATGGGGGGCTAATCTTCATTCAATTCTAAGGGAAATTTCCACCAGGGTTTTTTCTTTTTTTCAAGAACTTTCTTATTAACTTCAAAACAAACAAACAAAAGTCTATACCTGATGACCATGAGCCTCACAAGGGTGGTCAGGGTGGCGGGTGGTGGTGTACATCCAACGTAACCTGTCTTTTGCATGTGCGTTGGCAATTCCAGCCTGTTCTTGTCCCCCATCTCCACATTGCTGGTGTGTGTAGGACTGGGCACAATTCACACAATCTACACAGCAGGGAGTCACAGTATGGTCACCCTTTTTGCATTATCTGCATTTTAGGGAATAATATGTGCCTCTTTCTGGCTTCCCATAGATCTGGTTTAGAGTTGTAGTTGTCAAGAGAAGTGTTTTGGAGCGGTGGACTCTAATCTGGAGAACAGGGTTTGATGCCTCACCCCTCCACATGAGCGGTGGATGCTAATCTGGTGAACCGGGTTGGTCTCCCCACTTCTACTCATGAAGCCAGCTGGGTGACCTTGGGCTAGTCACAGCTCTCTCAGCCCCATCTACCTCACAGGGTGTCTGTTGTGGGGAGGGGAAGGGAAGGTGATTGTAAGCCAGTTTGATTTTTCCTTAAGTGGTAGAGAAAGTTGGCATATAAAAACCAACTCTTCTTCATGATTTCATGGATGAGTCAAATTGTTATGTGGACATGCCCTGAGCTTATCAGAGGCTCCATTCATGAGAATCAAAGCCCCCGTGTTGCCCTTTTGTTCAGGTGCTTTAGACCCCCTAGGAAATTAAAGCCAAATAATTTGTCTATTATACTACAAGTGATTTATAGCAAGGCTCATGAAACATCCTTTTTCTTGTCATAATTGTTCAGGGAGTTAGGAGCAAAAGAATGCAGCACGAATTCAGGCACGTGTGAACGTTCAGAACACGTCTTAGAAAGGTCATGAGCCTGCTCTGTTTCTTTAGAAACATGAGCATGCTCTGTTTCTTTATATTTCAGAACATGGGTGCCACCTTTCTGGTGGAACTCATCTGTAACAGGTGCAAGAAAGCCAGAAATTCAACAGGTAAAGCTTTCACCTTCCATTCTAGGAAAAAACAACCCGGTTACTTTTGCTCAACATATAGCGGCTTGAAGGCACAGAAACCCTGTCAATGAAAGACCTGGCCCTGTGCACACAGTAGGGGGTGGGACGATGGTTACTCTAGAAACGCGGGGGGCATTGATGCTTGGGAATTAGCAGTGCGTTCCAGGCGGAACTGCCCCGCAGATTTTGTTTGAGATTTTCACGGTGAACCGTCGTTCAGGAAGCGCCTACGAAGCTGGCGCAGCCCTGCCCCGCACTGACTTAAGGGCCCCTTTAACGCGACCTCTTGTGTTTGCTCCGCCCCCGCCGCGAAGAATCCCCTCCGGGAAACCTGCAAAACCACAGCCGCGCGTTCGCGATGCAACCGGCGATTTGCTAACGGCGATGCAAACCAGGAGCGGGCGAGTGGGGGCGGGGCGTCTCCTTCCGCGTCGGGACCGTGGGCAGTCATTTTGAAAGTCGCATTTAAAAGAAGAGCTTGGGGCGAGCTTCCAAAGGGACCTGGCCTCAACGGCCTCGGGGCGGGAGTGCAAACGTCCCCTTCGGCAGGGCCAAGCGCGCCCCGGTTTCCCGGGCTCTGCGCCAACCAACGCTCCTCTTTGCCTTGCCAAAGCAGGACTTGGGGGCCGGGGGCTCGCAAGGGTCTGCGCCTTGGGGCTCGGGGCGGCGGGAGAGCCCGGCGGGCCCGTCTTACCTCCCGCAGGCGGCGCTCCCCCCCCCTCCGCCCCCTGCACGGCCAGAGCCCGCAGGCGAGCAACCGGGGGCCTCCCGCCGCCGCTCTCCGCACCGCGCCTCGGTTGCGCAACCAGCCGCCGCCTCCCCGGTTGGTGTCCCAGTCCGGAGTGCGTTTGGTTCGCTGCGCCCAGCCCTGCCTACCCTGCAGGGAGCCTCCCGCTCGCCCGCCCTGACGACCAGCCTCCTGGAAGAGTGGGAGGGTCAGGGGCCTGGAGGCCAAGCCCTTGGACGAGAGGCGGAGGGAGCTGGGCGGGTTTCGTCGGGAGGAGGTTATGGGGGGACTGGATGGCCCCCTTTCAGGATCTGAAGGGCTGCCGCTCCGAGGGGAGAAGGGAGCTGTCCCTGTTGGCAGCAGAGGAGAGGACTCGCAAGAATGGGTTTAAATTGCGGGCGGAGAGGTACCGGCTGGATGTTAGGGAGAAAGTTTTTGGACAGTGTTTGACAGTGGGATGGGCTTCCTAGGGAGGTGGTGAGCTCCCCCTCCCTGCCGGCCTTTAAGCCGAAGAAAAACGAGGCTCTGTGCTGCGTAGTAATGTTCAAAAACAAGACCAGCACACAAATCTCAATGCAATACAATTCTATTAAAAGGGCAAGGTGACAAGTGAAGACTCAGCTCTAAGGTGAGTCAATGTATATACAATATATACACAAATATACAACACATCCACAAATATACTGATGGATTCTTCTTTCCAAGGCAAGTACACTTTAGATCATATCGTGTTGCAGAATTGTCGGTATAGAAGGTAGACAATGGAAGTCCACAGTGAAGACAGCCGAAGAAGAGGTGAAAGGTAAGGACGTGGCGCCTAGATCAATATTCACGTTTCGCCAAAGGCTTCATCAGCTGATCATAATCATCACAGGAAAATAAAAACTAGGACAAATTCCTCATGACCGCAAAATTCCAATGGCCAGAACGGCTCCCAATGAAGTCAAAATCCACTTAGAGAAGGGAGCTGTTCCTGTTGGCAGCAGAGGATAGGGCTCACAAGAATGGGTTTAAATTGCGGGCGGAGAGGTACCGGCTGGATATTAGGACAAAAGTTTTTTACAGTAAGAGTTGTTTGACAGTGGAATTGGCTTCCTAGGGAGGTGGTGAGCTCCCCCTCCCTGCCAGTCTTTAAGCAGAGGCTGGACAAACGCTTGCCAGGGATGCTCTAGGCCGATCCTGCATTAAGCAGCGGGTTGGACAAGATGGCCTGTGTGGCCCCTTCCAACTCCATGATTCTATGATTCTAGTTCCAGCCTTCACTCAGGCAGATGCTAGCACTGCTAGGCACCCCTCTCTCCAGCAATCTCTCGCTTGCTCAGGGTAGGATCTCCAGGATCAGAGGAGCATGCCTATTATCTTAGGTGCGGTGGAACACAGGCAGGATGGTGCTGCTGCAGTCGTCTTCTTTGTGGGCTTCCTAGAGGCACCTGGTTGGCCACTGTGTGAACAGACTGCTGGACTTGATGGGCCTTGGTCTGATCCCACAGGGCTTTTCTTATGTTCTTATGGTAGCTCACGATGGGTGGCCATGTTAGTCTGTCAATAGCAATAGAAAATGTATGTGAATCGTACTGAATGCTATGACCTTGTAGCTATATAGTTCAAGTTGACCTCTATAACCCCCAACTTCTGGCATTTGAAACAGGTCCTTTTTTGTACCAGGTTCTGGATGCTGTTGCATCTGAAAGGATGCATTTGCAGTTTTAATTACTTCTGTTTGCAGCAGAATCATCATTAACCATATGAATTTGGAGGCACCTGTGAGCCAAAGTTAGCATAGGTGACTTGAATAAATAATGACATTACAGATCCATGTTAAATACAAATAAAAGCTAAGCATCAATTGTCACTTGTCAATTGTCATAGGGATTAGCCTGCAATGCGCTGAGCATTGAAGACTCATTCGCTTTGCCTAGGGATAGTTATCTAATTTTTATGGGCCAAAATAGGACCACTGCAGCCAGATGGGATTTAATACTTTTGCCATAGCACATAATTAGTGTTATGTTTTATTACACAAGAATGGTACTGAAGAAATTTATTTTGTGTAAGGGATTTGTTTGAAAGAGCAGATGCCCAGCTGGTGTGATTCCAACAAGTTACCTGTAAGTGGTGTCAACTTTCTTCAAGCATCTGTCACATTGAAGTGGCAAATGAAAATGTGTGCATTCATCCAAGAATAAGCATTTGGATACCATTCCAATGCTAGCTGCAGAAAAGCTCACGAGCAAGCCGGCCACATAATTAAAAAATTATCTGGTACAGTATTAATAGAAAGTAGCACTGTACAGCCTTGACCTGGATAGCCTAGATTAGCCAGATTTCATCAGATCTCAGAAGCTAAGCAGGTCAGCCCTGGTTACTGTTTGGATGGGAGACCACCAAGGAAGTCCCAGGTTGCTATGTAGAGCCAGGCAATGGCAAACCACCTCTGCAAGTCTCTTGCCTTGAAAACCCTATGGGGTTGCCTCAAGTCACCTGTAATTCTAAGACATTGCTGAACCCACTCACCCCCTAGCCAGGGGATGGGTGGTGACACGGGACTGCCTCAAACCATCATCTATCTCCTGGCCAGCAAGGTCATTAGGGGTGACCTGGAGTTGAAAGCATGTAGTGCATGCTTTTAATCCTAAGAATCTGCTGATCGCCTGGCTGGCAGGCCATCACAGTAGTCAGCAGCAGTGAGAAGAATGGGATTTTATTTTGTAATCCACCTCGGGCAGGTTCTAGAGAGGAGGCATAAATGTTTTGCAAATAAATAAATAAATTTACACTGATCAACTCTTAGACATCTGGTGGTCTAAATACTGCTTAGGTACATCTTGGACCACACAAACCTACACCTATTTATTCCAACAGGCAGGATCTTTAGCGAGAGTAAGCATAATCACTGCAGAAGGAATGTATTGAAACATTGCTGATGGGAGCTTAAAGGTAAAGGTCCCCTGTGCAAGCACCGAGTCATTTCTGACCCATGGGGTGACGTCACATCCCGACGTATACTAGGCAGACTTTGTTTACAGGATGGTTTGCCAGTGCCTTCCCCAGTCATCTTCCCTTTACCCCCAGCAAGCTGGGTCCTCATTTTACTGACCTTGGAAGGATGGAAAGCTGAGTAAACCTTGAGCTGGCTACCTGAAACCAACTTCCGTCTGGATCAAACTCAGGTCGTGAACAGAGCTTGGACTGCAGTACTGCAACTTACTACTCTGCACCACAGGGAGCTTAACTGTCCTTATAAGATATGGTATCTCTACCATGCCAGTCAACTAATTTTGGTACAGATAGTGGTTGTTCTAAGCATCCAGGATGCAGATGCAAAAGAAACAAGAATCCTTCATAAGTTTGACAGACACATTCCACTATGAACCATTTTAAGTCAAAACCTGGCTGGACCAAACTGAATGTCTGTGCCCCAAACTAGATGTGTCTGCTTTTTCTTTGCCCGGATACACACTCACACTAGAGTCCAAAGTAGGAGGCTGTGGTGTTTCTTTCTACCTGGCAGTGAAGGTGGTATCTCTCTAAGGTCTGGTAGAGCTACTGCTGTGGTTACTGTGTGATGTGGAGGCTGGAAAACTCCCAAGAGTTTTCATATTCCAGTCAAATTCAGACAGGCCGCTGAAAAGCCATTTTCAGTTTCTTTCCCACTGTTGGTGTACGCATGAGAAAACAAGTGCATTTAAAATTGCTTTCCTCTCAGGTTTCTGTAACTCAGGTTCCCTGTGTGTGTGTAAAGTGCCGTCAAGTCGCAGCCGACTTATGGCGACCCCTTTTTGGGGTTTTCATGGCAAGAGACTAACAGAGGTGGTTTGCCAGTGCCTTCCTCTGCACAGCAACCCTGGACTTCCTTGGTGGTCTCCCATCCAAATACTAACCAGGGCTGATCCTGGAATCTGACAACGAGATCAGGCTAGCCTGGGCCATCCAGGTCAGGGCAAATTAGGTTCCCTATAATCATTTAAATCACATTCAACTTCCCTTTGCTTTACAATACATGTATTTTTTCTGCTAAATAAATAATACTAATCTTGAACTCTGCTTCTTTACTGTGGCCCCACAAAGGAGCTGTGATAAAAGACGCACTCACTGTTGATGAGAGATCAGAAAAAACGGCAAAACTACAAATACTGCCGAGAAAAATAGGAAGTGACAAGGTTGTAGCTATACACAATGTTTTTTTTTTAAGGTCTGCAAGACCCACAAAGCCACAATATTAAGCCCCTATCTCTTAGATGTGTATGTACTCATAACATGACATATAAATTGTGGTTACCTTTTCAGGCATGCTTGCCTAAGCAACCTAGTTCTTCATGCCTCTCACTGGGCATGTCTGACATTCAGTTCAGTCTGAAAACTAGCAGAAAACCGTCTAATTTCCATTCCATTTCACTGCAGTATCGATCCAGTCTTCTAATCTTAGACTGAGGTTGCGGTGGTGATCTTCCTATAGTAGATTGTGAGTGGCTCATATTATCTCACAGAATAGGCCAACCTCTGAAACATTGTCTCAAGTCCCACATTTCTCTCTTAAACCTTTGTTTGTTTTTCAAGCCAAGCTTGTTATTCTGTCTGGGTGATACTTCAAGACAATTTAAACAAAATCTAAACTGGTTCTCTACCAAGACGTCAGCGGAATAAAAAGAGTAAAATAGAACTATTAGATTTAGGAGTTTTTGTGCCGGTTGAAAATATGATTAAACAATTGTGTCTATACAATGGAATGAAAGGTCTTGTTATATCGGGATATTATCTAACCATGTGAAAAGGTTAAATTCCATTTTGAACAATTGGAATGAAAGTTAAAAAAAAATCAATTGCAGAAATTGAACTAACTTTATCTTGAGTGTATTGCCATGGTTACGGTATTGATTTTTTTGGCCACTGTTTGAGATTTTGTTTCAATCTATCCCAATAAGATAAAAGTAAAAACAACTTTGCAATTGGTAAAACTGTTATCATCATTTATTGGAATAAAAGGGAACCTAGAACTAAGAGTGTTGTGTTTAATGATGTCAGGAAATCTGGGAATACCTACTCTGTGTTATAAATTGCTTGGTGCATATTTTAACATATTGAGAATCTATATGAAACAAGCCAAGTTCATTGCTGGGGGTAAGAAAAGCAGCTCATCCAGAGGGAATAATGAACAAATTTTTGCTTTCAAATATTTGGCCACTAAAGGATTCATTTTGAGACCATCTCCCCCCCTCCCCAATGACCAATATCTTTTGTAATTAACAAGATGGAAATTACTCCACAAAGAATATCAGCAATTTTGAACTATTGAAAAGGTATGATGTATATAAATATGAAATTTAATTATAAACAACAAAAGAAATGGCATATGTGAGGCTGTCATGGCTTCAATATGTACTATTGGTGAAATAAGAAATGAGACAGACTTTTGAAAATGTTATAATTAATAGAACTGAAGGGAGGACAAGAACGAGCATCTCTGTGTTAAAAATGGTTCTTAAAAACCTTTTTAAAAAGTCATTTATGGCTATCAGAAGGGAGAAGCAGAGTCTGAAATTGTGAAAAATACATGTAATCATAGAATCATGGAGTTGGGACCACCAGGGTCATCTAGTCCAACCCCCTGCACAATGCAGGAAATTCACAACTACCTCCCCCCCACACACCCAGCGACCCCTACTCCAGGCCGAGAAGATGGCCAAGATGCCCTCCCTCTCATGATTTGCCTAAGGTCATAGAATCCGCATTGCTGACAGATGGCCGTCTAGCCTCTGCTTAAAAACCTCCAGGGAAGGAGTGCTCACCACGTCCCGAGGAAGCCTGTTCCACTGAGGAACTGCTCTGTTAGAAAATTCTTCCTAATGTCTAGAAGGAAACTCTTTTGATTTAATTTCAACCCTGAGTTGAGTGTGTCAGTGTGTGTCTGCATCTAGCTATTTACTCTGCTGATTTTTGTCCCAGTTTATTGTATTCACCCCTTTACCTAATTGGCCTTACCTCCTAGCCAAGGACTAGACAACTTCCATGCTAGAGCAGGTTTATCAGCATACATGTGTAGTTTTACCTCTGTTACCAATTTGGGTCATATTTGTAAGAGCAAGTAAATGGTGAGAAGCATGGCAATTTCCCACCTTGTGGAGACACTTCCCTGTAGAAAATGTACACGCAAACATCTTGAGGCCTGCCCCAATGGAACCCTTGCTGCTGCCTGTTTCCACAGTGCAGCTGTTGCTCCTCCAGCTGGCTAACTTGACAGCCCCATCCTAAACAGAGCTACACCCTTCTAAGTCCATTGATTTCAGTGAGCTTAGAAGGGTGGAGAGGACAGTGCTTAGGACTTTTGATGTGGCAAAGTCATCACAGTGCAATTTCTCCATCCCTACAGTTTCCATCTGGCAAAATAATCTTGAGAATTTGCCATTGCAGAAATATGCTACACTTGGGACACATCAGCATATATAACAGATGTGGTTCATATGCACATCTGGCCACCAATCCACATGCGGTGGGAAACTTTTCTCTGCATGGTCCATGTTACAGATAGGAGCAGTTATCAGGCAATCAGCAAAGAGGAGCTGTACTTGTAGCTTGCAATAAAAGATACCAACTTCATGGAAATGATTAGGTCTGATTTAAATGTGATGATTGGTATGTATAAAATAACTTATTTGTGCAGAGTCTGGGTGTCACATCTAAACTGGGTTTCCTTTATTTAATATACTCACATGCCCGCCTTTCTCCCTAGTGATAGGCATGCTAAGAAACTAAAGTCCAGGTGAGCACTGTATTGGCATGTTATCATTGTGGTTTAAATGACATGCTGGTGTCATACAATGCCAATTTTTTTATTTCCCCATCTTTCTGTGAAACAGGAGGGTTACAACAATAATGAAAATAATATACAATTAAAATTCCTAAAAACTAACATATATAATGAAAAATTAAGTTATAGTGGCAAAAGCCCTATTGTTACCTTGGCCCAACATGAGGAAACTTAACAAAGTTAACCAAACTACTTCAGGAAGGCTGTTCCATAAAACAGAAGCAGCGACTGAAAAAAGCCCTAAACGTAGTAGTGACCATCCTAACTTCCCTACAGAAGGAAATAACAGGTGTTTGTCTGAGGAGCAGAGCTGTTGCATGGGTTGATTCTGGGATACTTGCCCAACGGATGTTGAAATGGGCCTTTGTTTCCCATTGCTCTGTTTTAATGAGGCCCCCAGGTAGCTGCCACATGGAAACGCATTGCTAGAGTGACCAAGGGGGTGAGAAGGGTCCTAAGAGTCTGGAGCACACCTCACAACACAGGGATCCCTTGCTGCCTCCAGGGCCCAGGATAGACTGTTTAGAATCCCTTATGGATGGAGTGTAAGCTGATCTTTGGTTGATTATGGAGCTGCCCCAAAAGCAGCAGAGACAGGCTCTGGACATATTCGATATGTTTCCCCACCCTAATATCTTGACTTATAGGGACACAGGTGCAAACCTTTGTCTTCGCCTGGCTGGTTATTGGTAAATGAATTAACCCGAGAGCTTGAATTAGGGTAATAAATCCTAGCAAGTTACAGAGGCAGCTGCTGCTTTTATGAGGGCCATATTTTTTTTTTGTTACCATTTAACCTTTTGCCGAGCAAAGAGAGAGAAAGCCCATTGGGTGTTCTGGGGCAGCAGGTGCAAGCTGGTAGCATTCCCTGTGGGTCTTTTATTGGTGCCTGCTAAACCTGCTATGAGACAAAGAGATTAAGAATAGACCGTGATCTCACTCAGCACCTTTGTGCAGAGCTCATTTGCCTGCTTGGCATGTGTACAACATTGTCATTATTAAGAGATGGGTTTGGTGGTTACCAGTGGGCTCATTTGCTGTGCTGTGACCCACTGCTTCCTGCATGGAACTCACCTATCAGTCTTGGCAGAAGAATGTAGTAAAGGTGTGTGTGTGTGTGTCTCTGCTGTTGTCTCAGAGACGTCTGTGGCCTTTGCAGAAATAATTCAAGAGTTTTCCTAAACCATTAATCAACGCTGCTCCTCCAGCATTACTTGGCTGCGCTGACATTCCATTAGTGCAAGGGGCATTTTAAGGGAAGGTGGTCAAAGTGATGGTTTAGACCAGGGGTGGGGAACCTTTTTTCGGCCAAGGGCCATTTGGATATTTATAACATCATCCGCGGGCCATACAAAATTATCAACTTAAAAATGAGCCGACCAAGCCCCAAGCAGGATGCCCTAGATGACCCCCTCCCCTGCACTGGCAAGCAGTGAGGACACACTGGCTAAGAACTGCCCCCCCGCGCATTCTGGCCCTGCCCCCTTTAACCCCTCCCTTGTTGCCACTTCTGCCCCTAGCCCTCTTGTAGTACAGAGGGAATATGTTTCTCCATGGCCCAGGTGGGAAAGAGTTAACACAATTTCTTGGACGGTCTTAGCAGCTCCATAGCTAACGACTCTTCTGCAAGGGGGAGAAAAGTTCCTTTTCTCAGCAAAACAAACTCACATCTGCCTTGAATAGAGGCTATTCCTGTCTGCGGGTGGGGGAGGATTGACAGTCTTAGATCCTTCTGAGCTAGAGATCTGCCAGGACACACAAAGGGCCAGACCAAATGATTTCGCGGGCCTTAAACGGCCCCCGGGGCTGACGTTCCCCACCCCTGGTTTAGACATTTGAAGTTCATGTCTGTGTGCCTCCCAAGTTTCCCCAGATTATTCTCTGATGTTTCCCAAATCTGCTTTGCTGTGAAGTTTTGGGAATGAGCACAACAAAGCCTGGATGGCTGCTGTGGGGGGTGGGAAAGTTTAGATTTGCACTGCGCTGGCAGCAACACCAGCAATGGGGAACCACACAAGCCTGCCCCCCATGCGGAAAGCATCTCAGTATGCAGGAGATGAAAATCAGGTAGTGCAGAACGTGTGTGCAACGATAACTTCGGTCACACACATACCCATCAGGGTTCAATTCCCCCCCCCCCCGCAGAAAAATGGGATAGTTGTAGCCTGAACACACTAAGCAGAACTCCCATTTCTGACTATGGATTACACACACACACACACACACAATTAACTGGAAGAGACAGACTTACAACAGCAATTGCCCTACCAGGCCTTGAATAGATCCAGAGTGTAATAAAGGCACACACTGGTTTGAAACTGATCAGGCCTGCAGTTTTTGTCACACATGGAGTGACTTTATCAGAATGACATTGACATTGTCTAGTAAAAATCTCCACAATTATTTCTGTTCACCTGGGAGTTCTCGTCAGCAGCCAGCACCATTTTATGGCTGTGCAAGTTAACTGCCCTCATTGATTACTTTTCATTTCCAGTTTCCTTTGATGGCCTCTGCATACCAGCAGTGTGAGATCCTGATTCTTAGAAGAGAAAGGCAGGAATGACATCTGTACTCCTGCAGTTCTTTCAACCGACCTTACACACGTAAGAATACACTCCTCCCAAATCTTTCCCATTTAGAAAAGCTTTGCCCCTACACACTTCATGCAATCCTGCATTTCGACACTATGCCTGTCTGGGTTTTTACAATATTTTCAGCCCTTTTGCAACATTTTAGAAGCGAAGACAAGGAAACAAATGGTGCATAAGGTAATGAATTCTTTAATAATTTTTGCTGCCCCTAAGTATTTTGCGTTCAAGCTTCGTCAGGGGGAATCTAATAAAATGGGGGGAAAACACATAATAATAATATAAACATATGTGATACATGATTAAAACATTTTTAAAAATATTTAGAAAAATTATACATAGGACAATTCACAGAGCATGGACAAAGTGCAATGTCTAATTACATTTTCATATTGTGAAAAATAAATAACAATGTATACTGTATTGTGAATTCGTTTCCCTCTGCACCATTTGTTTCCTTGCCTTCGCTTTGCCTTGGTGGCCCCCCCTTTCTTCCATGTTTTAGGACAACAGTTGAATTTGGTTCAGTGAAGGCTATCTAGCCAGATCACGACTACAACAGAGGCCACACACCTGATGTGCTAAGTTACATTGTACAATGTAGCATAAACATTACCTGCTTTTCATCTCTCACATACTAAGTCTGGATGCCAGAGTGCGCTAGTCACTCCCACAGGTGCTACTTGGCTCTGAGAGCATCTAGACACCTACCACGTTGGCTACAAATCAGAAGATCACACTGCCCTCCATAAAGCTTGGTGCGCACGAAGGAAGAAGAGGTCTTCCAAAAGAACAGCTCCGCTTTCCCAGTAATGGATCAACCTTTTTCATTACAAAACATAACTTCCTCTCTCAGCTTTTTAGAGCAAAAGAAAACCTTTGAAAAATCTGCTCAGCCAGAACCAGCTTTGTTTGCATATATTTTATTTGGAAATATATATTACAACTGCTACTATTCAACATTTCTTTATTGCCAAGTGTGCTAGGCACCGTACAGTTTAAGTACATAAAAGATGTCACTCTCCAGAAAGACAACCCAGTGCATTCCCCATGGGTATATTGTGCAATGAATGCTTAAGACTGGTCCTTTGTCTATATATAAAAAAGGCTAATCTCACATCCCCAAGGGCAGTAGCACCACGATGCCCCCCAGTGGAGGGGTCATTTCCTTTCTTCTCTGATGGAGGTAGAACAGCAAGCGATTGTGTTTTCCTCTGATGCATAAATAAGGCTTGTTCTTGTACATCAAATTATTTATCCGAGTCTACTTGAAGGGCTCCCTCCTCACTTGGTGTTTTGAGAACAGAAGGGGAGAAAAATAACTGCTAGAAGTGCATATTCTGTTAAATATTGCAGACAAGTAAAATTTAAAATCTTAAACCAGTATTCAACACTTCTCCCCAGCAAAGTCAAGAACCAATTGTCCAGAATTCTAGCCATTTGTTAGCTGTTATCCCTGTGACTGGGGCTGTGGCTCAGTGGCAGAACATATTCTTTCCATCCAGAAGTTCTTAGGTTCAGTCCCTGGCATCTCCAGTTAAAAAGGTAAATTGATAGATGATGTGAAAGACCTCTGCCTTGGAATGCCATTGCCAGTCAGAGGATACAACCTTGATATACCAAGGGCCGGGCTCAGTATAAGGCAGTTTCATTCACAGTTGCTCCTGTGACATTTAGCCAATAATTAATTTATTATTAATTAAAATATTTATACCCCAACCAAAGGAAGCAATTCAAAGACTGCAGCCCTGAAGTGCCTCCAGGAGATGTTTACTGCCTCCAGAGAATCACATGATTGACAGCTGTTTTGGAGTTAGGCTAAGATACCACAAAGACCCTGCCTGGTTTGGAGCTATACAGGGGATAGCTAGGTTAGGAGTGTGGTGTGCATTCAAGTGTTTCTGCATTGAAATTATACCCAAAACCTGTTCCTTTGTTTTAGCTCTGGGATATCTGAAAAACAAAAAGCATCCCTAAAATTCTGCATAATGATTGGATTGGGGTGGTGGTATTTCAACCTGGGTAGAACTGGCACCTGGACTCCAAAGAGCCCTGCCACAGTTTTCAATGAGCATTTCAGGAGCATTGATATGTTTTTAGAATCTGTTTTAGATGATGTGGAGGGGGGTCAGGAATATCAGGTATCAGTAGACCAGTCCTCCAGCCACAGTTTGTGGCTAGAGGACTGGTCTACTGATACCTGATATTCCTGACCCCCCTCCACATCATCTAAAACAGATTCTAAAAACATATCAATGCTCCTGAAATTCCACCCTTCCTGAAATGCCAGAATGAAATTAACACAGTTTTAAGCGTACACCCCTAATCCAGTCCACTGGAAAAGTAAAGGTGGCAGTCCCTTTGAATTCCTAGAGGCAAAGTTAAGCTGGTTACACTATGTGGAAATAAGCAGTCTATATAAATAAGATACAAAGCAAGGGAAACTGACTGATAACTACATTATGGTTTCAAGTACATAGGTAAAAACCAAACAGAGGCTTCCTCCCGAAAGACTTCCCATGTACCTCAGGTAGATCTGGCTGCTGGGCCCTCCCACTGGCTCCTTCATCTGGATTCAGAGCTGCCCCCAAAGTGTCAACAACAGCTCTAGTGGCTCGAAGGGTAGGGGACTCAAGAACCTCTCACAGAAGTGGCTGGATCTGGGTTATCCCAACTAGTGTGCTAATCAATGCCTGTAAAGTAGAAGGTGGAGGAATTCAATTCGTAGCTAGCTAGGGACAATTCAAATGGCCAGTCCTCAGCATTTGTTTCCTTCCTTTGGGGATGTTCACATGCTCAAGAGGATAAGTGGAATTCCTCAAACCAACATATTACGGCCCAACATGGAGGCCTGAGCCCCCCCTTAACTTGGGTGTACTCCAAGCATTTAAAACATTGTTATGCACTTGCCTAATCCAAAATCTATACCTTTCCCAGAAGTTGAATGCTGGAACATGTATATTTCATGCAAATTAAGCAGATCTGCACAACTTATTTTGCGTAATTTATTCATAAGGAAGGGCTCAGAACTATACAAGGTATTCACCACCCTCCAATCTCCAGAGGTCTTATTTAGCCCCTTTTGTGGCACCTGAGGTTCCAAACAGCCATTGTGCACCAAGAGCTTTGCGTCATAAAGGCTAGATTCTTGCTATTTTTTAAAACGAAAGCTGGGATTCTCAGGAAGCTGCCTTCTGTATCCAGTAGCAGTTAAGTTGTTTAACAGCTCACCCAGCCCACCTGTACTTACTGCAGTGTTGGAGATACTTCTGGAGACAGTAAATGCTGTTGTGGTCCCAAGTAACCAGAGACATAAAACAGGACAATACTTAAAATATATCTATCTATCTTATTTTAAATACTTCTTAACCCTCCTCTTCCTCCTACAACAGGACCCAAAGCAGTAACTCTGGAAGGAATATGCAAGCTTGTGAGCTGCAAATAATTCTTTGTTGGGTCAAAACAAAAAGGTCTAAGGGTATACGAAGATTTATCAGAGCAATTTCAATTTCTTCTACCATGATTACTATTAGCGGTTTCCCCTGAAGAAGAGCCATTTGCTGAAAATGCACTGCTTCAGTCAATCTTTGCATGCACATAGGAATTTCGTTATTACTTGTTCTAGGGCAGAACTGTCCTCTTGTTAGAAACAGACTTTCTGCATCTTTCTACTTAGTGGCATCCACAGTGGCTGCCAGGCTTGGCAAACTGAGTGGGACAGCTGGTGCTGTACCAGGTCTGCCTGCCAGACTCGCTTCTCCTATTAAGCTATTGGGGAACAGCAAAAAATCTTCTCAGCCAAGCACAGAAGTACCAGCTTCCTTCCTTAGTCACCCCTGAAAGCCTGCTGCAAGCTCCTCCCAGGTAACAAACACAGTATCCCTCATGTGTTCTGCAGCAATTCCATCTCTCTTCCAGACAGTACCACAGTAGCTAGTAGAATCCCAATAGCAGAGGTTTTCAAACTGTGTTTATGGAACCCTGACCGAACAAGCTTGCTTGTTCACACCAGAGTGCCGCAGAAAATCTTCAAATGGTACAAAGATTTAAACAGAATTTAGAACATTATATGCGGGTAATGGCCAATGGCACTCCTGCAATTTCCCCGTTTTGTACTCTCCTCTACATATGAGGAAGGGAAGCTTTTTTTATGTCCACTTGCTTCTTCCCCAAAGCAAAGTCAATCCTGGCTTTCCTCCACTTCACTGAAGTAGAAGGGATTTCAGAAGATCCCAGGAGGCAACATCTTTGTGACAGCGGGGAGCACCAATGCAGACACCATCTGTCTTCATCGCAGAATAATGCTTGGCTTGGAACCTCCTAACATAGCGTGGAACCTCCCTAGCAGTTGGACTCAGTCCCCACGGCAGCCATTTTATGGTTCTCTACCTGTTCTCAAAATTCCAAAAGCGGCTCACGGTTTCAACTAGGTTGGGGATCCCTGGGGTACCCTCTCATTGAGGGATATGAACTAAGTGAGCCACACAGTCCGTTTTAATGCATGGAACTTTAGACAGCATTCCTTTGAAAGGTTTTCTTGAAATAGCTTTGCTCTCACCTTTTAAAAATACAAGAAACTCTGACATTTTAAGGTGCTGCAATCATACTCAATGGGAACTCCACTGGGCTTGTGTGTGTGTAAAGTGCCGTCAAGTCGCAGCCGACTTATGGCGACCCCTTTCTTGGGGGATTTTCATGGCAAGAGACTAACAGAGGTGGTTTGCCAGTGCCTTCCTCTGCACAGAAACCCTGGTCTTCCTTGGTGGTCTCCCATCCAAATACTAACCAGGGCTCACCCTGCTTAGCTTCTGAGATCTGACGAGATCAGGCTAGCCTGGGCCATCCGGGTTAGGGCCCACTGGGCTTACCTCTTGAGTAAATTTCCACAGGAGTGGGTTGATATCCTGGGAATGAAAAGACATGCCTGTAATATAGACTCTATAACTTCAAATATTAATAGCCAAATTACAAATTTAAACAAAACAAAAATATTGCTGGAGGCATTTGAAAGAAAACCCAGGCAGAGCAACTTTTAAAATGTAAACTTCCAGGATGGACAGATGAAACCTGGGTGCTTCCAAGTCTCCCACTTAAGAGCTTATGGTAAAAGAAAGGGAGCCGTGAAAGAGCTGCTAAGACGCTCTAAATACTAACATCCTTATGGCTTTGTAAAGCAAGGAAAAAGAATCAATTGCAAGTATGCGTGCCCCTGGCTTGCAAGCGAACACACAGATGTGCATTTGAAATCTCGGCTCCACTGAAGTCATCTGATGTTTTATCCAAGATTTCAACACAGAAATATCTAGCAACAGGAAAAGCAGGTTTAGAAAAGATGTGGAATACAGCTAGTTTTTAAAAACCAAGATAACTTCAAACACAAAACTGTTGGGGGCTAGACTCTTTACATGATTGTATCTCATACGTCTCAGGATGCTGCATTTCCACAAAAATGGTTGATGCAAGAAGAGCTCCAATTAAGTGTGATGCAGCCCCTGAGCAATTCCAAATCCCTCTGATTTCAGTGGCAGACGTAAGCACATGCTTAACACTCCTATTGAAAATAATGGGACAGGGCAGCCCACTCTTAGGCTTGTCTACTCAGAAGCAGCTCTTACTGATAGACTCACTATGTTTGCATAGGAATGCAGCCTTAAAAGTGTGTGTTGGCTGAATCATGTACATGTTGTCTGGGGGGAAAGTGACATCCTAAATCAGGGATTAACAGGAAAGAGTTTTCCCCCCAATCATCTGTATAAGGCAAATCTAAATGCCAGCTAGTGATTGTCAAAAGGGCAAACAACTACAACCGTATATTTGAAAAAAGCAACAGTCACCCCTCCGTTCTTTGCCATGTTGCTGTTCATCTTGAAAAGGCACAGATAATGTTGCTGATGCACAGGAAACAGAGTGGCATCCTCAAGATTAAAATTGGAACAGGCTCTATACAAATCCTTTCAAAGCAGCTGGCTCTATCCACTAGCTGAAAGACAAGGACCAATGCAGAGTAATAAAGAGGAAGACAATACAGAAAGCCACTGGTAAGGACCAAGTGCCATGCCCAGGTGAGGAAGTACTCTGTACTAATAATGAGAACCCTGAAGCCCACATCCATTGCTGTATCACCGATAGGATCTCCCCGCCCCCACAGAATATATGAGGTCTGAATGTCCACTCAATGAATGTTGCTATACTCCTCATAACTGTTGACCTGCTAATAAATCAAGGGACAGGTAGGAGGATTCTCCCAATCAGCTGAATGCCACACGATTACAACAGCACCAGAAAAGTTCACAGAGATGGGAAGAAGTGATCCAAGCACACATATGCAGAACACGTAACGATGCCACACACGGCCCATCATGCTTCTGCTTTCCATGGGGATGGGATTGCAAGAGGTTATATTAGAACTGGCCCTGAGATTGTTCTGGAAAAGGATTTGTCGTTCATAGAGACTTCCTGGAGGAGATGCTCCCCTCCCCCTTCTCGCACACAACATTGT
This sequence comes from Euleptes europaea, assembly GCF_029931775.1. Lineage (NCBI taxonomy): Eukaryota > Metazoa > Chordata > Lepidosauria > Squamata > Sphaerodactylidae > Euleptes > Euleptes europaea. The sequence continues at coordinate 84,139,341 of NC_079313.1, forward strand.
GAATCTGCCTTGAGCAACTGTTGGCCCCTGCGGCCTCCAGAAATAATAAATCCTCTTCCATGCTTCTTTTTAATACTACACTGTGGATTCCCTGCTGTAAATACACTGGTGCCACGCTGGAATTGATGCCGCCAGTTGCAATGGAGTTTTCCTTTGGTTATTTCTTGAGTCCATCTTTCATTGAAAGCATCACCACAGAGCAGCACATCAGTAGCTGGCGTGCGTGTGGCCACCAGCATGATTCCCCTCAGTCATGGCTTGAAGAAGCGACGTACCACAAACTGGCCCAGGAGGATCAACGCTGCCAAAGCGATCATGTACTTCAAATAAACATTGCTTAAGTCCATTGCTGCCACCTAGTGGGAGAGAAAGGTGATGTCACTTAAAGATTTCATGCATCTGTCCTCAGAGATAGACCATGTGTATTAAAGGAAAAATATTATTCCATAACCAGCTTGTTTCTACACCAACTGTACGTGTTCTGGGAATCCACAGCCAATTTCAAGTTCCAAGCACAAAGATGTGTGCATCACTGTGGCATGTTTTCTTCACTTCTTAGGAAGAAAAGGGTTAATGTGACTAAAAGATCACAGGAAAGAGGCTGAAGATGCCAGGGGGCCTAGCAGAGGAGCCACACAGCTTTTCTATCAACAGCTAAGGGAGGAGATCCAGTGGTGGTCAGATCAGATTTAAGACACTTTCACATTAAGATGAATAATTATGTTTTAAAAAAATGTGTCTGGGACTTACCCATCCTCCTTGCTGGGCAATCCACCGGGCGATGCGGTTGTGAAGCACGAAGTCTGCTATGAAGCGGGTGATTCTTATCAGGAAGCCAGTCATCCCATGCTGGTATACATGGATGGCCATCCTGTAGCCAAAGCCCAGCAGTGCTATTACACGACCCCAGTTTATACCGCTGTCAAACAAACTGTGGGAAAGAGGAGACAGAGTTTGGGCAGCCTTTCATGGCTGGCTATTTGCTGTCTTCTACGGGGACTTTGCTCGTTCATCTTCTGCTGGCAGCAATGAAGCATCGTTTGGACACACCACTGTGCAATAGTGTGCTGGTGTGTTTATCTGCACACTTAAGCAGCACCAATAAACCAGACCATTTCCGGTTCGGGTGAGAGTTGGAGCAACACCTTCAAACTGAACCTCCTCCGTGAGAACTGTACTTCTAATATAATTTCATTCAACCTGGATACTTAGAATCTCAGCAGATTACTTTGAAGTTGCTTTAAAGAAGTTAACTTTGAATTACTGCTATCTGAAGAGGAGTACTCTGGAACTTAAGCAGCACCAATAAACCAGACCGCCCCTTTGCCTTTATGCTGTCAGGGAAGACAAACCATCTACACGAGCATACCCTTGAAAGACATTGTCTTGTTCAAGATATTCCTTCTCTGATGGAGCAGCAAATACACCTGCTAGTGGAATTCAGATACTTCCCTGTGTGTGTTAAGTGCCCTCAAGATGCTTGCGACTTACGGTGATTCTATTAATGACCTCCAAAACATCCTATCATTATCAGCCTTGCTCAGGTCTGGCAAACTAAGGGCCGTGGCTTCCTTTATAGAGTCAATCTATTTCATGTTGGGTCTTCCTGTTTCCCTGCTGCCTTCAACCTTTCCCAGCATTATTATCTTTTTCAGTGAGACTTGTCTTCTCATAATGTGACCAAATTACAATGGCCTCAGTTTAGTCAATTTAGCTTCTAGGTACTCCCCTACCACTTGTCTAAAGGTAAACATGCATTTCTTAGAAAGCAAGCTAGATGTGCTTTTCTCAAGGGCTGATCTTGCTCTGGAACTTGCAAACTCACGTTCAAATAGGGCTATGGCTCAGTCACGATACAATTTCATCTAAATGGAAAACCACACCTGCCATACAGTCACAAGACCAAATCATGTTCTCATGTACTGTGAACAGTCAGCGCTTGTGTATCAAGCATTATTACCAGTAGTGGATGCTTGCAGAGTCTGCAATCCAGGACCTACAAAGCCACTGACAGAGGAACCCCCAATTTATATTAGAATGATCCAGTAAGCAACCTGACTCTGTCCTTTGCCCTACATGCAGGTGAAGTGGCAAGGGGAAAGGAGGGGAAGGCAGAATGCTATTCAGCTCACTCTCTACTTATCAGCTTGCTGGAATATTTCCAAGATTTTTCATTTAAAAAAGCTGGTTGAAAGCATAGACTTTGTACGCGCGCACACACACACACACACACACAACTTTCCCAGTATAACACACAGGCTCTATGTGTTTTCAAATGTGACTCTACTTTTGATATATCCTTTGGGGGTAACTAGCAGGGCCTTTTCTGTGGTGGGGCCCCATGTCTACGGAGGTTTACGTTCAGAGGCTTGTACAGACAGCTCACCCAAATTTATTAAGGAAGGTATTTTGTTGACTGGCCAATGCTGCCACTGTGATTCGTTCTTATCTGTGATTCTAGTTTTTTCTTTAACACATTTTAAAATGTATTTTATTAACTGGTTGTTAGTTGCTTGGAGATCTTATTTGGCTGACTGATGGGACAAGCATTTTAGAATAATCACATAAAAAAACAAAATAGGATAGCAGTATTATAACACAGATACAAAATTCACTGCCTTACATGAACTTGGAAATCCACACACAGTAACTGGGAGATTTAGAAGGCCTAGCATGGAATGTAGAGAGTTAAAAACAGAGGAAAAGAAAGCACCATAGGTTAATTTACCTGGTTGCAGAACATTGACCACAATGCTGCTTGGCTTCCCAAGGAGGGGAGAGCAGGAAGAGAGGACAGAAGAGACAGTTAAACAATATTCACAGTGGACTGTCCCCAGGTAAACTTCAAACAATCCGGGCCAAAAACAATCTCAAGCGTAATGCAGACTGGAGCAGTAAAGCACGATTAAAACAGGGGACAGACTGTGGAACCCAGGTGTGTGTATGTAGAGGGGTGTCAGCAAGTCTAGGGAACATCTAAGAAGAACTGCGGGAGTGTAATGGCTTACGGCTACGGGGAAGCAAGGAACTGGGATTCAATTAAGTGTTTCAAAACAACGGATGGTATAGTAGGAGCTTCAGTAGAAGCTTTGGCCTTCACTTCAGTCTTTAGCCTTCACTTGCCCTCTGATAAGGGGACCCAAACAGGGCTACACCTGGCAACTCTGGATGGTGGAAACTGAACCCAACTTAACTATGACACTGAGGACGGTAAGAATCTGGGTGGCTACCTGCCAGACTTACCTGGAGGCTATTCTGGTGAAGTACTCATAGGCATTGTCCCTTGTCAGCTGCAGGGATCCCAGCATCTCACAGAACTCTTTATCATACCGCGCATTGATGTCATCGCCAATGGTGGCCAGGCGCCTCCCCACAAGGTTGCTGGTACTGCCAGGAGACAACCAAAATGTGTTAGCCAGGAACGTGGATGGAGGCAAGGCATCGACCTTGCCTTGGATTCAGGGAGGGAACCGGGGTTAAATTCTGCAGCACTCTACCTGCCTGGCTCCTGCTGGATTGCCGCGATTTCCGGATCTATTGGCACATCTGCCTCATTCTGCTCCAGCTCCTGCTGGTATCGGTGGTAAGCATAGCTCCGGAACACTTCCTCTGTCTGCTGGGCCACCTGGTCTTCTGCAGAAGAAACAGAAATAGGAAGAGGGTCAAAGGCAAGCAGGCAGCTCTAGTTAGAGAATATATTCAGTTCTTGTATAATGAATGAATAACATCTTGGGGGAGATAAAGGTCTTTTATGCATGAGCTGGATCTCCCTGCTTGGACATGGGTTCATTGCACATTAAAGTAACCCGGGTTGGGGGAAACTGTATGCATTGGCTTGAATGATCAGGGACGAAACTGTGTGCTAATCGAACCATGAATACAGAAAAACAGTCTCCCAAGCTCAAATCAAGTCCCACCCCTTTAAATGCTGCTCTGTAATTGGCTTACTGTGAGAGAAGATATCCTTCCCCCCAAACCCAACTGCAGCATAAAAAAGCATTTTAAGAACAAAAAACAAAAAAAGGAGCAATCTGAAAGGGGGGGGGGAGAAATCAAAGCCTTGTTTTAAAAAAGCCTTTCCTTTGCTCAGAAAGAGCTCCAGGTAGCAGGAAGCACTGGAATCCCTGCCTCTTTACACACTGCTTCGTGATTGGCTGTGAGAGAAGCCAATCTTCTGTGTTTCCCCCTAACGCAGTATGCACGCTCTGTGACTCCGGAATGAGCCAGGATGAACGGTTTAATTCGGGCCAGAAGAGGAATGGGAAAAGCTGGGTTTGTTTTGCATCGAAACAGCGTTGAGCTTCCAAGGAATGAGATAGCATGCATACAGAAAAATTTGATCCTGGTTGAAACAGGGAATAAAGGAGGTTAACGCGACCATGCACAAATGATCATAGGTACAGCTTCAATTTAGCATTCTCTAAGCCACTTGACAAATGTGAGTGAACCTGATCCACAGCTAGATGGCAACCCCCTTTTTGACTGAAGCACAATATCAACCACTTTCATAGTGACCGTGGCGCTGACCTACAGGAGGTTAAGAAATCTGAGGATTCTAGATGCAGCTTGCTTAACTCAGAACTAAGACTGGGTCAGTTTGCCAGTCATGGTACCTGGGCCACAGCACTCTCTCCCTACTATTTCTCTTACTGGGGAAGTGGCAGAGTTGGCTGACATGTTCAACAGCACAGACATATCAGAAGCCATGATAACTAATAATGTAAACTGTATTTTCAAAGACAGGATGGGATTTAACCCCACCATCACCACCCCAGGTTGCTGGGGATTAGCGGTGAGGGATGAATATTCCCAGTTCTCATTCTATTGCCTTGAAGTGCATATTGGTTGGGAAAAAAATGTGGTTTGACCATTCCTGCAGATGAGCACCTTATTTCAAGGTCCAATTGAAGGAGCAAGCAATTACTTTTAGAGTCTTAGAGGAGCTTATAGTGGCTGATTTAATTGGTTGATGGTTTGAAGGTTGCCCATTGTTAGCTATGGCTAACTATGATTAATTATTTTAATGTGCTTATTCTTAAATTGTTGGTTTCAAACTCCTTTTGTATGCATGCTTGGATCCCGCTGGAAGAAAAGCAGGGTAGAAGATTTTAAAATAAATATAGATGGCTTGGGGCCAGGGAATCCGAAGGAGGCTGCCCATCAATTAAGATCATCAGGAGAGACCCCGCATTCTGTGGTCCCCAGTGCTGGAGGGACAGAACCTTGCAGTCATGGAAGCTTGGTCACTGAATTTCCATCCCAAAGCAACTCACCTGGTGCCCAGCTTATCTAGTTTTAAATACCAGGTGAAGATTTTGTTTAGCCAGATCTTTAGTTAGAATTTGTGTATATTTGTGTATGTGAGTGTGCCTTTGAATATCTTAGATAGCTGGCTGAATGAACACATGAAGCTGCCTTATACTGAATCAGGTCCATCGAAGTCAGTATTGTCTACTCAGACCGGCAGAGGCTCTCCAGGGTCTCAGGCAGAGGTCTTTCACATCATCTACTCGCCTAGTCCCTTTAACTAAAGATGCCGGGGATTGAACCTGGGACCTCCTGCATGCCAAGCAGTCACTCTACCACTGAGCCACAGCCCCTCCCCGTTATGTTATAATTTGCTCCTTGCTCTAATCTTACATTTTAATGGTAGTTTAAGGCTGTATTGTTAGACTGTTTATGTTTTGCAAAGTATATTTTATGTATTACTGCTGCACACCACCTTGGGAGCAGTTTGATCAGGAGGACAACTTATAAATCTTGTCAGTAAATTTCACAAAACTTACTCCTGTATGGGGAGAAAAAAGCTTTTGATCATGACCACAAGAGGGCAGCACAAAACAAAACCAAGTAGACTAGGAGGAACATTTGAATGGGGAACATTCAAAAGATATTAATGCAGAGGCTTGTACCTGTTAATCCACTACCACCTACTAAGTATGCAACATCATAATCAAATGGCCCCAAGCCATTTATGTCCTAAAAATTAGGACATAAAAACAGCACTCCAGGCAAGGCAGCTATTTTTAGAGGCATATTTATAGTCTATGCCTATTATGCACACACATTTAATGCGACCCTTGTGACTGATGGCTAGGGTTGCCAGGTCTGTAGTGGGAGACCTCCCAGCAACCTGTTTAGTTGCCCCTTGGTGCCTAAAATGCTGGCAGAAGGAAATGGGGGAAGGGGTCCACCAGTGCACTGTCACGGCCAGTGAAAACCATAGAGTTGCTGCAAATCCTAGAGCGCCCCCGATGGCATTCCTAGTTTTCACTGGAATTGATGTTAGCGTTCCTGTCCCTACTCCCAAAATGCTCAGGGTTTGCCAGCTGCAGCCTGGCAACAGTACAAGTGATGGCCATCAGACAGCTGCTTAACGTTAGGCTTGATTGTTGCGTGTCACTGTTATAAGTACCTGGGGAAAAAATCGAGGATCTAGGATTTTATCCTCTGGGCAAGATGAACAGTAGGAAACAACTCTCCTCCACTGGCTCTCAGAAGCCACTGGAAGAAGGATAGGGCTTCTCATGGCTACTAGTAAAAATGGATACTAGTGCATACCTATTATCTCCAGGATCAGAGGAGCATGCCTATTATATTAGGTGCTTTGAAACACAGGCAGGATAATGTTGCTGTAGTCGTCTTGTTTGTGGGCTTCCTAGAGGCACCAGGTTGGCCACTGCTGTGAACAGACTGCTGGACTTGATGGCCCTTGGTCTGATCCAGCATGGCTTTTATTATGTTCTTATGGGGGGAGAAAGGCTGCCTAAAATCTTAATATTGGGTTGGATCCAGGAAGCTATGCAAGGGGGTGGGTGGGAGGTGGCTGTCTGTCCCATCTACTGCTGTGGTGTTGCACCACTGCTGACCTGGTGGTATTTACTTCTGCTTGGGCCGATCAAAGAGCACAGTAATGAAACAGAACTCCAGGAAGCAGCACTAGGTAAAGTATTTCTGCACATGAACTTGCAAGGAGGAACAAGTCCCTACTCAGTCCAAGTCTGATAGTGTCAAATTTGCATGTGAATTCCAACTCAGCAGTTTCTCCCTGCCTTAGACATTTTTTTCTACTGAAGCACTGCCAGCACTAAGTCATTATATCTGAAGGCCCATAGAGCCTGAAATGCTCCCCCCACTGGTTTCTTTCCATTTTTAATGTCTGATTCGTACCCATTTAGTCTCTTGCATATACAGTGAGGGTAAAAAGTATTTGATCCCCTGCTAAATTTGCCCATTTGCCCTCTGACGAAGAAATGACCAGTCCATAATTTTAATGATTGGTTTATTGTAGCTGTGAGAGACAGAATAACAACAGGAAAAACCCCAGAAACCCAGAAGACAAAAGTCAGAGATTGATGTGCATTAAAGGTAAAGGTCCCCTGTGCAAGCACTGGGTCATTCCTGACCCATGGGGTGACGTCACATCCCGACGTTTTCTAGGCAGACTTTGTTTACAGGGTGGTTTGCCAGTGCCTTCCCCAGTCATCTTCCCTTTACCCCCAGCAAGCTGGGTACTCATTTTACCGACCTCAGAAGGATGGAAGGCTGAGTCGACCTTGAGCCGGCTACCTGAAACCGACTTCCGTCGGGATCGAACTCAGGTCGTGAGCAGAGCTTTTGACTGCAGTACTGCAGCTTAGCACTCTGTGCCACGGGGCTCTTCGATGTGCATTATAATGAGTGAAATAAGTATTTGATCCCCTATCAACCAGCCGGGTTAGGGTTAGGGTTCTGCTGTCGACAGAAGCAATCAATCCATCAGATTCCAAACAAGACCAAAGAGCTGTCCAAGGATGTCAGGGACAAGATTGTAGACCTGCACAAGGCTGGACTGGGCTACAAGACTATTGCCAAGCAGCTTGATGAGAAAAGCAGCCGAAAATGAACAGTAAACCTGAAGCACCCGGCAATGAAAAAAGTGGAGGCACAGAAACTAAAGAAACCCATCTGCCAAAAGTTTGGGGCAACTGTGTCTGGCACCTACAGAACAGCAAAGATGGCACCAGATCCTAATTTCCAAAGGCACTCACTCTGTGTAGCCTCTGGGAAAGACCTCACCTTATCGTGAGGTTCCTCAGGAAGAAGGGGGTTCTTCAGACATCCAGTGGGTCAGACTGTTTAGGAGTGGGGAAGGGGAAGATAGAATTTGGAAGGCAGAAGCATTGGGTGGGGGTTTAACTCTTCTCTCAGCCACTGCCAGTCCCCTCTGCTTCCCCCCCAGCAGCTGGCAAACACATGACTTGGAATCCTGGCTGGGGAAGGGGAGTGGGAGGCAGAAGCAACAGAGAGGGGAAGGCTTTACAACCCCTTCCCCCAATCCACTGTTTCTCTCTTCCAGACTGAGCTTTCCTCCCATTGCACTGTAGATATTCAGTACAGACCAGCCTTCCCAGACCCTTCCCACCCTTTTCCCCAAGGAGCTTAGGGCAGCATATGTCACCCCCCATTTTATCTTCAAACCCTCACAAAGCAAAGAACGGTAGGCTGAGAAAGAATGACTAGCCCAACATCACATAGTAACCTACAGGACAGAGTAGATAATTCAGTCTGGATTTTCCCATCCAAAGCCAACACTCTAACCACCGTACAACGCTCTCATGTAACATTGCAGAGAGTTGGCTGTGACTCAGTGGTAGAACATCTGCTTGGCATGCAGAAGGTCCCAGGTTCAATTCCCTGGCATCACCAGTTAAAAGGATCAGGTACCAGGTGATGTGAAAGAACATAAGAACATAAGAAAGGCCCTACTGGATCAGACCAAGACCCGGAAGCCACAAACAAGATGACTGCAGCAGCACCATCTTGCCTGCGTTCCACAGCACCTAATATAATAGGCATGCTCCTCTGATACTAGAGAGAATAGGTATGCAGCATGACTAGTATCCATTTTAACTAATAGCCATGAATACCCCTTTCCTCCATGAATATGTCCACTCCCCTCTTAAAGCCCTCCAAGTTGGCAGCCAACACCACATCCTGGGGCAGGGAGTTCCACAATTTAACTATGCATTGTGTGAAAAAATACGTCCTTTTATCTGTTTTGAATCTGTCACCCTCCAGCTTCAGCAGATGACCCCGCGTTCTAGTATTATGGGAGAGGGAGAAAAACTTCTCCCTGTCCACTCTCTCCAAACCATGCATAATTTTATAGACCTCTATCATGTCTCCCCTCAGCCGCCTTTTTTCCAAGCTAAACAGCCCTAAGCGTCCTAACCGCTCCCCATAGGATAGCTGCTCTAGACCAATACCTGAGACACTGGAGAGCTGCTGCCAGTGCGTGCAGACAGTATAACCGTGATAGACCAATAGTCTGATTCAGCGCAAGGCAGCTACTTAGGCATCATTAATTCTGGCCTAAAGAGCACGTCAAGGTCTTCACACAAGTGCAGTCAAGCATACAGACTGTCAAATGAGAATTCCTTGTTGTCTTTTCAGTTTCTCTCTCCCATTTGGGGTGTGGACTGACAGACGCGCATAGCTCTATTTATTTTAAACTCAACACTTTCACTTCAGGTAGGAGGTTAAGTGGGGAAATGAACGGCATCCACCCAGTCCCACAACAGAGGAACAAGAGATTTCCCCACACTGCACCAGAATGAGTATAAATTCTGCAAGCGAACTGGAAGATGGCTCTGTTACCCCCAAGCCAGCTAGTTAGTAAGCAAATGTTTATCAGTGTAGTGTAGTGGTCAGAGTGTCAGACTAGGATCTGGGAGACTCAGGATCAAATCCCCCCTCTGCCATGGGAGCTTGCTGGGTGACCTTGGGCCAGTCACCCGCTTTCGGCTTAACCTATTTCACGGGGTTGTTGTCAGGATAAAATGGAGGAGAGGAGAATGACTTTACCTCCTCATTGAGGAGAAGATGTGGTACAAATGAAGTAAATAAATCACATATTTAATTGTAAACTGAGCTGTAGAAAGTGAATTAAAAGATCAGGAAAATAAAGCTAGGGACAGACAGAGGAATTTCTCTACACACCCGAAGGAAGTCCCAAGTTTGTTGAAAAATCAGACATCTTAAAAAAGGGGGATTAAAACACCCCAAATTAATAGAAAAACACTTGCAGCTTTAAGAATGCCCCCTGAGCTCTCAGTAGCCCTTTTGGAGGTTGTAGGCAACAACCATAATATTGTTGAGCTTTCCAAGCCTTCATTTCTGTAAAGCAAAACCATGGAGAGGGGAGTAGGGGGTCCTGGAGGACAAACAGCCCTCAAAAGGATCCTGACTCCCTCTCGTCAGGTCCCTCGCTGCACATAGGGTTGCCAACCTCCAGGTAGTAGCAGATCTCTTGCTATTACAACTGATCTCCAGCCGATAGAGATCAGTTCGTGTTCTCTCTTTCTCTCTCAACTGAAAGAGCCCATTAAGTCCCTCCCCAATGCCTGTGTGTGTTCAGGTTCTTCACACTTCCATATGGCAGGCTGCAGTTATTCAACCAATTAGCCTATTCAATTCAAATGAACACTTGTTTCACTGATCAGTATGAGCCAGTATATTCTAATCTATGCTCCTCTATGCACCAAGTCACAGCTTTCACCGAGATAACCTGAGCGCACAAATAGTTCATGGTTGGCAAACCTTAATAGTCCCCTGACAAATTTCATGTTAAGAAAATAATAAGACTGTATTTCAAAATAAGCAATTCTCAAGCATTTCCGAGAAATCAAATGCCAAAAATTGCCTTCCACTAACGAGGGGGGGGGGGGGAACAGAAAATGAAACAAACTGACTCATAGTTTCAGTGTGCACAGAAAAGCAAGCAAAAATGAATGTGGCAGGAAAGGGTTGCAAAAATTCTAACCACCCAATGTTGTAAACAGCCAGGAAAAAAAATCAACGCCCATATCATTAATTTTTTAGAGCAGCCAATGCTATTTAGAGCAGCCATCACCTTCTGGATGGAGGAGCTCCAAGGGCATTTTGAGAAAGATGCTCCGGAGATTTATCAAGTCTGAGCAAGTCAAAACTCAACGAGACCAAGATCTCCTAAACATCACAGAATGCTATCAAAGACTGGCTGTTTTCAAAAGTGTCAATTCAAGCCATGACCCTTTTTCTCCTATTAAGCAAAGGAACGACCACAATAGGACCTTTAAGGAAGGTGATCTTGGGGAAAACTGATCATGTGTGGGTCTCCTTCCAGAACAATTGTGCAACCAAGCTGCTTCAAGACACTGCCTTATCCCATCTAGTTCGCAAAGCAATGCTAAAGCTTGCCAGTGCAAGGATCCCTTTTTAAAAAACATGGACACAATCATGGTATCTTAAGATATGGAAGTTGTTTGTTCAAAGATAAACAGCCACCAAATAGAGAGAAGGCTGTGGCTCAGTGGTAGAGCATCTGCTTGGCATGCAGAAGGTCCCAGGTTCAATTCCCGGCATCTCCAGTTAATGGAACTAGGCAAGCAGGTGATGTGAAAGACCTCTGCCTGAGACCCTGGAGAGTCACTGCCGGTCTGAGTAGACAATACTGACTTTGATGGACCAAAGGTCTGATTCAATATAAGGCAGCTTCATGACCTACACTCAGTGTCTGTAAGGCTATGCAACTATGATGACAGATACACTTAAAACAAACAATAACAAAGGTTAATAAAGCACCTACAAAATGTTCAAGGACTCCCTGCTCAAGAAACAACTATGCTGACATTTCCTATTTTATTCCAGGGCTTGATTACACGCAGAGGCTGTACTGAGACATCATGAACAGCAGACGTTTGTCTGCAACAGGCACGAGCACAGTTTGTTGTCGTGCTAATGTGGCGCCCTTGCACACGGAGCACAACCAAAAGCTTCTCGCTTTGAGAAGCCTTGAACCAAACTCCAGTTTTGCCATGATGTCCAAATAGCAGGCACCTGGATGAATCAGGGAGTGTCCCCTCCCCTCCACACACCAGGATTCTAAACTTTAATTTAATCCCAGTTTAGGATCCAGGTTTAGGACTGGTGGTGGTGGAGAAAAGGGGACAACGTCCTGTTCATCCAGGCACCAGCCTTCAGATGTCACAGTAAACTGGCGATTCAACGGCGCTCTGTGCGGAAGGGGAGGAGCAAGAGGATGACGCAAGCACGACAGGTGGAATTTGAGCCTGTCCCATACGCTATCAGACATGATGCCTGCGTGCAGCAGGAGTATTTCTTTATTTGAATGCCTACTTCCGCTTATTTTCAGGCACGTTACAATTTAAAACCACATAAAAATGGTCAGCTATAACAAGCCACTCTGGAGGGACCACAAAACTGAACATGCACTAGAGCTACACAGGTGAATGGGGAGGGCTATACAGGTAGGAACAGGGTTAGTTTTTAATGCCCTCGGATAAAGTGAAAAAGCTGCAGTCAGCAAGAATGGGGAGCGGGTGGGGGGCGCAGTTCAGTGATGGAGCACAGGCTTGCATACATGATGCCCCACTCAGTCCTCTAAAGGGAGGACACAAGACTGGTTTATAAAATTACAAGGAGGGGGGTTGTAATGTTCTGGTTCTAAGAAACTGCCACAGGCTGTTTCTCAGGGCCAAACTACATGTATGTATTTTAAAAAGTTGGGTCCGGGTTCCCTGGAGCCACACAGCAGTGGGAAATGGCTGTTAAACAATAAAAGCAAGCAGGCTGGGGCTAAGAACACCACTGCTGGAGAAAGAAGGGCTTCAGCCCCCCCCCCCCCAAGCCATTTTCCCATGCCAAACCATCACTGTGGTGGAATTATTTCAGTTTTTTCTGTCCTACATGCACAGAATACTCCACGTAAAGCAGCAAAATCGGGGAAATAACCCCCCCCCCATCTTGAGCTTTCTTGGGTCAGGAAAATGGCTTGGGAGGGAATGCAGGAGCCCTTCTTCCCCCACCACGGTGGTCCAAGTAGGGGTGCCAGCCTCCAGGTGGGACCTGAGTATCCCCCAGAATTACACCTCATCTCCAGGTTACAGAGATCGGTTCCCCTGGAGAAAAGGGCTGCTTTGGAGGGTGGACTGTATGGCATTGTACCCCACTGAGGTCCCTGTCCTCCCCAGGCTCCATCCCCAAACCTCCAGGACTTTCCCAACCTGGGTCTGGCAACCCCACTCCCCCATTGGTGGCCAGGGGGGACCTGGCAACCCTAGATCCAAGCCAGGTTGTCCTTTATTTTTTAAAAGCCATTCCCTGCAGCTGCTGTGTGTCTGGGAAACGTGGATCCAGCTTGTTAAACACAGTAGTCCTCAGTAGCCTTTATCCATACAAAGAACACCAGAACAACTTCTTTAAAGGTGCAACTATATGCATGGCAGAGGAAGAATGTACCTTGAGGCACAAAGGGAGGGGGGAAACAGATGAAGTACAATGAAGCACACTTCCCCCCACATCTTTTTTTGGGGGGGAGGGGGAACAAACCATACAAAGACATTCCTCAGCTTTCTTACTTGAACTCCAGCTTCTTCCTCAGTTTCATGTATTCCACTGCAGCACTTTTATTTTGATCTACCGGTATATCTCTGACTCAGCCAACGCTGGGCCATTTCCCCTCAAGATGACCTAGCTGGATGATAATTGTTTATTCATTGGTGTCTGTCAGTGAGCCAACACAGCATGACAAGATTTATACGTGCTGGAGCCCAACGTATTTGAAAAATACTGGGAAAGAGAGGGTTTGAAGGGGGAGATGACAGCCTTAAAGTAACTAGGCAACAAAAGTACTTTGGGCTTAGTTGAGTAGAGCAAAAAAGGCAGAACCAACTCACTGGCCTTTAAACCAAATTAGCTAACACCAAATGTACCTTAAAAAAATGGAAAAAATATTTCCACCTTACACAAACCTTTCCAATTTCATTTCTCAATTTTAACACTGCTTAAAAACGCTAGACTCAATCCACCTGAAACTTTTCTTGTACAAGCACCACAGACATTAATGGGAACAATGTAAGAGCAGAGCTGTAATACACAGCAACGAACCACTCCACAATTCGGTCAGAAGGATGCCTTGGTCCTTACCGTGAAGGCTCTTTCTCTTCCGAGGCGAAGGGCATCTCAGGATTGGGTGTTTTCCCGCTGCTTCCAGGAGGCAGGACTAAAGGAAACTTCCTGTCTCCTTGGCGGGAAGACCGCCCACTATCCTCAGTTACTTGCTTGCCTAGCTCCTAGAGAATTGCTAAACAAGGCTGAGAACAGTACACATGTAAGGAAGGAAACAGGAGTGTTAAAAACATTGAACAGTGAACCTAAATGACCCCGGAGGGTTAATTGGAAACTGGGCCGCCAAAACGGGCGGAAAAAACTTGAGAACTTCAAGTCCAAACGCACTGCTTGAGCGTGAACAATCAGGTGTTGGCCGAGAGAGCGCCGTGCATTTCTTGATCCAATAGACAGTGGAGTCAGGAGCAACCTGGTCTGCAAATGAGTAGATATTCCATCCGGGTGGGCCAGATGCCCTTCGCCTCGGAAGAGAAAGAGCCTTCACGGTAAGGACCAAGGCATCCTTCTCCTCCGAGGCAAGGGCATCTCAGGATTGGGACCTTCTAGAGCTCCCAGAGAGGGTGGGTCAGTTCTGTTCCAGCACGTGTTGGAGGACCCTGCGTCCGAAGGCCGCCTGAGCAGAAGACCAGGTGTTAATTCTGTAGTGCTTGATGAATGTGTTAATAGAAGACCAGGTGGCCGCACGGCAAATTTCGTCAACTGGGGCCTGTCGGTTGAACGCCGCTGAGGTCGCCGAACTGCGAAGGGAGTGAGCAGTGATCCCTTCTGGAGGAGTGACCTTAGCAGCTTTGTAGGCTTCTATGATGCACCTACGCAGAGTGTAGCTTATGGAGGCGGACGACATTCTTAACCCCTTGTTGGGGTTGGAGATATTGATGAACATCGAGTCAGACTTTCGGAACTCTTCTGTTCTATCGATGTAGATGCGGATAGCCCTGCGAAGGTCCAGGGTGTGCCATGATTTCTCGGCCTGACAAGAAGGTTTCGGGCAGAATGATGGAAGAGAGATGTCCTGGGCTCTGTGGAAGAAGGAGTTTACTTTTGGAAGGAAGGCTGGATCCAACCGTAGGACGACCTTATCCTTATGGAAGGTGCACAGGCCCTTGTGGATTGAGAGGGCTCTGAGTTCAGAAACTCTGCGGGCTGAGGTGATAGCCGTTAAAAATAGTACCTTCATCCGAAGGAACTGAAGGGGTATCTTCCTCAGCGGCTCGAATGGGGCTGAGGTGAGAGCCTTTAAGACTAGGTTCAGCTTCCAAGTGGGGAAGCGGTGGATGGTCGGTGGGCGCATGTGTGTGACACCTTTTAGGAAGGCAGAGATGTCCCTGTGTTGAGAGGTGGCAACGCCCTCTATAGAAGGAACGACTGTGGAGATGGCTGCGATCTGACGTTTGAGAGTTGAGGCTGATAATTTAAGCCTCACGCCCTCCTGTAGAAATTCCAATATCTTGCTAACTCCTGGATTTAAGGGGTTCACTTTCTTTCTCTGTCCCCATCTAACGAAGGCCTTCCAGGATGCAGTATATATTCGTCGCGTTGATGGCTTGCGAGCTTCTAGGATGGTAGCCACCACCTCTTGTGAGTATCCGCAAGCTAGGAGTCTTGAGCGCTCAAGAGCCAAGCGGTCAAGCAGAACCACTGGGGCTTTGGATGAGTCAGAGGGCCCTGCTGAAGCATGGTTGGAGAGGTTGGGATCCTCCAGGGCTCCTGGATGGAGAGGTTGCGGAGTGTCGCAAACCAGGGTCTGCGTGGCCAAAAGGGGGCCACTAGAAGGACCGTGGCCCTCTCCTGTCGAATCTTGCGCAGGACCTTGGGAAGAATTGGAATCGGTGGGAAAGCGAATAGCAGTCCCTGGGGCCAGGGGAGGAGGAGAGCATCTGTTCCCTCTGCCCTTGGGTGGAAGTACCTGGAAAAGAACCGAGGGGTCTTGTGGTTGGAGGCAGACGCGAAGAGATCTATTACGGGATGACCGAACTTGGCTGTGATGGTCTGGTAGGTCATCTGGTCTAAGGACCACTCTCCCTCTTGCACTGTCTGTCGACTTAGCCAGTCCGCTTGCGTGTTCAGGACTCCGCTGATGTGCTCTGCCTTCAATGATTGCACGTTGGCCTGTGCCCACTTGAAAATCAGGGACGTCTCCTGGTGAAGGGCCGAGGACCTGGTCCCTCCCTGCTTGTTGATATACGCCTTCGTGGTCATGTTGTCCGAGCGCACGAGGACGTGATGGTGTTGAATGTCCTTTGCGAACGCCCGCAAGGCCAGCCGGACCGCCCGAAGCTCCAGAAGGTTGATATGGAGCCCCTTTTCCTGTGGTGACCAACGACCTTGTGCTACCTTGGAATTGAGGGTTGCTCCCCAGCCTTCTAAACTGGCGTCCGTGAAGACTTGCAGCGGATCGTCGTGGAGGTACTTCAGAGCCTTGCCCAGATTGGATGGGTTGGTCCACCATTGGAGGCTGTGCTTCACAGAGACTGGCACTTGGATTAGTTTGTGTGTCTTGCGGGTGATGTGTCTTTGAAAAGGTCGGAGCAACCACTGGAGTGGGCGAAGGTGGAATCTTGCCCATGGAACGATGTTTATGCACGAGACCATGTGACCCATGAGTTTTGC
This sequence comes from Euleptes europaea, assembly GCF_029931775.1. NCBI lineage: Eukaryota > Metazoa > Chordata > Lepidosauria > Squamata > Sphaerodactylidae > Euleptes > Euleptes europaea. Next base: position 84,155,901 of record NC_079313.1, read on the forward strand.
TAGCGCCTTTAGACTGGATCTTCTGTTCAGTATAGTGGCTCTGGCTAGGGTGATTATCTTGTGGATTCTTTTCCGTGGTAGGGAAAGGCTGTTGGTAGTTGAGTTTATGTGGACTCCGAGGTGGATGATGTTCTGGGAGGGTTCCAGGGAGCTCTTCTCCAAGTTGAGGACGTATCCGTGATCCTGTAGGATCTGTGCCACTCTCGCGGTATGCGCCAGGGACTGGTGTCGAGATTGTGCGCAGATCAGGATGTCGTCCAAGTAAGGGTGTACTTGGATAGATTCCTGTCTGAGGGATGCCATGATGGTGATGAGGATCTTGGAGAAGACTCGGGGCGCTGAGGAAAGACCAAAAGGGAGTGCCCGGAACTGGTAGTGTTCCCGGGCATAGGTAAAGCGGAGGAAACGTCTGTGGATGGGGTGGATAGGAATATGAAGGTAGGCTTCTTTTAGATCCAGCGCCGTCATGTAGGTTCCTGGTAAGAGGGATTCCACAATGGAGCGCATTGTTTCCATCCGAAAATGCTTCTTCAGGATCCTGCGGTTGACAAACTTCAAATCCAAAATTGCCCTCCAGTCCCCATTTGCTTTGGGGACTGTAAAAAAGATGGAATACACTCCCTGAAACCATTCTTGGTTTGGGACCATCTCTATGGCTGCCAGTTTTTGAAGATGGAAAATGGCCTGAAGAGTTCTTTGATGTTTCTTCTTGTTTGCTGGAAGTGGGGAAGGAATGAAGCGATCCGGAGGTGGGGTAGAAAATTCCAGGAGGTAGCCCCTGGAAACAATCGGCATGGTCCAGTTGTCGGGGTTCGATTGTTGCCACCTTGTTGCGAACGCTTGCAGTCTTCCGCCGATGGGGAGGGAGCTGGAGTCATTGGGGGTTAGGTTTAGCAAACTTGTCGGATTTATCTGACCGGGTTTGCTGGCCTTGCCTAAGGAATCTGCCGCCCTTACGAAAGGTTCGGGAGTTGGAACTATTGCTGCTCCAAGACCCTTTCCTGGACTCTGATCTGTATCTGAAGGGAGCTCTGGGGGCACGAAAGGACTGGTATCCGGATGGGCGATTGTCCTTTCTCAATTGCTTAGGCATCACGTGTCTCTTGTCCCTAGTTTCCACTAGGATTTTATCCAACTTCTCTCCAAATAACCTCCCCTCTTGGATAGGATAGGCCATCAATGTAGACTTGGCCTTGAAGTCAGCAGGCCAAGCTCTGAGCCACAGTGCTCTTCTGACTGAGGTGACCGAAGCCATGGATTTGGCTGAGAAGGAGATAGCATCCAGAGAAGCATCAGCCATTAAGGAAGTTGCCTTAAGTACCCTATCCAGTCCAGCAACCACACGTTGGTTCTCCTGAGGAACCAGCTGGATAAGTTTCTTTATCCAGAGGTAGGAAGCTCTGGCAAAGATGGAAGTAGTTGCGTTTGCTTGGATCGCCATGGCAGCAGCCTCATGAGCCTTCCTGGTCAGTGATTCAGCTTTCCTGTCTAGTTGGTCTTTGATGGAACCAGCGCCATCCTCAGGAACTAGGCCGGGGTTTTGAAGGTCAATAACTGGAGCCTCCACCAGGGGGACCTTGAGGAGGCTCATTGCATGAGGTGCTAGGTTGTAATTCTTTTTAACCCCACTAGGAATTGATTTCCCTGAGGTGGGGTTGTCCCATTCGTCTGTAACCGCTTGCAGAAAAAATTCTGGAAATGGTACCGTGTTAGTCTGGGGCCTTTTCCTAGGAAAGCACTCCTGCACTCCCCGCTTGCGTTTTGGGGAAGGATCTTCTAAGGCTTCCTGATCCTCCATGAGGTCCAGTGCCAGAAGGGCCTTAGCTAATAGACTCTGAAAATCCTCCCCAGAAAACAGCCTTGGCTGTTGCTCATCTGGAGGGGGAATGTCTTCGTCTGAGTCGTATTCACCTTCCTCGCGCTCCCCTAGATCCGAGGACTGATCCTCCTCTGAGGAAGGGTCCTCATCTTGAAGCCCTGTGGACTGAACTGTGGCCTTCTTGGCCGCCTTAGTGGGCCACTTAGCGGAGGTAGAGGGGCCAGGACCTGGATCCTCTCTATCAGTGCTAGCAGGGTAGGAGGAAGAAGAGTGTGGGGAAGCTTGTTGCACTACCCAGGGGAAGGAGGGGGGAAGCCTCATCTGAAAGGCTTGGAAGGCTTGCCATTGCCTCTGTAAGGCCAGGTTGACCAGGTCACTAGCCTCCTCACTGGAATAGGTCCGCCCCTCACTCCCAGCACTCAAGGGGGGGGGGTTGCCACCTCCCGCCTGGAGCCCTCCTACCGGTAATCCGACGAGGTTCAAAGGCTGCACCGAGGTATCAGGCTGAACTGGGGTCGTCTTTTGGGCGGACGATGGAGCAAGCTTGGAAGAGCCGACCTTCAGCTTGCTGGAGCGCCTCTTTCTTCTCTGTGCGCCCGGGAGCGGCGCCACCTTCGGCGCGGCTTTTCGCGCCTTTTTCTTTGAAGGCGCGGGCTCCCCTTCCTCGCCCGATAGCGTTGCCGCGGCTGCCTCCCTGTCCGATGATCCGCCGATGCGGTCATTGGAAGGGGCCTGGGCGGAGTGGACCAGCCCGCCAGCCTGAAAATCCTCGACGGAGAGGAGGTCGTCCTCCCTCTCCGTTGTTGCGTCGGCCATCTTGGATGAGTGGCCGGCTTCTTCTAGTCCCTCGCTAACCCGCCCTAGCGGGAAGGGGGGGACGAAAAAACGAGGGGGGGGAGACTAGAAATACGAGGAGACAAGGGAGGACGAACAGGCACAAAGGGAATTTTTTTTTTTTTTTTTTTTTTTAAACGAACTAAGCTAGAGCTAGAGGAGGTCGCTGCTCTCCGGAGCAAGGCAGGACAAAGACTGAGGATAGTGGGCGGTCTTCCCGCCAAGGAGACAGGAAGTTTCCTTTAGTCCTGCCTCCTGGAAGCAGCGGGAAAACACCCAATCCTGAGATGCCCTTGCCTCGGAGGAGAAGTGCTGTTTTCGGAAGTTAGAAAAATTAGTGATGACTTTAGGAACATTTAAATTCATTAGAAAATTGCATTTTAATAATACCTAAAAATGATGCAGGTTTTACTCCTTTGTCTCGTTCCTAAAAAGGAGCACATGGGAAGAGGACACCACAATTTCTGTCCAGGGAAAAGAGAAGTATTTCCTCCCTGCTGATGTGGATGAACGTCCACCAATCTAGGATGGATTCCACCAGGATACCCTGAAATTACAGCAAATACAGGAAGTATTTCTGCATTTGTTTGGTGGATGTGGTCAAACACAGCTGTGGGAAAGACAAAGTTCCAGTATTAGATCAGGTACAAACTGCCAGCTCATATGTCCACACTCAGGCTGTATTAACCATATTATCTAATCATCTTGTAACTTCTTTGAATGTGTGTTATATTTTCAGCATGCTCTTTCATCAAAACAAAGCAAACATTCATTTTATATAACAATTTATAATGTTCACTGTTGATCCATAACCTGGCTCCAAATTTGTAATGATGAGGCACTCATGACTATATGGAGTGTCCTAGATGGTGATTATCATGCAGTAGGTGAACTAATACTTTCCACAGTGTGGTCTGTTCTTTTCTCCTTACGTCTACACCTCATACTGACCACATCCAGATATTTCTTCAGCCAAATGTGTCCTCTGCATTGCACTACTGCTTGGTAGAGTTCAGTTCTTCCCAGACTGCCAAGTCCAAGCTCTTTTAAGGACCATTGGACTCCAAGTGTTCAGACAACAAAAGGAATGCCAAAGGTGTATTTACTTGCTAAGGAGCAACAGTATGTCACCAATGCAAAGCCTCCAAGCTTCATCCACCCATGAGATACTATCACTGATGATACACACAAACTGGCCATGAGAAAGGTCTTCAAGCACTCTCAGTGATGGGAGAGGAACCCAGTTGCCCCTTAGCACAATAAGCTCTAGAGAGTTTGGCATGGATCAGTTGTCAAAGATCAGATACTTCTGTAACAAGCTGCCTGACAAGGGAAGAGGGATACTGCCACGCCTTTAGGGGTCAAGGAAACCCAGCCCCATCTAAAGGTATACTTGCTTTAATTCCCCTCCTTATTACAGCCCCTGTCCTATGTGGCTTTTTCCATCTAGGCCCCGTGATCCCTACCCAAAGGGGACCCTTCCTTTCTCACCAGCAGAAAAGCTGGCTGGATATGACCCACTGCTGCTTCCACATGGCTGGAAGGAGCATTAAAGGTCCACATTAGTTAACATCATCACAAGAATTATGATAGTCAGCATGCAAATCCTCTGGTAGTGATCTGGCACATCCTGTGGATGTTCCTATGGAAAATCCATGATAAGACTAGCAAGCATGCTGCCCAAAGTCTGTTGATTTATCATCATACCCAAGCAGAAGGACTGTAAGCCACACACAATGAGAAACAGGGCAAGCTTCAACCAACTTATGTTGAGTATTCCTTTAATAAATTTCTGCAACTTTAGACCAGTGTCTTTCATGATTCTAAACTCACAGATTTGATGAAGCAAGTTTCCCATTTTGTAATTTAATTATTTTCTATTAGTACGAATTGGCTGTTGTAACAATAATTAAATAAAGCCATTCTAATTATGCATATAGCCTTAAACATCTGCTCATACAAGCCTCATGCCCTTTGCACTATATCAGCTGAATCAGTTTGGAGGAAAATGCGAGCAACAGTGAGATTAATCAGTTTGTTTGGCTCACTATACACAAAACAAGATCACCTATTTGAAGACCACACAACACAGGGCAGTTATGTGAACAAGCCTCATTCTCCTAAACTTCCCCACTGCACGATGCAATCCAGTTCATTACTTCATCTTTTCTACAATTCTAGCTTGCCATTGAGGCGCTCAGACGATTTCACATGCATCATCTCAGTAAATCCTTCCAATAACTCTGTGAAACAAAAATTATCACCCTATATTGCAGACGTTGGGCTGGGAGAGAGTGATCTATCTAAAGATCAGTAGCAACCAGTGAATTCATGTGTGAAGCAATATTTCAACTGAGTATTTCCCATTGTATTTCACTCCATACACATTTAGCATGAGGCAAAGTCCAGCTTCCTCATATGCCATTAAGTACAATGATCTTGCTTTGCAACATGCAGTGGTCTGTACACAGGATGCAGGTATCTACATGGAAGCAGCATCCAGCATACATGAGCTTTCTTCAGGATTCAGTAAGGACAAGTGGGGGACCTGTGAATAGCTCAGGGGGGTTGCAAAATCCCACCCTTGTGGGCACCAGTCCTGCCCCTCTTTCAACCCTGCCAACAGCTCTGTCTTCTCTCCTTTTCCACCACCTCTTTCTCCCTCCTCAGTTTTCCCACTGCCATCTCTTCCTCCTCCTTTCTCCCCCCCACCAATGACCTCTTCCTCCCCAGCTGCTGCTACCACCTCCTTCCTCTCCTTTTCTCAGTGAAACCACCATTGCCACTTTCCCCTCTCAATAGTGGCTTCCTTTTCAGTTGCTGCCACCACCCAGTTTCTCTCTCTCCCCTCCCCCTTTCTCACTTGCTCCGGCCTCTTCCTCGCCAGCAATGGCTGCTGCTACCACACAATCCAGCACTGTTTATTTGGGTTGCTATGCAAAGTCCCAAATGGCAGCTGAGATCTCGCAATGTAGCTTTGCGAGATCTTACTTTGGGAATTTTAACATCCCTGCTACTGTTCTTTTTTTACTTTTCAGATTTTTCTGCAAACCTGTGGGTATTTTTTGTAGAAGACCTCAATTATTGATTTTTTAAAAACACCCGAAAGCACCCCCCCGGTGGTTTGTGTGCAGCAGTGGTGGCCGAGTCAAGCAAACGACATGGAAAACTACCATATAGCTGTTCCCGTGGTCACTCTGAAGTGGGTCGTGCCTTTAAAGTGTCTAGGCTCATAAAAAGGACCACTTCATGAGAAGTGATATGTTATATTATTCAGCCAGTCACCTACTAAGCAGGACTCAACGACTTTACCTACTTTAAAAAAGCAAGTCTTTTTATTGATGTACTTCTAGTAAAAATGTATAAATATGTGTATATGCAAGTATTACAAAGTCTTACATTCAGTTACAATGTATTCAGTTACAATGTATACAGTAAAAGCAAGCAAGTTCTACATACTATTCAGTTTTAAAATCCAACTCTTAAAATATAACAGTCAAATAAGTCTGATTTAGTTCAAAGTATCTAATTCACATTATCTAGAATATTATATTTGTAAAGCCATACATACTAATAGCCTTCTTCGAGATCCTCTGAAAGAGGTTAGAAATCTAGCCTTTCTGTGCCTGTATTTATACTGTTTCAAGCACATTTAATAATGTTGATCTTGAGAGAATTAAATTCTCCTTCTTACTGCTCACGCTCAGCAGCCTTCCTTCCTATTACCAAATATGGGCTTTCTTTCCATCAGTCTATTTTGTTAAAACTATAAACAATCAGTTTTGAGCTTTGTGATCACTCTACATAATCATTTTTAACATCATTCTCATCTCCAGCAAAATACGCTTTGATTAAACCCATTCATGAATCAATAGCATCATGTTTACATGTTTAAATCATAAAATACAATTATTGCTTACATTGCATTATTACATCTTGGTTAGTATATCATACCATCTGGATAGCTGTTTGTTTTTCAGTAAAAATAATCTCTCATGAGAATTAGTTTGCCATGAGAATTAAAATGTCATGAGAATTAAATTGCCATGATATTGTACAACACAATATCATAGTTCATATGGTGTAATATGTCAGAGCCTGTGACAACTCCAAATGCCTCTGCAGTTGTTGTGACCATGAGAGTTTCAGAGAGTATAGAAGCAACTATTGTCTTCTATGGGGGATCAACATTTTCTTCAGCATTATCAGGGATCTGATTGTGGAGTGTAGGATGCAAAGTTGTGCTTGGGATTCCTATACACCGCTGCAAACTCTGATAATGATTTCTTAATTGTCGTTGTCTGCATCCTTATCAAATGGGAAAAATCAGCAAGTCATTGAAGATGTATGTGATGCACTGGCAACAGAAATGAAAATACTTATGAAGTGTGTTTGTGGGGGGAAGAGTGTCAGTTCTCCCGCTAAGACATAAAATAAGGCACCTTTGAATTGTGCAGTCCTGGCACCAACAGCTCCATATTTGCAACTGTTTATGCAGTTAATTTTACTGTCTCTTTTCAGAGAACCTAATGATAGTGGTTGTATGAGAATCAATATATTTCAGAGCTATTTTCCTCCTGTTGATCAATTTTTTTTGCTGAGTGGCTATATCTGCTTTTACAAACAGCCAGAATGATTCTGCAGTAACAGATGTTAATATGACAAGAGGTATTAACAACCAGCAGTAACGAAACCATGTTGATTATGCATTTGGTGTGATTCTCCTAACTTCCTTGGTACATGACCATTGATGATCATGGACATGCTAGTCTATGGACATAATCCAGTTATCATCTGTTGTATCATCTTGGGCTTATTCACCAATAGGATATATGCCATCGTGCATCAATAGTGCCCTTCTGCTGTCTACATAGGACAACCAAGTCCCTTCCTATGTAGGAAAATAACAGGTCATTTCACATAAAAGGGCAATAGTTAAAAAAATAAAAATTGGGGGAGAATTTGTCTCCCTGGACACACTGTTGCTGAACTCAGAGTCACCATTCTTCTTCCACAACATCAAACTGCACAAAGGGAGTTCCAGTGTAGAACTGCCAAAGTAGCATTTATCAAGAAGCCTAAAAGCATCTTCCAAAGAGCAGGAATTTCTTAGCCATTATAAGTGCCCATTAGCTCAGAACTACAGAAATTGTATTATTACAAATTACTTCTACCACGAGTAGCGTTTGTACTTTGCTTGATCACACCTGAATTTTACATAACTTTATCTCACCATATATGTTCTGCATTTTTAAGGCTTTTGACTCTGCTCTTTACAACCTTTCCCCTTCAAAATAGGACTCATAATAATAGGTTTAAATTATGGGTGGAAGGGCGGCTGGATATTAGGAAACAGTGGAATCGGCTTCCTATGGAGGTGGTGGGATGCCCCTCTCTGGCAGTCGTCAAGCAGCGGCTGAACCAATATTTGTCATGGATGCTCTAGTCTAGGCTGATCCTGCATTGAGCAGGAGGTTGGACTAGATGGCCTGTATGGCCCCTTCCAACTCTATGATTCTATAATCTGGAGGTTGTGTGTGACTGCTAAGTGAGGATATCCCTCATATATTTGGCAATGTAGACTGCTGACCATAAAAGCTTACGCTGGAATAAAAATCTTGTTGATCTTTAAGGTGCCACAAGCTAGTGGTTTATTTTAGCTGCAACAGACTACCACTTTGGGAACTGTTACTGTGGAGTTTGTGTAAACACTTCCAATGTCATTGGTGATCTACTAACTCTTCTACAACTACTTTAAAAATGTTATTTATGCAAGATCAGGATAAATTAATGGTGACCAGGCAAAGGCCTGAAATCTAAGATTTTGCTTTAGTGGGTTAAATACAGCCTTAGAAGATCTGCTAACATATTGTTATCTTAGAATTACCAGGGTTACCAATGTTTCATTCACACCAGCAGAAACAGGCATTAGCTCAACCTTCACAGACTGTATGCATTATATTTTAAGATTTCCTATTGAGAGTTTATATAGATCATTACAGTTCACATAAACTCCACATTTTTGTATCACACACAGACACGCATAAAATGCATTCTTAATCAAAATTAGATTTCAGGGATAGATTCTGCAATCATTATTCAGCCATTATCATAGTCAGCCTAGGGAAGGAGTAATCTAGGGATTTCTATGCATCTTCAGTTGCAGAGATAATTTATATTGTTCTTTAACTTTTCTACTGCGATGCAGAGACACAGGAACCATTCCATCTTTTCTCATACATTACCTTCAATACTTTGCAAGACAATGACTCAGCTCAAACCCAACCTCTTTTGACTATATATTGCTCTTCCTACACACTTGACACTGAGAGACACTGTCCTTCAGTGTTACTCCTCTGAAGATGCCTGAAACAGCTGTGGGCGAAACGTCAGGAAAGAAAATACCAAGACCACTGTCTCACAACCTGGATAACCTACAAGAACCAATAATTTATATTGATGCAACACCCAGTACCCTCACAGTTATAACTCCATTTTACCTGCCAGGTACTACTGTGGCACAGATACATAAAATAACCCTGACTAATGGCAAGGCAAATTTGTGGCAAACCCTGACTAAATGGCAAAGTATTATTAACAGAGTTGCAATGACGTCCAAACATTCTCATTCACAGGTCCAACAATAAAACAGCTTATAAAGGCATTTGTGCAAAAAAGTTTTATAGCACAGTTTTATTGCGCTGAGGTATGAAACATGAAGAGCATTGTCTTTTCCCTTGCAGCTCTGGGAGGATCCTATGCAAAGTTCCAAAGGCTAAGCTTCTGAACAGTGTTTTGCACCCACAGGGCTATTTGTGCCAAAGTGAAATTTAGGAACTCACTGCGAGTTGACTGTGCTAGATAACAGATACTGTCAGACAAGCCCAAATTGTAAACACAACGGTATTATACAGTTCCGCAGCTTAAGAGACTGAGCTACAAATCAGAAAGTCCCCTATTCACACTTCTGCCACAAACTCACCCAGGGGTCTTACTACTCTCTCTCAGCCTCCACCTGCAGGGGTCTTACTAATCTCTCTTAGCCTCCACCGGCAATATGTGATAACAGCGGCCCATGAAACAGGTTTGTTGTAAGGGACGCAGCAATGTCATGCATGTGAAGCACCTCACAGTGCAACCTTAAAAACGCTTTCCTGAGAATAAGCCCCGCTGCAAAGAATGGGAGTTACTTCTGAGTCGACCTGTTTAGGATTGGTCCCTTGATTGATCAAAGGCACTAGATAAACAGAAAGTACTAACTGTTGCAAGTGTTTTGTTTGTTCAAGAGAAGAGATGACCATGGCACCACCCCATAATTCTAATTAGAACTCCTTTTGACACTCTTACCACCTTACGACCTTCATGCTACTAAGCCCGCAAAGGAACTTCAGGCCTTTCCTGTAGCCTTTCCACTGTGCTAACCTTGACTCAAGAGAGATCACATGACATCGCTCAGGAAATATTAAGAACCAGACATACAATTTCTGTATGAGAAGGTAAGGTTTGTCTGGCAATCTACATTGGGACGGTTGTTTTCTTTAAAGATGTAGTATCGACATCCTAAATTTGGGAGAGAAAAAAATGCCACAACTTTTAAATCCCACAACTTTACCCTCTCTTTAGATTTTATGTAGAAGACATATATGTGTGTGCTTTAATGAGTACTGTCAATAGACTACAACCTGGAGCCTAACCTCCTTTTCTGTCCATGGATGGATTATGTGCAATTATTGGCTCTTCCTCCTTCCCGCTGCTGATGTCCACTTCACCTCCCCACCCCCACCATTTCAGGATTCCACTCCCCCCCCCCAATGATTTCAGAGGACACAGCAGGCTGCAGGGGAAGGAAGGAGGCAGGAATTTTACCTTTCGTCTAGTGCAGACATGCTTGCACTAGACATGATCCACACCTATGTATTGAGATTCCGAATAGCTGCTGAGGAGAACTTTAGTGGAAATACTTCCATCATTTTTAGTGAAATTCTATTTTGGTAGTTTTAATTAAGTTAATGACTACTGTGGATTTTCTTTTTCAAGAGCTCTTAGAACAGCTGCAACAGCCACAGTATACGTCAATGTCACTGAATTTACTGTGATATGCAGTAATAATATCTTACTGCATTGAAGATGATTTAAGAATTAAAGTAATTGTTAAAGATCAAGTCAGCGTGGTGCAGTGGTTAAGAGCAGTAGACTCTAATCTGGAGAACCGGGTTTGTTTCCCCAATCCTCCCCATGACCTTGGGCCAGTCACAGTTCTCTCAGAACTCTCTCAGCCCCACCTACCTCACAAAGTGTCTGTTGTGGGGAGGGGAAGGGAAAGCAATTGTAAGCCACTTTGAGACTCCTTAACAGAGGGGTGGGGAACGTCAGGCCCAGTGGCCATATAAGGCCCTTGAAATCATTTGGTCTGGCCCTTCATGGGTCCTGGTAGATCTCTAGCTCAGAAGGATGCTGCCCTGCCTGAATCTCTTGGGCCCAGCTGGGGACAGCAGAGCTCAAAAGCGAGTCGCTCTATGTGGTAGACACTCGGAGCCGTCTCTGGTCATGCCTCTTGGCTAAATGTTTGACCAAATATAGCAGGCTAATTTTTAAGTTGATAATTTTGTATGGCCCCTGAATAATGTTATAAATATCCAAATGGCCCTTGGCAGAAAAAAGGTTCCCCACCCCTGCTAAAGGTAGAGAAAAAGTGGAGTATAAAAACCAACTCTTCTTTTTCCTTTTTTCAGTACATTGCTAAAACTAAGCAAACCTATGCTTGGAGTATTTAAATGGGAGGCTTGCCCAACCAAGAGCCGCCGCCCCACTACTTCAAGGTTACCAATGGAAAATAAGGATAGCTACAAATAAACAGCATTGCTGCTAACATACACAGCTCATGGCTGCCTTGGCTAAGCAGAAAATGAAACAACCTCATCCTGAATAGGTAAGAGGGAAAGCGGTACAGCAGATGGAATGCACATGAGCATCATGATATTTGGATGGGACCAGCCTAAACAGTACAGGGTAACGGTTCAGATCTTGAATGAGAAGTACAAATCTTTGGTTAACTATGAACTCACCGGCAGGCAGCCAGTGACTTCATGGTCAGCCTGAGATCTGAAGCGGGGCCTTCTCACTCAAGTCACAGCCCTTCATCTGTAACACAGAAAAGATAACAGCGCTAGCCTATCTTTCAGTATTGCTGCATGGAGCACGGACTCCCTTGAGGACTTAGGTAAAATATTATACATATGACAAGCGACTGTTATTGAACTCAAATACCTCTGCTAACATTCAGCTTGCGAGTGGACCTGTAGCATGAAAACATTAATAACAGCCGTGGCTGGAATGAATGAATGATTGCAAAGCAGACTGCGCGCTAAACAATCCAATAAAAATAATTAGTAATGATTTCTAATCTAATCCACCCCTCTGCACAACAGGAATTGCAATGAATGATCTATTGTTGTCAAAAAAAATTAAGCCAGACAGATGCACCTCAGTCTAGAGTCCTAAAGACAGCATGAATAGGCTTCCTTATTAATTTCTCTTAAGGGTGAAAGAGGGAGAGGGCTGTGAAGATGGAGATCAAAGAGCTGGACTTACTTAGCTCATGCAAAAGTATAAAGGTATGCATGCTGCATACCTCCATTGTCACAAGAGGATTTTATTAAATCACAGGAATTATCCAGCAAGAAAACATGTAGTTCTGACCTAACAATGTTATTAGCAAATCTAACCGTGCTAACAAACGACGAAAAGGAACAGATTTGCAAGTTAAGCTTGCCATGTGGCTAAACTTTGGCAGTCAGACAAATTCCACTCCTCCTCTTCTAAAAAACAAACAAATACAACCCAAAATCAAGCAAGCAAAGACAGGAACAAGATACAAATCCCATCAAATGAATGTAAAGGACCTAGAGGGTTTTTACCTGATTCAAACTGCTGTGATGATCGTCTCTCTAACCTGTCTGGTGGATCACTGCCATTCCCTGAGGCCATAGTGGAGTGGAGCTTCAAGAGATTAGCGTTTGTCTGCAAGAGATGAGGAAACAGACGAAGGGACCAGTGAGGTTTTGGAGTTTGAATCTGGATGCTAGAAAGGATCTCCGATTACAAGGCACTTCCCCCTCTGAGTGATATGAACAGCTTCCTCTTCCCTTAGTGGTGGCTCCACCTCTCAGTAATCTGACTCTGCTTTTCTCCCCCTCACCCCACACACACACACCCCGCAGCCTTAAACTGCCTGAAAAATTTCCCACAGAAAACAATCAGGTCTCGCCTTCCTTCCCCATCACTCTCCAAAACAAGTTAGCTGAAAAAATTTCCAGCAAAGACCGGATTTCAGTGTGTTGCCAGAAATGAAATACAATGAGATTCTGCTAAAGTATTTCTAAAGACATTTCTCTCTCTCTCTCATATATCCACAATCCAGATAGGTTTGCATACGCAGCAAAAAATATCTTTATTTGGCTCCAGAGTTGCTAACTACCTTTCTAGCCTGCATAATTTTCAAAACTGTTAGATAAACCAAATCCTCAAAGCCCTCAATCTTAAAGAAGCACCTAGAACTTTTAAAAAGCTGATCAGCAACCAGGGTTTTAATATTCATATTGATTTGCTTTTTAAAAATTAGGTTCATCCCAGCCTTTTCCTAAGGAGCCCAGGACAGCGTCTCAGCACACAAGGAATTGTGGGAACATGTCTGGCAGCTGCTTCAGATCGAGGCTGAGCTTTTGTTTCCCTCTGTCCTCTTGCAGTTCTTCATCCTTAGGGTTGCAGCCTCCAGGTACTAGCTGGAGATCTCGTGCTATTACAACTCATCTCCAGTCGATAGAGATCAGTTCACCTGGAGAAAATGACCACTTGGGCAATTGGACTCTATGGCACTGAAGTCCCCCCCCAACCCCACCCTCCTCAGACTCCACCCCAAAAACCTCCAGGTATTTCCCAACCCAGTGCTGGCAACCCTATTCATCCTTGGGTGTGGCCTCATAGCCCAGTGGCCTTGAGTTACTGGCCCAGTGGCTCTGCTGCCAGCCTAGGTTGTTTTTAGTGTACTTTAAAAAAAAATTCAGTTTGATCCACCAGACCATTTCTGTAGATTGAAGGATTCCAACTGTGGAGGATGACTTTCTTACCTCCCCCCCTTCCTCTGCAGCCTAAACTGCCCCCCCAATGGTGTTGCTGGGGGACAGGGGACCCCAAGGATTAGCATTTGAGGGACATTTGTGGCTGCAGCAGGAGGGGGAGGTGAGAGACGCACTCTTCTGTCTGCAGAAATGCTCTGAAAGATCTCGCCCATGCTATGAAAGCTGCTTTGGGTCCCCATAGCGGAGAAAAGCAAAATAAGAAATGCACTAACTACATTATCCTCATAACAGATTTGGAGCTAGATAAGATGAAAGCTACCAACTGAAGTACCAGTCTGAAGTAGGGCTGCCAGCTCCAGGTTGGGAAATACTTGGAGATTTTTGGGGCGGAGCCTGAGGAGGATGGGGTCTGGAGAAGGGAGCGACTTCAATGCCATTGAGTCCAATTGCCAAAGCGGCCATTTTCTCCAGGTGAACTGACCTCTATGGGCTGGAGATCAGTTGTAATAGCAGGAGATCGCCAGCTAGTACCTGGAGGTTGGCAACCCTAGTCTGAAGCAGCCTAGTCTTGAATCTAGATTCAAGTCCTTAGAGATGAACAAGATTTTTGGGGTATAAGTTTTGAAGAGTCAAAGCCTATACCCCAAAAATCTTGTTGGTCTCTAAGGTGCTACTGACTCGAATCTAGCTCTTCTACTGCCAACCAACATGGCTAGCTACCCTCTGAAACAAGCTCAGTCTGGGAAGCTCAGTGGCAGAAAGGAGATCAGACCTCAACCCAGCTCTCCCCTGTCAAAATATGAATACGCTAACCACTACAATGGTAATCACAAAACACTGGAGAATAAATAAGAGTAATAAGAAAAGGAGCCTTTTCCTAATCCAATTTGCCCCTATGTATAGTTGAGAATGCCCTGACCTAGATGGCCCAGGCTAGCCTGATCTCGTCAGATCTCAGAAGCTAAGCAGGATCAGCCCTGGTTAGTATTTGGATGGGAGACCACCAAGGAATGCCAGGGTTGCTGTGCAGAGGAAGGCACTGGCAAACCACCTCTGTTAGTCTCTTGCCTTGAAAACCCCAAAAAAGGGGTCGCCTTAAGTCGGCTGCGACTTGAAGGCACTTTACAGACACACACACACACACACAGTTGAGAATAGGCCATATTGAAAATTCTAAACAGTTCTGCATAAATCAAAACCAAGAGGGAAGGCAGAATATATAAGTTTTAATAAATGAATAAATAAAAGTTTGTGCATTTCTATACCAATAAAATGACGGACCAAAAAGAACACTTATGCTGTAGCTCTTTTGTGATGCACTTAAGAGGACTGCAAGAGACTGCACATTTATGGGTGAACTTGAAAGCAAAGCAAAGATTCAAAATAAGTTAAGCAGGAAACAGCAAGGAATTCTCACAGTCCTTTTTGCAGTATGACAGAAGGCCCACCTGATGTGATTCAATTAAGGTATATTCCTATCCCAACAGAAAACAGACCAAACAACAACAACCCACTATCACCTTCGGTCCATTTTGGACCAGTCCCACAGTAAAGCTAAAATATATATTTATCTTGCTTATTCATAATATTGCTTTAAGTGGGGTAACTAGTCCATTAGTTTGCACCACTTCTGATGCTGGATTCTTCTCAAAGCATTGTTTAACTTGCACATGCTTTTCAGCATAGACCTGTATCTTTATTATGGCCAGTGACCTAAATTCAGCACCCAAAATGGTACACTTGTGTGCAATCATCTTTAAATGCAACATACAAGGATAAAGAAGTCTTTATCACATCCCAATAACAACCAACATAACCCCTAAAGTTCTCACTGGAATGTATTGGTATGACAACAAGACTATGATCTGTATATATACATAACTTTGGCACAGAAAATAAATGCCCTGTTTTCTCCGTTCTTCATTGAAGGGGTCACATGCAAATGATGGGCTTTTTTGGTAAATATCTGTTACCGCCCCGCCCCACTTTGAATCAGCAAAACAACTGCTTTTGTATGGTCAGCAAGGACAAGTAAGTGGGGAAGCTCCTGCTTGTCTCAAAGTCCACAGAAGAAGAACCTGGGAAAGTGGAGAGTAAACACTGC
The DNA here is from genome assembly GCF_029931775.1 of Euleptes europaea. NCBI lineage: Eukaryota > Metazoa > Chordata > Lepidosauria > Squamata > Sphaerodactylidae > Euleptes > Euleptes europaea. Next base: position 84,171,736 of record NC_079313.1, read on the forward strand.
AGGCACCATTATCATCCACGAGTACCTCATGCATATGGTAAAAGTCAAAATCTTAAACCACAAATATTCACAGCTGGAAAAACAGGCAGTGCTACGTATCATAGTCATAAAAGAATGTAGTGCCTCATTTTTGTTTTACCAACCTCACAGATGGGTGTTGCCTGCAAATCTCTCAGGACAGGTGAGAACGGCAGTTAAAAACTGCACCTGTTGAATATCTGCCTGTTAATCTTTTGACAAGCTTTTGGGAACAAAATAGTGGTTTAGCCTTAGTATCTGATCAGAGTAGATGGGTTTGGCCTGGGGGTGGGGCTGGAGCCAAGGCCTATAATAAAAAGTTAACAGTCCTTAAGACTGTTGAGGATTCCCCTATGACAGGTAGTGATAAAGAGATATTTCCCCAATCATCTGTTCAAGTATCATCAGAGGTTGACATGAGACAGAGACATATGAGAGCGAGAGAGCATGAAGAAGTAGTAGCCTTCATAGATCCCAGGAACATGTCAACATCCATCATGGAAATTGGATCAAAGTGGTCCATAAACAGAACAGGCAGTGCATTAGTCAGTTCTTCCAGTGGACCTATGTTACAATCAACAACTAAATCAGAGTGCAAACTTGATATTTTATCAGCAACAACCTTTGCGAAAGAATCACAACTAATTGTCTCGTCCTGATACAATAAAGGCTCAATTCTGGGGGTCAGCAGATGCTGTATATCCTTAAACAATTGGGATGGTTGTGAACTAGCTGATACAACAGTAGTAGAGAGGTAACATTTCTTAGCTGCCATCACCATCGCTTCATAGGTTCTACAGTGAGCTCTATTACACGATTATCAGATTCAGTATGAGTTCTCCACCAGTGCTGTTCTAGACATCTCCCAGCCCTTTTCAGATTACCCAGTTCTGTGGTAAACCTGGGGGCTGGGTTTCATCCCAAGGGTAGGGGAAGTCATCAAGGGGCCAATTTGACAATAGCTTCAAGGAGCTTCACATTCCATGCTTCCACTGCAACCTCACTAGAGCAATCCAGTAGGATTCATGAGCCTCTGTGGGCGGGCAATTCTAACCAGGCCCCCACTACTGTGGGGTGTCAGAGTCACATTGACCTTGGCTTTGAGTAGGCTGTGGTCAGATCATGGTTCAGGGTGAATCTCCAGTCCTGAAACCAAACCTTCCCTCATAGATTCAGTGCAAAATATTAGGTCCAAGGTGTGACTGACCTCTTTCACGTGTTGGGCCAGTCATGATTTGGCAAAGACCCAAGGCAGACAAAGAAGCTATAAAATCCTGGGCCAGCCCTGGTGAGGTATCCTTGGCATGAATGGTGACGTCCCCCAGAACAACGCGTCTGGATCTCTCTAGCACTACATCTGAAACCACCTCTGCCAATTCAGACAAGGTGCTCACTGGAGAATTAGACAGCTAATCTATCCTTAGACAGCTATTCTCGCCTTAGTCTCTAACATGAGGAGCATTCACATTTATTCAGCAATATGTGTTAAGAACAATATTAAAACAATTTTAAAATGACATATTAATATGTTACACTATGTGAGTCTATTACAGGGAGTAGCTATCCCCCACCCCCAGGAACTTTTAAGGATGACAGGCAGAAATTCAAGAGGGCTACCTTTTCCAAAGCATAGAGATTAAATGATTGGAATGGCATGACCTATTGAACGTTTGCCCAACTGTAAAGTACAGGATCTCCCTGTGAAGAAAAAGGTAGCACCTGAGTCTTGGTAAAAAGGGGTATTCTTCAAAGAGCAGAAAATATGATCTAGCCTGAAGCATGCTTGTTTGTTTATTTTACACAATTTATAGCCTGCTTTTCTGCCCTCATAAGGGCCACCAAGGCAGCTAACAAACATACATAGTAAAATCTACTTAAATACCATCAAAACCAAGAAGACATCATTATAATAGTTAAAACCAAAGCTCAAATACACATACAAAAAATCAAAACAACAATCTTAGTCAAATAAAAACAAGAAAAAGTTGCATGTCACAAGAAGGAAAAGAGCGAATGAAGAAGAACCAAGCGATTTAGATTAATTTCAGGGTTTCAGTCAACCAAAGGAAAGGTTATCACCATTTTTTTCCTGACAAGAACTCTACTTAAAATATATTTTAAAGTGGCAAAAGGGAGAACTGGAAATATATAGACCTGTTAGCTTGACTGTATGGGATGCTGTAACGCAAACAGCTATACAATCAATTTGTAGAGAAAATGGGGAGATCATTACTAATTAGCATGGATTTGGCTGGTGAGATTAAATCATGCCAAAGTGCCTCTTGCTTTAATCGCATGTAATTGTATTAGCAAGAGACTTGGAATAGATATAATGGACTTTAGTTTCTGTAAGATTCAGCTCATTGCCATGTACCATCGTGAGCCAATTCACACAACCACCAGAAGTGGCAAGTTATTAAGTGGTAAGTTTGTGGTTTTCTAACGGTGAACACAATGGCCATTTTATACCATCATGATGTTGTACAAAAGTGAATGCCATCCGGTGATGAAATTAGTTGTTTTTGATCTCTTTCAATCAAGATAAATAGGAGTTAGAGAGTTAGAATGGGAACAAAGTAGGCATAAGCTCAAAATTAAATTACTATGAATCACACTCTGTACAAATGGTTTCTCAAGGGCCATTCTTGTTCGATAGTACTATTCCTTTGACTAAATTATATCTAAAATATTTGTAAATAACATGTATCTGGAAAAGAGAGTGTAAGATTAAAATCTTAAAAGGCAGGAGAAACAGAGGAAAAAGTGGAGGTCAGCATCCTCTGCAGGGAGTTTAGTACTACAAATTGTCTTCAAATTGAGACCTTCTTCTGATAATCAAAAATATCTGTGCTTAAAATACATCTATTAGTATTTTAGTTATGAATCAGTGAAGATCAGGATCTGTTGTTAGAAAGTTTTCTATAAACCAACTCCTTAGGTTTGTGTAAATAAGACCCTAATTTGCTTAATACTTATGGCCATAACTTCACATAGTTGGACCTGGGGTCCCGAAGGTGGTGCCCTGCCAGTGGGTTTCCTGGTGCCCATCTGCTCCTTTCCCCCAAACAAACAGCCAATCCTAGTTTTCCTCCAGCTCTTCAGAGCAAGAAGCAAATTACTTCATTGTAGGAAGATGCTTGGCTTGGAATGTCCCAACATTTTGTGATGTGCCCCGGTACCCCATGACAGCCATTTTCTGACTGGTCCCAGCCCTCTATAGCAGCCATTATATGGTGGTATCCATTCCCAACTCTCACAATTCCAAAAGTGCCCACAGGCATAACAACGTTGGGATCCCTGGATTAGACAAAATTGCAAGGAGCCATTTTGGTTCAAAACAAAACCCAAAAACAAAAGCCATGCAATCTTTCTATTAGAACTAGCCAAAAGAACATGAACTTTTCTGTTAGAGTTCTGGAGAAGTTTAAAATTTACATGTTTTGTGTTGCTTTGGTTCGTTTCTAACAAAACATGGTTTTGTTTTTTGGATTTCACGTGAATTAATTACCCATTCTGTCACACATACGAGGATGTCTCCAAATCAATAAAAGACTTTCCTGCACTCCAGTCAATGCATGTTTCTGGACAAAGAGATTTAGCGTTTCTGAATTCAGTAGCATGGGAAGGTACACATTTACAGAGTAATTGCACATGTTCCACAAGAATATGACTATATACAAGATGTGGCACCCAGTGAATGAAAAAGACAGAAGACTGAGCCTTTTCAAATCTTTGGTTAATCTCAACTATCTAGGAAAAGGTTAATCCACTAGACACCATGATGGGCAGTAGTGAAAGAGTAAATCCCCAAGGACCAGGCAATGGCACAGGGATGAAGCAGTGGTGCCACAGAGACTGCGTACCTGCTTATCTTTATAGAGGGTGCGTGTCTGCCTACTCAGTTTCACTTGTAAAATCGACCTTTGCCTCCACTGTGTTTTCAGCTCCCACAGTATGCAATATAGGTATCCAAGAACATGCTTCTAGAGCTACCCTCACTTCCTTCCTGCATCTTTTGGCAACATCCTCTTTGTCAAAATCCAGCCTGAGACTCTCTTATGAACATGGTCCATAGGAAAATTAGGACCAAATCTAGGGCTGCCTGTCCCCCAGTGGGGACGGGGGATAACCAGGAGTACAATAAGTGATCCTGGGTATTTGGTTAAAGCACGGGTCCCCACGTTGGTGACCCTTCAGATACTTTGGGAATTTTCAGAAAGGATAGTGGAGCACCACCACAAAATGGCTGTTTTGGAGAGGCAGGGCCAGTCACAGAAAGTTGGGAGGTTCCAAGCCAAGCATCTTCCTACCATGGAGGCAACTGCCTCTCAATGGATGCTCCCTAGAGAAAAAAGGTGGGTTTTTCTGCAGCATATTCTACATCAAGGGAACAATCTATTTTTGAGGAAGAGATACTGTTTGGTTTCAGTTTCTAATGAAAGGAAAGGGTTTGCTCCCTGGGTGCCCAGAGTCCTAAGAAAACTCATCTGTACCCAAGCCAGTACACACAGCTGTTACACATCTGCTTAGGGTGAGTTCCACAGTCAGTTAGTTATTAGGAAGTGATTGGAAGCGCCTTGATTTTTTTCCTGTTCCATTCAGGATTCTTTTGGATTTTATCTCCAAGTCTCAAGCAAGTAAGCAGATGCTGGAAAACACACCAGTGGGCACCATGATTTCCATGGGTACCACACTGGGGATTGCCACCCAGTGTTAAACCATAGGGAAGGAAGTTCCAAGACCCATACATGTGAAGCTGCTAAGCAGTTCTTAGGCTAAGAGCCTGCACGCAGTTCCAGCATTCTGGATCGATTTCATTCCCGGAAACCAAAGGGACATGTCTGTGATTCTGCTCGGATAACTACCAGATTATTGTATTGATAACAAAGATTCCAGAGGGGTAGCTGTTCCAGCGCAACTCGCAGCAAGTCCTGTAGCACCTTAGAGATGAACAAGGTTTAAACTTCCATGGACTAGACATCATCAGATGCATTTAGGTAGTCCTCACTGGGCAGGCGTTCATTATGGGGTTATGGGAAAAAAATAAACAGCAGAGTCAAAGGGCCACGAAATACAGAAAGTACAGAGTTGAATATCATTATGTAAAACTGAAATGTAATCAAGAAAAATTAAGCAAGCTTTCACAATGGCATTAACCAGCCATTTCTCATGTTTTGCCCAGCTAGTTAATACCTGTAATGGCTGAAGAGTACCTGCTTTCACTTTCCTAGAGTATTGCTGGGACGCTTCAGGGATAACTCACATTAGCTACCTTCAAAGCCCTCGGGCAAGTGACAGCACCAGATCTATTTATAGCTCTCCTTGTTTGTTGGGAGTGACACTTCCCCTGTGAGGCACTGGTGCACAACCCATTTCTAGAAATGTATATACTTCCTTATAGGAACCAGTGGATGATGCTATCACATTTTTATCTGCACCTCACCAAATGGGCTTTAGTCGACAAAAGTTTATGCCAGAACAAAAAACGTGTTAGACTTTAAGGTGCTACAGGACTCCTGTTTAGATTTCCTTTGAGGAAACAACCCGTCAAGTCTGCCTCACGTAGCAGAATTCAGAGTAATAACTTTCTGTATTACTCTGCTACCCCCCCATCCCTGATCCCATTATATTGGGGTTCCAGTAATCATTTACCACATATATCCTAGGAGTGGTTTGTCACAAAAGGCAAAAAAGGAATGCAGGTAACATAAGCAAAGTCAGATGCCAAATTTTCAAAACAATTCAAGAACCTAACTTGACTTAAAAAAAGATTTCTACTTCTTTCAGACTCTCAGAAACGCTATGAAGAGCCTGGGGGGAAAAGTAGAAGTCATTTTGGAAATCCAGACAATCACAAAAGAATGTATATTCTTTACGTCTCCATTCTTTGATTCATAGAGAACGGAAGTGAACTTGTTCTCCTAAACCTAAAACTATCCCTTTTAACAATGGAGACCCCATTTCTGTGAATGAGCAACAGAACAAAATATAACCAAACATTTCTTCCTTCCACGAGGCCACTGAATACAAACCTTTGGTGTGTGGTGGCAGCTTTAAAAGTGAACGAGCAGGAGACCCCACATTTGCAGCGAGTAGCTAGTGAGAAATGATTGCCTCGTACAGAATGGGGCTATCTGCATACCCTGGGTTTGGTGGCATGCCAAACAGACTGATTTTGTGCATGGCAGCCCCTTTGCAAGATAATATGTCACAAGCTGGGAAATGGTACAATCAGCTATAAAGGCACCATCACCCACAGGCATAGGATGAGTCTCTCTCAGCACTGTATTTCTTGCGGTGAGTTGGTTTACAGAAGAAATGCATTCCGGGGCGCTTTCCACCACCCCATCCCGCTGAACTAGCTTCAGCACAACACAGCATTAACATCCCAAGACAGTCCTTTGTTTATAGTCACTGCATGCACAGGAGCTATTGAGCAGCTACTGCTCTTGAATTTACTTCACTTATACCCATTTTTTCTTCCCAAGGGGGACCCAAAATGGCTTACCACTTTCTCCCCTCCTCCATTTTGTGGTGGTGGAAAGTACCATCAAGTCACAGGTGACTTATGGCAACCCTGTAGGGTTTTCAAGGCAAGACACGTTGGGAGGTGGTTTGCCATTGCCTGCCTCTGTGTGTGCTGAGAGAGTTCTGAGAGAACTGTGACTGGCCCAAGGTCACCCCAGCAGGCTTCATGTGGAGGTGTGGGGAATTGAACCTAGCTCTCCAGATTAGAATCAGCCACTCTTAACCACTACACCACGTTGGTTCTCTCTTCCACTTTATCCTCACTTCTGGTTCATGCAGCTTGCTTTAAGAAGTAACCACATATACACTGTTACCAGGATATGGCTGGCGGGCTCATGATACAGCAAGCCTGCTCTGAACAGGTCTGGGACTGGTCAGTGCCTTCTGAGAACCCCATCTATTCCACCATGAGTTTCTTCCATGACAGATCCATGGCAGGATAAAAACATAAGAAATAAATAAACCAAATAAGCACCACCACAAATGACTAGGACGTAGGAACAAGGCTGGAAACCCAATTCAATAGCTGGACTTCCATACCATCTCCCTCCCAAAGGATGCTGGGAGCTAAAATGTTTTCCCCCATCCTTGATTCCAAAATGCATTTGATTGACATTTGTATCTAATAAAATGAAAACAAAGCATTAAAGATAATGCCTCTAAAGAACATTAACCAGTAAAGAAAACCAAAGGCAAGCATCTGCTGTCAAAAGATCACAAATGTATTTTTTGTCGAAGGCTTTCACGGTCAGAGTTCATTGGTTCTTGTAGGTTATCCGAACTGTGTGACCGTGGTCTTGGTATTTTCTTTCCTGACGTTTCGCCAGCAGCTGTGGCAGGCATCTTCAGAGGAGAGAGTGTTACTCCTCTGAAGATGCCTGCCACAGCTGCTGGCGAAACGTCAGGAAAGAAAATACCAAGACCACGGTCACACAGCCCGGATAACCTACAAGAACCAATGTATTTTTTCTTGCCAAAAGGACTCCTGCTAGCAGATACATCTTGTTTGATTCTGGGTGCCCACACACAAAATACCCCTTGGCTCCATACCCACAAGCAGCAATTCCTAATTCCTAAGCTAAAAGGCTTTTGCAAAAGAACCAAAGAACTAGCATTTTTACATCAATTATAGAACTAACTGACTGTTATGACATCAATTGCCGTAAATGAAAATTCTTTAAGAAATACATATATGATATAATGGTAGTTAGCTGTATATGCAGTCGCAAAGGATCTCTTGCAAATGAGAGCTTTAATCCTCAGCCGTTTCTACTGCAATTATTTTAAACACAAATCTTTCCCCCTTAACTTCCCAGGAACCAAAACTGGCACTAACCCAGACATTCCCTACACCTCTGCAATTTAATTAGATTGTGCGGATCTAATTAAAATGATAACATTATACATCAGATTAAAATAATAAAGCAATGCTTCTAGTTCAGACTGTCAAATCTCTGCTTTACTGATGAAGGAACTGAAGCACAAGGAATCAAACGTAGCTTGCGGAGTGACTTTTGGCGAATTGAGCTCCACCCACCACTCCCCAGATTAGTGCATTAATTTCTAGAGAACACTCCACCTACCCACTTAGGGAGATTTAGCCATCAGAAGGCAAGTTCCCACAGAGGGAATGAATTATTTTTCTTCTGGTTTTTCCAACAAGCCCAATCCCATACTTCAGTTACAGAATGGTGGATGTGGGGGAAGCAGCTCCCTATCTTTATTTGATAGTGCCCCATTTCAGGAGGCTGTGGTGGCGGTACAGACGTATGATTTGGTCATTCACTAGCCCCCTACCTTTTTGAGTACTGATTCAGCATTACAGCCCAATGCAAATAGACAATAAATATTTTTATTCTTGATGGCATGAGCTTCACAAACTGTGGTCAATCTGATTTAGATTCCACCGGAAAACCCAGTAGTAGCAGTAATGCATGACCCAAAGAAACCAGTATTAATGTTGCAATCCTATGCACACGTACTCGGAAACAATACTGCCATTCTGAGCATGAAATATGGTAGGGGAGAAAGTGAATGAATAGGAAGCCCTCACAGCATCAGTCCAAAACAAACTGAGCTATGTACAGGCGATACCCGAGGATGGACTAATACAGACTGAAGCTGCAGTTGATTTATGACTTGCTGAGAGCCTTTGGACAAGTCACTCTCAGCTGCAACTCTCCAATTCATTGAGATAAACAGTCATTCACTTGATACATTCAAAGAATTTATATATCGTTCTTACCAATAGAGTATGATAGGGTCATTATTTAAGCAAAGATGGCTAAGCATTGACTCTCCTGCCTTACACCACATCACATCTGGCAATCAATTAATTTAGAACAACTTCCACCCTGCAGTTCCCAATGACAAGCTGATAACCCACCAAGGGCTACTGAAAAAGAGGAAGAAGAATTGGTTTTTATATGCTGATTTTCTCTACATTTTAAGGAGAATCAAACCGGCTTAGAATCACCTTCCCTTCCTCTCCTCCACAACAGACACCTTGCGGGGACTGAGAGAGCTCTAAGAGAGCTGTGACTAGCCCAAGGTCACCCAGCGGGCTTCATGCAGAGGAGTGGGGAAACCAAACTGGTTCACCAGATTAGAGTCCACCACTCTTAACCACTACACCACGCTGACTTGACTTTCGCTTTCACTCTCCCTGAATGGGAACACAAGAGAGTGCTTAGTGGGTGTCAAGGTATAACCCGAGGGCTCTTCGTGATCTTAAGAGGGCATGTTCAAACAAGCCTGACGGGCAACCTACCCAGCTCATCCAGCCAAGTGACCGCTGCTCCTCGGGGCATTAGCTGTCCAGTTCCTCGGACTGGCATACCACTTTAGTGGATCGAGCAGTAGAGCCTAACCTGGGGTCACCCAACCCTTTGGGGGCTGTATAAAGTCCTATTCCTCCCACAGGCAGCTGTGCGTGGCATAAGGAGCTGGGAACCAGGAACCAGCCGTCAATTAGGTCCACGTGGCAGCTTGCAGAACAGCATCTCCACGGGCCATCCGAAAACCCGCGTGCAGACAGGCCGAAGTTCCCCGGGCGCGCGGTTCTTTTCTCGCCACTCCCTATCGAGCAGCCTGGAGAATTGAGGCATCACCATTCCCTTCCCCCCCCCAAAAAAAAGATTTTTTTTTTAATTCTTCAAATTTCCCTCCCCGACGTGGGAAGAAGGAGCCGGATCGGGACCGGAAAATGCCTCGCCCTCCCAGAAGATGTTCCCAAAAGATCCTCGGGAGACTGTCCCCCCTGCATCCTCCGGGCTGCGTTGGCGGGGACGGGCAGCCGTTGTTAAGGACTCACCCGGCTTCTGGTCCTTGGTCGCGCCCCTCGCAGCTGGCAAACCTTCTGCTCGAGTTAGAAACGAACGGGTGCGATTGAGCGCAGCCGTCCTTCCGAGCGACCTCCGCGGCGTCTCTCCCCCCCCGCGCCTTCCTGCTTGGTTTTCTGCTTCCTTCTGAACTAGGAGGGAGTCAGGCAAGGCTGGAATGTGAAAGGAAGGGGTGAAGCCCGCCGGCCATAGATGCAAACCAGGGGAAAGTGATGCTTATGCTCCCTCTAGAGGTTTTTCTCCTTGGAACAGCTGAGCGGAAACGAATGACCATCCTAGCGTCCTCCAAGTTTTTCACAATGTGTGTTGTGTGTAAAGTGCCTTCAAGTCGCAGCCGACTTATGGCGACCCCTTTCTTGGGGGGTTTTCCTGGCAAGAGACTACCAGAGGTGGTTTTGCCAGTGCCTTCCTCTGCACAGCAACCCTGGACTTCCTTGGTGGTCTCCCATCCGAATACTAACCAGGGCTGACCCTGCTTAGCTTCTGAGATCTGACGAGATCAGGCTCGCCTGGGCCATCCAGGTCAGGGCGACCTATTTTCACAATAGTTGGCTTCAAATATTCACCATCTATTCACCAAACATTTCATTAGTTTATTTATTTGTATTGCATTGGTCTCCCGCCTTTCTTACATGGGGCTCAGAACAGAGGCAGACACCATTCTCTCCCTCTTCCATTTTACCCTCCCAATGTAGTGACTTATTAACTTAGTTTTATAGGGAAAACATATATTCTGTCACATATATATGCATATTCACATAACATAAGACACACATACATATATATATTCTTATACACAAGTCTAGAATCACTATGCATTATGGGTAACATGTATTCTTTGGTCAACAGACATTTCCTACTGTAAGGAAATGGGTCAGCTTGACCTGCAACTGTTTGCAGTCAGCGGAAAGTGAAATCATTGTTTCTCTGTGTCTTGGATGGTACAGGCAGCCTCACTAACAGGCTAGTGATTGATGAGACCATTAATGTCATCCTAGAATGTGAAGGGATGCAGATCTTTATTACCAGCTAAGGTGATGCCTTAACAGGATTCTTATAGGATATGTAAATATCTGTTCATACGTTCTATGTGATCAGTGGCTCAAGTCCTCTACGCAATCATCATTAGTGTTGACTGTTTAATGACCTATAAAACATGTTGTAATCCTTTGTTCTAGGTGGAGAGCTCTGACTTTTGAAAAGAGTCTCTTCCACGTGCGCTCTGCTCTTTTATTGATCAATAAAAGACCTGCTTAATTGTTAACCTCTGTCTTGAATTACTTGATTGAATGCTAAAGTAATTAAGACATTACACCAGTAGGAGGTACCTCCAGGTACTGAAGTGCCCTGGTTGTCTTATAGAGCCCAATGAAGACAACTAGGAGGAGGTTAAAAAGAGCAACAGTTCTTTATTTAGCTAAACAGAGACCCTGGGGGTGAAATAACCCACAAATAAGATGCAGAGTTACTCACCTGAGAAACAAAGGTAAGTCAGTATCATTTATGCATTCGCATGGGGCAGGCCCATGGCTGCTGACAAGCAGATTGATACACAAAAGCACCAATGCACATTACTTTACTCTAATTAGCATAACCTATAGATATTGGCCAAAGGCATCACGTAGTGAGTGCCTGATCTTGCGAGCTCTGTAACCAGAAACCACATTCCTGAAGATGAACGTAATTCAGAGCTCTCTACTGGTGAGAGGCCGTACCAGGCACAGAGAGCATGATTTGTTGGTTCATGGCTCCCGGATGCCAACTTCCCAAAGCTTCCATGTGTGTGCGTATGAATACATAGTGTTCTAAACCAGCCCTTATATCTGGGCATTACAGTACTAGCTGGAAATCTCCTATTACAACTAATCTCCAGCCGATAGACATCAGTTCACCTGGAGAAAATGGCTGCTTTGGCAATTGGACTCTATGACATTGAAGTCCCTCCCCTCCCCCAAACCCTACCCTCCTCAGGCTCCGCCCCCAAAACCTCCCGCCGGTGGTGAAGAGGGACCTGGCAACCCTACCTTCCAGTCACAAAGGGTTGCCAAATCCAGGGTTGGAAATTTCTGGACATTTGGGGGTGGAACCTGGGAAGGACAGGCTTTGGGGAGAGGAGGAACCTCAGCGGGGTATAATGCCACAGAGCCCGACCTCCGAAACAGCCATTTTCTGCAGGAAGTTTCAGAGGGTAGCAGTGTTGGTTTGCAGTAGACAGGCCAGATTAGAGTCCATTTCTCCCTCTACCACTGGGGGACTTTTTACTACTATGTTTTCATTTTCTATAGTAAATATTGTAATGCATGCGGTACCGAACAAGGTCTCTCTTTGAGCTTGCTATTTCCCCCCCCAGGCTCCTCCGCCTTCGCTTCCATTGGACCATGGACTCTAACCGCCCAATCACAGACTTGGGGGGCGTGGCTCCGGGTGGTTGGGAATGACATATAAGCAGGATGTTGTGCGTTGACAGTTCAGTTCTAGGTTGTTAATAAAGCGGTTGTTGTTGGAACTCCGTCTCCGCTCTCATGTATCACCCACACATACATAATAAATATAGCCTAGCAAACGGAGAAAAACCCATGTGGGTATCCTGTTGCTATTCCAGATACCTTTTTCACAGCAGCAATGAGAGCAGAATGGGGAATCATCTCCATGCAGAAGCAACATCATTGAGGCTGCAAGAGAAAACTGCTAGACCATAGTCATCCAGTGAGTTTCATCATGGCCCAGTGGGGGCTTGAAGATGGGTTTCCCAGCAGTATCAGACTTGCACCCTAATCACTACAAGTATTATATACGTGTCAATATTTTACATCCACGGATTCTTTATTTCAGTATTTTGTATTTTAATTTTGATTGCTGGTGTTGGGTAGTATGCAAGTAGCACCGTATTTTATGACGTCTGACCACTGTCATGTTTAGCACATGAACATATAAAGTACCTTACACAAAGTCATTCAGCCTAGCTCAGTATTTTTGTCTGCTCTGGCAGCAGCTTTCCAGGGTCCCAGGCAGAGAACAGCATTTCCCAACAGCTGCTACCATAGATTCTTTAAGTGGAGATGCCAGGGACTGAACTTGGGACCTTCTGCATGCAAAGCATGTGCACTATTGTTAAACTCAATCCCTACTCATAGACAGCCAACTTGTAGGAAAAACATTTTCATGGTTGACATGCAGAAGCCTGGAAAATGTTCTTTTAAGTTTATTAAGTAAGTGAGCCATAGCAATATCAGATAATGCACAATAGGAAATGCAAACTAAAACATTCATACCAAAACCAGATCATATTCCAAAAAAATATAAATCATCTTAAAAACCTCATATTATAATTGTAGTACATTTGACTTGCAGTATACAAGAGGCTAAAACATTAGTCATTTCTGGTAGTATATTATTATTTAAAAGAAATAGGTGAATATTACATAGTATCCCAAACCAAGAGTTTAGATTTAGTGTGGGACATAATGGTCAGGATGAAACGATATAAACAGCGTGCTCTGCTCACGACCTGAGTTCGATCCTGACAGAAGTCGGTTTCAGGTAGCGGGCTCAAGGTTGACTCAGCCTTCCATCCTTCCAAGGTCGGTAAAATGAGTACCCAGCTTGCTGGGGGTAAAGGGAAGATGACTGGGGAAGGCAATGGCAAACCACCCCGTAAACATAGTCTGCCTAGTAAACGTCGGATGTGACGTCACCCCATAGATCAGGAATGACCCGGTGCTTGCACAGGGGACCTTTACCTACCTATATCCTTTATATTGGAAATATACATAAAACCATGGGGCAAATTCCAGCCAGTATGCTGAGGATTAGTGGAGAAGGAAGAGTTAAAAAGCTCCATATGAACACGAGGGGATGGATCATGCTCTGAGGCTGCAAGCACAGTTATAGCTTGCTCAAATCCATGTCAAACATTAATTTTATCTTGCATACTTTAGAATGATTGCACAGAATGGAATATTCCACAAAAAGTTAAGAAGCGGTAGCATTCTTCATGACAGAATTAGCTGACATGCTGTCAACTTTTGACAGCTGAAGTGCAGGTATAGTCAGCATTTGACAGCTAAACACAAAAAAGAAGGAAATGTAGGTAGCCTTAGGCCAATAGTATGACATCATAAAGGGATAAAAAGTGGTGATCAACACACAATCTGCAAGACACATTATAATACATATACACACAATCTCCAGTTAAAGGATCAGGTAATAGGTAATGTGAAATATCTCTTTCTAAGAATTCGGAGAGCTTCTATCCGTCAGATCAGACAATACTGGCCTTGATAGACCAATAGTCTGACTCAGTATAAGGCAGCCTTATGTGTTCGTGTGAAGAAAAGCGTTAGAATGAAACTGCTTGGCAGAGTCAAGCAGGAGACTATGATGCACATGTACTGAACTTTAACTGATCTACAGGGAGAAGTAATAGGGAGACTGCTGCAGTTAATCACAGATGGCTCTGGATTTTTGGCATATAGTTCCCTTGTAGCTTTCTCTGAAAAACTCACGAATAAGATGTCACACCAGAATAAGTCTATAGACTGGCATTCTGTATATGAGAATACAGGAGATATATGACATGTCATCAGACAGCAACATGTGTTCCTTGGATATTAGTGCTATTGTGTGAGCATTTAAAGGTGTTTATGATAAAGAACCCTTTAGTACTTTAAACACTAACAAATAGTTTGTGGCATGAGCTTTTCTAGACAAGAACAAACTTTGTGAGATGAATGACAACTTCATGTATCTAAAAATGTGGGTCCTAGCCTACGAAAGCACAAGTTACAACATATTTGTCAGTCTTTTGAGTGCAACAGGCATTCTTGCTCATAAATACTATGTATTTACTACCTCTTCAAGGAGCCACAAGACTCTTGGTTATTTCAGTCACAACAGACTAGTGGTTTTCAGCTTTTCCAGACCCAGGACCCACCTTTAACTCCCAGGAGCAGGCATGGAACCACCGAGCTGCAATCACGTGACAGGAAGTCATATGACACCAGAGCAGAATTGCCAACCTCCAGGTACTAGCTGGAGATCTCCTGCTATTACAACTGATCTCCAGCCAATAGAGATCAGTTCACCTGGAAAAAATGGCTGCTTTGGCAATTGGACTCTATGGCATTGGAGTCCCTCCCCTCCCCAAACGCTCCCCTCCTCAGGCTCCGCCCCAAAAACATCCCGCCAGTGGTAAAGAGGGACCTGGCAACCCTACATCAGAGTTCCATGGCAGGAAAGAGGACTGGCCAAAATAATTACTTAACCAATGAGGTGGTGACTGCATGCTACAAGTACACATGGAGCAACGGAGCCCCAAATGGCAAGGGAATGGGCCATGGGGGCATAGCTAGGCTGTGGAAAGAGAGACAAAGAGAGATTTTGGATGTAAATGGGGCATTGGAGGTTGGGATTAAGATTAGGGCTGGTGGAAAGTGGCTGGAGCAGGCCAGGTTAACCACAGGGAAGAGAGAAAACCCGAGAGAGCATTTGCAGGGAGGAGGAATCTCTGAACCTGCCTGTGCTAAAAAGGAATGCTCTCTACTCCTGAGTGACTTTAACTTGCCACCCTTGGGGCTCCTCTTGGCATTTGTGCACAATGAGGGAGTATGTGTGGCAACCTTGCTGACTGTGTGTGCACACTTGCAGCAGGTCCTTCAAAAAGTGGCAAAGAAATTGCATTGCTATAGGGGCCTGTGATCCAACAGGTCTAGCTTGCCAGGTGCAGTTTTAAACACATGAAGCTGCCTTACACGAAGACCATCATCTATCAACATCTGTATTGTCTTCTTTGGCTGACAGCAACTTGCCAGGATCTTGGGTCAAGATCTTTCACATCACCTGCCTTCTGACCTATTTAACTGGCAATACCTTGGGATTGAATCCTGGGCTCCTCGGCCTGCAGAGCAGATGCTTTACCACTGAGCCACAGCCCCTCATAGGAGACTGAATTATAGCATTTCCTGACATGGTTAAAAATACCATACAATAGTGTCATATTTTGAGGAGGTAAAGCATTTAGTAGCAAGCGCAGGATGGTCTTAGCTACAGAATTAAACAGTGTATTAATTTTGTTCGAATACCGTGAAAATACAACACTGTATACTGGTTTTTGGTGGATAACACATTCAAATATAATTTAATCTGTGTCTGTGCTCAGATTGAAGAGTGGTAGAAGGGTGAAGTCTATGTACAGTGGAAATTCATACCTTCATTAGCAGTTAGGACAAAACCAGGGGAAAAAATCATATTGCTTCGCTGAGCTTGATTTTCACTAGCACTGCATCTTTTACCATCACTTATACTATTGCAAGATGCCACTCTATCAGAAAGTTGACGTTTCATGCTAATTTTGCAATGTGAATACAAGCTACAAAACCAGTGGAAATTAAGGCTCGATGCACATGCTTATTTATGGGCACTGTGGGTCATCATAAACATTTTTTTCATTGGCCCACAAGAAACAGCGATGCTGACATGGGAACTTCTGGATGGTCTGCCTATCCTATGTCATATCTTTGTTCATATGTAACTGGAGTGGCATGGGATATAGCTGTGGGGAAGCTGATGCCACATCTCACCAGTAGTCTCACTCTGTCCCCCCCTCTAAGAACTCTAGAATTCTCAGAAGATTCTGATCAGTTAGGGGTTTCAGTTTGAAACCCTGATCCCAGTCTGTTGAGAAGCACATCCAGGCAGCTGCCTGACCTGACCAAACCAGATCCATAAGGCTGTCCTCAAAGTGCGAAATCTATGGATACTCTTACGGAGTCCTCTGTTTCCAGCAGGCCTTGGGTGCTCCAGTTCTTTAGAAACCTCTTTGGGAGCAGCAGGCATGTGAGACAAGAGGGACAAGGGTCCAAGGCAGACACAAAAGACAAAGAAAGTGTCAAAAGTGAGCTCCTGGATTCTCCTCTGCCTGGTACTGAAGCAAGGTTGTCTTTCAAAAACACAGAACCAGACAACACTTCTTTCAGTCAGGGGGTGATGGATAGCTATACTGAAAAGCTACCAGGACACCTGAACGAAATCAGTCTTGGAGACACCATCTCTACAGCTGAGAAGACCTTAACCACTTTGTTAGAGTCAACTGGGTTGGAAATGGGAGACTCTGATGGCTTTGCTGACTCCACAATAAGTAAATTGGCCCATGGCCTAACTGAAAAGGTTCCTGCCTCAGGCGAGAAGAAAAGTCATGGAGGAACACTGGGAAAGTGAGCGTTTTGTTAGCAATGTTGGGGCCAAATTCTGGGATCACTGAAATGTTTAAAGTCCCAGTGTTTCTTAAGATCAGTATCCAGGGAGCTGTGGAGAATGTGAGATTGTGTTATCCAGGCGCCTCAAACCTCCTGGGTTATCATGGGCAAACTGCACAATCTCTCTTTCTAACAGTGAAATAGGCACTAGCCTAGCCTAGCCCCGACTGCACTTAGAGGAGAGCAGTAAAGACAAATCTTTAAGTATTATGAAACCATGTGTTAAAATAGCTTTTGGCTATGTGGTAAGAAGACTAGTTATAGAATTATTTGTGTGAATACTCTGGTTATTACTGGATAAGAATGGCTGAAGGTATTACAGTGTGTCAATTTTTGCCCATGCTGAGATGTTACTCTGGAAAATCTGTGTGGGAAAAGGGAGTTGCCTGGATTAGCTACCAACCAAAATTTAGTAGCATAATTTTGGTGGACTGCCAGAATTACAGGATGCTGGTAATTTGTGTTGCTTTTGATATTATTTTAAATTATCTTTGTAAACTGCTTCAAGAGCCATTTGGTGATGCAAGATGCTGCTGCTATCATTAGTACACTGGGTAACGGACTTGATAATTTTAGGACTTGCTGAAACCTTTTCTGTGGCTCATCTATATTGCTGAATTCAAAACTGTGTGAACTTTAGTAGAACTTCACATTAATAAGCTTTCCATATGCACCAGTATCCATAGTCTGTTTTACTGGGAGCAGAAAAGCATGGAAACTGACTCTTTGGCCTAGTAATTTTTTTGGATACAGTCAACCAGAAGGCAGGTTTTTAGAACTTTGTAGAATAGTTATTTCTACTGCTTGTAATAAATGGAGCAACAATGTGTGTGTGTGTGTGGGGGGGCTTTATTGTGCGCTAAGTAATTGTGTTTTGGGTTTAGGGATGAAATCTCCCAGGCCCTGTGTACAGGTGATGAAGAAGTTTCCATGGCTACACGATCCTTGGCAGTTGCTGAGGACGGCAGTGCTGAAGAGGAGAGAGAGCATCTGTTGAAAGGTAAATACTGGGTTTGGATGGAACAAGATGCCAACTGTTCCATTTGACCATCACTGTATAACAACATTTCCCAAATCACATCCCATTTGGTACCTGAAGTCCAAGGTGTCATAACTTTATTTAAGACAAATAGGAGACAAGCATTATAATTAGGAATACCCTGAACTGGGTTAGATGGCCATTCAAGATGGGTAAGAAGTATTTTATTTATTTACTTTATTTATATCCTGGCTTCCCCGCCCCCCAAAAAATGGAACCCTAAGCAGCTTACGTTGTTCTTCTCTCCTCCACTTCATCTTCACTCCTCCACTTTATCTTCACAACAACCCTGTAGGGTAGGCTAGGTTGAGAGTGTGTGATTGGCCCAAGGTCACCCAGCAAGCTTCCATAGCAGAGTGGGGATTCAAACCTGGGTTTATCCAGATCCTTATCCAACACTTTAACCACTACAGCACACTGTAGTCCTAAACACACTTTCTTGGAAGTAGGGTTGCCAGCTTTGGGTTGGGAAATTCCTGGAGATTTGGGGGTGGAGCCTGGGGTGGTTAAGGTTTAGGGAGAAGAGGGACCTTTGTGGGGTATAGTACCATGGAGTCTACCCCCAATGCAGCCATTTTCTCCAGAGGAACTGATCTCTGTATTTCTAGGAGATTTCTAGGCCCCAGCTGGAGGTTGGCAACTGTACTTAGAAGTAAAATTCCTTTGCAAGACTCACTCGGATCCCACAGTTTTGCTACTGTAGGCAACAATTAATTCTGCTCCCCCCCCCCCCATCTTCTTTGCATGCTGCGGGGATTTTGTTATCTCATTTTCCCAATTGTTCCTTTTCCCCATAAGTGAATGGAGTAAAGGGAGGGGGCTGCAGTGGGGATAAAACTGTGGGACACATCTGCTCTGTCCTATGACCCTGTTCTTCCACATGTTCAGAGTAGGGAAGGAATTCTTTTATCTTATACAAATGAATGGAGCAAAATTATCCTTTTACTTTCATGGAGTGAGAGAAGGGACTTAAACTGGGGAAACTGTGTATGGAAGTTGGGACACATCTAGAATTGCCAGCCAGTGGCAACTGGTGGGAATCGGGGCGGAGACATGGGCGGGGGGGGGGTCACTGTTGAGTGATGTCACATCTCTCTAGGAACCACCAGAAACTCTATGGTTAAACCTAGAACAAAATGATTCCTAGAACAGAATGGTGTTTTTACATTACTTTTCTCCCACTGGCTGCAGGAAATGCAGTGGGAAACAGGAGCAAGCCTGGACACACGACCTGCCCCTCCTCAGACACTGCTGTTTCAAGGGCCAGGCTGGAGTAGAGAATTAATCCTTCTAGATTTCCCCCCCCCCCTTAAATTCTGGCTGCTTGAAGCAGTTGCTTATGGTCTCTAGGCCGATAGAACTATATCATTAAAGTAAAGGCTGCTCGAAGCAGCTGCCTAATGAATTAGGCCAGACTTGGATTTACTTCCAAGTAAATAGGGCGATGCTCTCTTGCATTCTTTGCATTTAACTTAGGAGCTCTTTTGAGGAATGCCCTAAGCAAGGTGGCCTAGTCATAAATTCACACAGTGTCCGTTGCAGCCGGTTTTCATTTTTTTGTAGGTGAATTTAGTGTGTTCTGTTGAGTACAATAGAGGATACATCTTCATTTCGAATCAAGTGTCCCCCAAATGGTGATAATTCCTTATGTTTTAATACTTTCACGAACTCCAAAGTTAGCTAAGAGACCCACGGAGACTTCAAGACTCAGTGATGTGGCTTTTCTCTTAAACAGAGGATGTAAGAGTTGAGCCTCCAAAAGCAGAGCTCTCTCGCTGGAACAGACTCATCAACATGTACAAGCAGCGCCGGAGGCTTCCTGCTTCTAAAGTGGTAATTATATGACAGGGAAAAGCTGTCAGAAAGTTATTTTCCCTTCTCTGCTGAGGCACTTTCATATGGCAAACAGGGATAAAGATGTGGCCCTACTTAAGCGAATGAAGGTAACAAAGCATTTGTGGTCACAAGTTGCCAGGTCCCTTTTTGCCTCTGGTGGGAGGATTTTGGGGCGGAGCCTGAGGGCGGGGTTTGGGGAGGGGAGGGACTTCAATGCCATAGAGTCCAATTGCCAAGGCGGCCATTTTCTCCAGGTGAACTGATCTCTATTGGTTGGAGGCAGAGGCGGATCTACTGTGAAACTAATGAAGCTTAAGCTTCAGGGCCCCTAATCCCGGAGGGGCCCCCTGAAGCAAATTTTTTTTAATGAGTGAATCAATGGAGTTTTTTAGTGATAGAATCATAAGCCAATGGGTTGGAGTAGTTAATATTGACCTTAGAATATGCTCTAATACTCAATTCATATGGCCTCGAAATAGGGTTGCCAACCACCAGGTACTAGCTGGAGATCTCCTGCTATTACAACTGATTTCCAGCCAATAGATATCAGTTCAACTGGAGAAAATGACCGCTTTGGCAATTGGACTCTATGGCATTGAAGTCCCTCCCCTCCCAAACCCCGCCCTCCTCAGGCTCTCTCCTCTTCAGCACTGCAGCCGTCCTCAGCAACTGCCAAGGATCTTGTAGCCATGGAAACCTCTCCCTGTAGATCATTTATTCAAGTAGATTCAGTTCACATTCAGGTTGCAGTCAAAAGGAGAAAGAGAGTCCTAATCTAAAGAGTACGTTCCCTATCACAAATGGCCAGCTAAATCCAGCATCATGTGTATGGAAATATGAGGGCATTGTTTCTACAGGAAAGACCTATAGAGACTTGTGACTCCATGAACAGCCATGTGAAGAATGGGGTAGAACAAAGTGCACAGAGAGAGAGGAGGGGTCAGAGGACAGCTCCCAGTTTAAGACAAAGCGAGAGACATCCCATTCAAGGAAATAACACTTACATACACTTAGAGTGATACAGCGCCCCCCAATGTCCAGGCATACTGAGTCACTCACTTGATCAGTTATTTCCATATTACTTTCTGTTTATCCAATTTTGATGTAACTGGCATGCACAACTTGTATGTTACAAGTATAGGTATAGTATCTGTACTAAGGTTATAATGTACACAACCAATCATGGTTGGTTCCACCTACCATATTGTGCCACTATATCCACCCTACTTGGATTTACAAGCTGGCAACTGAGTATGTTACTCTAGGATTTCTGTCTCTACACTCATTCCCACATTCTGCATCTAAATCTCACCTGGATCTCAAAGCTGTCTCTCATTAGTGAAAGCCGGGTGAGTAGGGATGGAAACTGGCACCTTCTCCTAAGGAATGACATGTCTAGTGTTTGATTTTGAGTCATGGTGCAACAAAAAGCTTTACAGTGCACCATGAATTTAAAAAGTCACCCAACATGCATCATTACAACATATATGAACATATGAAGCTGCCTCATACTGAGCCAGGCCATTGATCCATCTAATTTAACATTGTCTACTCAGACTGGCAGTTGCTGAGGTAAGAAAGGTTTTGTCCATTGCCTTTAGGGTTGCCAGCCTCCAGGTCGCAGCAGATCATTTGCTATTTCAACTGATCTCCAGCCAATAGAGATCAGTTCACCTGGAGAAAAAGGCCACTTTGGCAATTGGACTCTATGACATTGAAGTCCCACTCCTCCCCAAACCCCGCCCTCTCAGGCCTCCTGCCTGTGGTGAAGAGGGACCTGGCAACCCTAAGTGCCTTGCTGAGATGCCAGGGTATGAAATTTGAACTTGCTGTCTATAAAATATGGTCTCTTTCACTGAGCTACAGCCCCTTTCATTTTCTCCTTATGAGAAAGCAAGGGCCAATTGCTTCCTGTTTGCCGCTTGCTGGTGTTTTAAAAGGAAATACGATAATTTCTACATGTGTGTTCTTCATATCTGACATGTTATGTTACACATGTATTTCATAATTACGTATTTGTTTGTACCCAAGTCCAACACTTATCGTAAGCTGTAAATCACAGCCCTTGTGAGTGATGCAGATGATAGCCTTGCTGATTCAGTTCTTTATACCTAAAAGACTCTCCATCTTTTATCCTTCTTATTTGCTGGCACAGTGGTGCACAGAATGAGCTGTTAGATTATATACACACACCCAATAGAGGCTGTTACCAGGCATCTCTTCTGCTGGTGCCTCAGTATATGTTAAATAATAATAGTAGAACTCGTACAGGCAATCGAGAAATAACTTGAAATATAGTATTGACAAATGGCAAAATTAGTTCAAGGTTTCCTGTCCCCACCTAGGCCACTGAAATGCTTGAGCTTTCGTTCTTCCCACCACTTGTAAAGAGAAGCTCTAACCTAGATGTCATGAATCTTAATGAGCAAAGCCCTTTGAATAAGAGAAGCAAGGGTGATGGAAGTGTCCAGAAGCCTTGTTCTGGGAAAACCAAAGGGGTCTGCAGGCAATGGAATCTATACAAAACTGAGACAAAAATCCAACTCTTGGGAGAATATAAATAGAACATGACAAATGCAGTGATAAATAACCTTGGTTTCCTGAGTTTCATATACTTGTGGGTGCTAGTAAACTAACAGCTAGGACTAATGTCCCTGTAAATACATATCTGGTATCATTTGACATCTTAGAGCTGCAAAAGCTTATGTAAGGAAGGCTTTGTAAAATCATACAAGTAATCATCTGAACTGTGAGACCCCTTTTATGCACCAGATACAGCAGAGAAAATAAATACGTCTGAATATTCTGTACTTTGTTGAATATTGTAACTCTCAATTCTATTTTGAGCAAAACTTGGCATCTTGTTCTTGCGTTTAGCTATGGTGAGTACAACAAGTGCATGTTGATGTCTTCATTATTAATGCCATCCCTTTCCCATAGAGGTAAAGCCATGTGCCCTGTGTGCTGCAATCCCATCCTACGTCCTGGGTAGCATCCTTTGCATGACTAGAACCTATGCAAAATTTATTCTCTATGTTTTGCTGAAGGTGTAATATCACATCATTCCTGTTTTAATAGATTTTAAAGGAAATGTTGTTTGGAGCCCTACTTTTGGTCTCAGTGAGAGGAAAAGTTATAGAAACAGGCTATGTTTTACTACCAAATTAAAATGTTTTACATTGATAAGATTTGCTTCTTTTGGTACTTTCATTTTTGCAACACCAGCCTGTGGCTGACAGTAATAAAACTGAATGGACTATTTGCAATTCCATACAGAAACGGATTCCAGAGGTTAATAACTTTTTAAGTGAACACTGCAACCATGGACCATTTGTGAATTAGTCAAATACAGGTTCAAAAATACCGTTCTAATGTTTCAGTCAATACCCGCAAATGGGCAAAATCAACCATTGCCTGTACACATGCTTTCTCCATTGTGGCCCCCACTGTGTGGAACGGCCTGCCTGTGGTGGTCAGGAAGGCTCCCGCTCTCCTGGCTTTCTGCAAACTATGCAGAACAGAATTATTCAAGAGGACTTTCCCACAAAGGTAGTAAAGTTGTACTGTGCGAGAAGGGTTAGAAAGCTAATTGGGTAAAGGTTTAGGTCTGAAGTACTGTGTATAGCTTGTCCTGCTTGTTGTTGTAAGTAGAATCTGTTGGGGGCAGTGGAGACAACACCATCCTGCCTCCTTCTCAGCCCCCTCCCACAGGGGCCAGCCTGGCATCCACCAGGCCCAGTAAGGTGATTGATGCACCTTACATAGAGCCGCATACTGGCCAGTTGGTCAATGGTGGCTGGCCCCTTAAGTCTTAGGCACCTGGCTCTTTGACAGCCAGCTTTTTGACAATCATCTGTTGGGAAACTGTACCCTGGGGATGGGAAAGGAGAGTAATGAGGCAGAAATTGCTTAGGAGGTGCTATTGGTACCTCATTGGCTAAGCCACACCCCTTTAAGGCTTCTGGATAGAGGGTGGCCACTGGGCATGCACCACACCTGGCTAGGGCCTTCAAAAGGCTTGAGGGAGGAGGCTGAGGAGCACAGACCAGGTTTGGCTCCCAGCTCAGAAGGGAGCAGAGCTAAGGGAGAGGAGGTAGATTAGAGTAGTATCCAATCCTCACCTTTCTCTGTCTGAGGCCAAGGAAAGCCCCGCCAGCCGAATTAAGCCCTGGTGCATGATGACTGGGGCTGGGATTTCAACAGAATCCTACTATGTTATTTTTGCATTGTTTAATGCATCATGTTAATATTTAAGCTTTCATTCTGTTTTCAGATTTCTGGTTGGTTCCAGATTTCTACAATTCAAATTCTATTGCATTGGATGTCCCAACCTGCTGAATATATTGACTTTGCATAATCTACCTTGAGTCCCAATGAAAAAGGTGAACTATAAATAACAAAAATAAAATAGCTAGGTAAAGCTTGACATGGTTTCCTCTTCTCCCCGCTCCCTGTTGTAGTCTCATCTCCAGCCTATTCCTGCACAGCCACAAATTGAAGATGTGGCCACGGTGGATCTGATGATCTATGGACTGGCCACACCCAGGTCCCATGTCAATTTATCAGATTCTCCTGGGACTGCCTGTGTCTGTGGGTGAGTTTTGTGGTGCTCTGCACTCCTTCTGTCTCTCAGACTCTGCAGCATTTAGTAGTTGTCCCCAAATATGAAAGAATATAAAATGTTAACATGTTGAAATGTCAGAGTCAATGATGTGTAGCATAGGAGTGTGTGGGCCCAGACAAACATAGGTTCACCTTGGGCCAGTCACTCTTCTTAACCTACAAACAGGGTTATTGTTAAGATAAAAGGGAGAAAGGGATGACTGTGCATGCCACCTTGTGCTCTTAGAAGGGCAAGATTTAGGGGGGGAAAGCAATAGGATGAACTGAATACTCTGTGAAAATGCTTCCAACAAATGGATACTTGCACTGTCTATGTTTAATATTAAGAAATAGACAAGTGCTGCCTTGAGGAAATAAATCTGGATCCTGTGCAACAGAGGAGTAACAGCTGTTAATTTATTGCACAAACAATTTTATTTACGTTATTTCTAGTCTGCCTTTCTCACACAATACTATAATACTATATAGGACCAGTAGGTGGCAGTGTCTAGTTTAAAATAAAATTCTTGAAATGTAGTAGGGTCCTACTTAGGGTGGCAGGTGGTATATGGGCTGTACACAGTAGTATAGATCTAAACCTATACCCAAGTAGCTTTCTCAACCAAAATGTGGATGGAATAGTGGTGCTTGGCAAGCAGGAGAGGACTGGGAAGTAAAAATTGTCTTGAAACAAGTGGGCCTTGTGCCACTATAAAAGCCAAGGCTGCAGCAGGAGCCACTCAGCCCAGCAGTTCCGGCAATGGGCATTAGCTTATCCATTGCTGCTTCTTTGAAAGTGATAACAGTACAGGAGACAATGTGTCAGCTGACACCAGGTACCATTGCCAGTGATCTGACCCAAGTGGCCCCTCAGGTGCAGGCAGAATTACTGGGGTTTGGCTATGCTTACCCTTGGCCACCAGTGGCCCTCCAGGGCTGTGGCCCCACTGGAAAATTTCCCTATATATGGCCAGTCCATTCCTGTTGGCAAAGGAGCCATGGGTAAGTCCAAAATATTAGAAATGCCACTCTTGAGGGTACACAGTGCAATTCCAGATGAGTTTTGGTGTGATTTTTTTACTTCTTGTCTACTAACCAGGGGAGAAGGCAGCAGTGCAGTGCAGGAGAGGTAGACAACACAGGCCTTAGAGTATGGGTGTCTTAGCCAGACTCATGGGCACTCCCCCCCCCAATGGCTTTTCATGGCATGGAGCTAAATATTGTACGCATTAGTAATCATTGTTTGCAGTTATCCTGAAGGACAAGTCCATTAGGTTCATCTAAGTTCAGTATGAAATAATACAATATAGACAGGAGCCTTAGACAAGTGACTAGATTTTGTTTTAGTATATTTTGACTGAGCTATTTGATATACAGCTGCAAGATTTTAGAGAAGGAATTGAGATATGATTTTAGTAAAATCTTACTACTGTAAACATATTCTGTAAAATGAGAAAAGGCAAACATTTGCACAGCTTCAGCAGCATTAAAGATTCTTGTAAAATGCATTTTTCTCTTCTTTTTTAATCAAGGTTTCCTGAAAACGAGTCTGGGGATTTGGGTGGTCATTGTGAGATAGCAGAAGGAGGGTCAGGATCCAATGATGAAGGAAGCACCCTAGAGCAACCTAAGGTATTGTGGAGACTAATATAGCTCAGTAGTAATTTGGGAGGAAACTGATAGTGCTTCCCCACATACCTGATGGGTCACTGCAGCAAAAGCCAAGTACACCTTTCCCAGGAACGATCCACCCTCAGCCTCAGAAGCTATCAATGTGGGCTGTTCAGTATATGATGATCACATAATTTCCTACCAGTTGTATGGGCTATCAAGGAGCTTCTGTGGATGAAAGCATCTAGTATGGCTGGACTGCAGAGGTTAAATGTGCTGATTTAGTATCCCATAACCTTGAATTAAGGCTGATGATGTTTCCTATGGATATTTCTCATCATTCCCTGTTTGATATACTATAATGAGAGTTCAGGAATTGCAGGTACTTGAAGGCAGCCAGAAGCCCCACCCCCACCCCCTGCAGGTTTCCAATGACAATACTTTCCTCTCTAGATTTCCTCTGCATTCACATCTGATGAGCACAGGCTGAGCTTGTACCCTCTGTAATATTCTTTTGCATCAGGTAGGCCAGCAAGCCCTCAGTGTGGATACATATGACAAGTGTCTCACCATATCAGGAATCTTTCCAAGAGGTTTTCCCACAGTTTGGGTGCCTAATTGCTGTGGGTTTTCCTCCAAGCTTCCTTGTCTT
This sequence comes from Euleptes europaea, assembly GCF_029931775.1. Taxonomy (NCBI): domain Eukaryota; kingdom Metazoa; phylum Chordata; class Lepidosauria; order Squamata; family Sphaerodactylidae; genus Euleptes; species Euleptes europaea. The sequence goes on from NC_079313.1 coordinate 84,198,616, forward strand.
CCATTTGTCACCTTTCTGTGGTTTCCTTGTCATTTCTTCATGATTTTGAAACTATCTTTGATCTGAGTTGAGAAAGCATGGAGAAATCTGGTCTGACCACATATTACTAGTCTGGTAAGAAGAAGAAGAAGAGTTGGTTTTTATATGCCAGCTTACAATCACCTTCCCTTCCCCTCCCCACAACAGACACCCTGTGAGGTAGGTGGGGCTGAGAGAGCTCTAAGAGAGCTGTGACTAGCCCAAGGTCACCCAGCTGGCTTCATGTGGAGGAGTGGGGAATCAAACCCGTTTCTCCAGATTAGAGTCCACTGCTCCAAACCACCGCTCTTAACCACTACACCACGCTGGTAAACAGCCAGCCATGGTATAGCAACTAGCATGAAGGCCACTTGGCTTTGGTGAAGGAAACCCAGGTTTAAATCCCCGTTGAGCTGTAAAGCTGTCCAGGTGGCCCTGAGCAGGTCATATCTGTAAGCTTCAACTATTCCACAGGACAACTGTGAGGCTAACCGCTCAGACTCGTGACAAGCTTGCCAAGCGCCAGTCTGAACTCTAAAGAGGAAGCATGGGACACAAATAGAGCAGAGACATGATAATGAAACTGCCTTGTGATGGCTGGAGTGCCTTTGTAAACCTTTTTCTTTCCACCCTTTTTAGAGCATGTTCTGAGAAGGCTTGGCTGGAGTTGCTTTGAGTCTGCCAACACTGACCTCCTCTGCTTTGCTCACTGGAAGATGGTCTCCTGAGAATTCTTCGGTCGCACCCACCAGGACTGTTGCAGACTCACTACTTTTGTTCTGAGGCTTGCTCCTTTCTTTAATAAGTGTGTATGGCTGTTGCTCTCTTTCCCCTGTTGCTCTGTGAAGTTACCTTGTGTTAATACTGCAGACTTGGTTTTGAGTGTGCATTTCCAGTTGATGGATTGCTCTGTTCCCCCAAAATGTGATGGACTCTTTCCCACCCACCCCTCATTAAATGGGAGTTCTATAGTCAATTTCTGTTCTCTGCGCCTTGATTAAAAAAAAAAACTTCCTGTATTAAAAGGCAAGTCATAGTTTGAGCCTCTCTAGACAAACACATGGCAGAGACACATCTTTTGGTGGAGAGGGGTGTGTGTGATGTAATTCTCCCTCCTGGCAACCCAAGACTGATGTATTGTGCCTTCTCATTGCACCAGAAGATCCTCCAAATGGAGTGGCCTTTCCATGCCCTTGAACAGATGTTCTCTTCAACCCATCCCCTTTGCACTAAGGACACTGGGATATCTATTCTAGGTCAAAGAGAGCCCTAGATTACAAATCGTTCAACGTGTCTTACTTCGAGAGCTGAAATTATTTTTTTATTTTATTAGATTTTTATCCCACACTTTCCCTGCTGGAGCAGGGCTCAGGGCGGCTCACATTCAGTATCAACATACAATTGATCATAAAATCAGTAGCGTACAATATAACAATAATTAAAACTATAATATAAAAAGCCATTAACGTCAAAATTTTAAAATGTGGATTCTGTCCTCCACATTGGATAATGTTTGAGTTTGTTTCTGCTTTACTGCTCAGCAATTCCATCCTTCCCACTGTTTTAACATGTTTGAATCAGTCTCTTGTATTTTTTATTGAGCTCCACTCTAAGAACTAATGTAGGTGAAACAGCCTTACAATGAGTCAGATTATTGGTCTACCTGGCTCAGTATTGCCTACTGTACTCCACCTAGCAATGGCTCACCAGTCTCACCCAGCCCTATTGAGATGCTTTAATTCTGTTTCAAGTAGCATTGTGGCTTTGGACCAGGGGTCTCAATGGACTGTGTGCTTCTCCCTGGATTTTGAGCCGCTGCTAAGCAGGAACTCAAACTCAGCCCCTTTGGACCACAAGCTGTGTGAATTGAGCTGGGACCGTTCTGGCAGCCCAGAGCCCCTGCTAATCTGGGAATTCTATGAGAGGAAGCCCACACCCAGCCAAATGCCAGCAGACAAAGTGGTGAACATACATGCTGACTCCCAGGGGGTTCTTATATAGAGTAATTACTATTTGTATACAGATTCTGCTGATCCTTTTCCAGGGTCTGAAGCTGCTTTGCTCATAATTTAGCAACATAAGAGCACCTGGAATCCAGGATTTGGCTAATGTACCTAACAGGACGTGACAGGATCCTTATCATGAGTTCCTATCAAAATCCTCACAGATGCCACTTCTTGTCTGCTAGGCATATGCAAAAGCCTCTTAAGTACAACTAAGACTGTTTTGATAGTTGCCACAGAAGAAGAACCTTATAGATATTATATACAAAGCAAACATACAGCCTGAAACCAGGCTTAACACAAGCTTAAAGAGGGGTGAACTGCTAGTGGAGGGGCTGTGGCTCAGGAGCAGAGCATGCAAATGGTCCCAGGTTCAATCCCTAGCACCTCCAGTTAAGGGATCAGGTCATAGATTATATGAAAGACCTCTGCCTAAGAACCGGGAGAGCCACTGCCAGTATTGACTTTGATGGACTAATGCTGTGATTCAGTATGGCAGCTTCATTTGTGTTCATGTGTATTCCTCTCAACACTTACATATTTACAGTGGACCAACCAATGGCAACTCAGATCACAGTGACAACATATACAGTTTTGGATAAGAACTAAGCTATCTGGAATGGAGATATGGCAGGTAGAGAAGTGTTTAAATGTCTCCTCCCTCCTCTTTGCACTCCAAACATACTTCTAAAGTAGTTTTTCATTTAAAAAAATGGCGTGGGTATTTAGTTCCATGATTTGGAATATATAGGGGTTAATCTCTTGGAAGTGAATTCAAAACTCATGAAGAGTTGATTTTTATACCTCACTTTTATCTACCATAAGGAGTCTCGAAGTGGCTTACAATTGCCTCCCCCCCCACACACAACAGACACCTTGTGAGGTAGGTGGGGCTGAGAGAGTTCTGAGAGAATGGTGACTAGCCCAAGGTCACCCAGCAGGCTTCATGTGGAGGAGCAGGTTCTCCAGATTACAGTCCGCCGCTCTTAACCACTACACCATGCTGAAGCCCCACAGAATTCTAGTCAGTTTCTGCATTTCTCAGTCTTACATCTGCTGTTTATAAGCAAGTAATTTGTTTTCCTACCTCTCAAACCATTATATACTTTAAGGAATGTCCTCAGCTTTACCATGTTTGGTGAAAATTCTGACCTCCAAACCATAACGTTTTTCTGAGCCCTTCCCTCTGCTATGGCTCAACAAAAAATAATGAAACCCCACTCAAACTGAGAAGCATTCTATGCATTACTACAATATTCTGCTTATGAATGAGAGATAATTTTACTTTAGCGAATTAAACCTCTGACATTTCTTTCCCACGTTGCACACAATACCTGCACTTTAGTCAAGAAGTATTAGCATTACTGTATGGAAAACAACAAGTATTGTTCCTCATCACTTCCACAGATGTCATAGTTTTGTTTATTTTATTCTACCAACGGATCTTACAAGATTTTAGTATTTAGAAAGTGAGAGGTGGCAACACCATATCCATCAATTCACTGACCTTTTCTGGCATGGAATTATGTTTGAAGAGTTCACAGTAATAACTAGGTCTGTGCTAAAATCTTGTTTTATTCACATCAAGGATGGATCACCACGCTAAATCCCAAGTTCATCACCATGCTAATTCACTATGACCTCATCATCTCTTCACAAACCTTCCTAAAGCAAACTGAGCAAAGGAACGTGGCAACATGAAGCATGTGATCCTGCTTAAGCAAACATATAAATGCTTCACCATGAATACAGAAATCATTATGAGCACAGCACTCTCAGCCATAACATGTCCGAACAGTTCTACGATGGCTCACACTGAGCCAACCAAATATGTGCTATTGGTATATAAGTGAGCGTCAATATTTAGGTAGACTTTAGCTTTGTCCTGCTCAAAGCTGAGGTGTGGGCATCAAGGCACTGGATCCAACGGCACTGCATCACAAGTGTTCTTCCAGCAAAGGCAGAGGGTGAACTGAGTCCTTAAATACTACTGCAAGGAGGTGGGGATACTGGCAGCAGATTTGTACTAAGCTGGTTGGCTTGCAGTAGAAGTGGCGCACAGCCTAGCTGTAGTGCTAAAAGACTCTGCATCATTTGACACCACCCTTCCTTTGAGTAACTCTACATAGAATTGCACAGTAAATAGAGCTAATACAGGAGTGATATTGTAGTACATGGTAATGTAAGTAGTCAAACAAATGTGGTTAGTTACCCTTGGGTATATCCTCAGCAGAACTTCCTGCCCCCTTCCTTTACTGCTGCAGCTTCTGAACACAAGCACGCATGGCAAACAGATTACTTGTGCTAGTTTAGCACACAGCCGTGTGCAATTTTTTTCTGCACCTGTGCCAGACAACTGTGATGTGTGAAGCAGCCTTCCATGTACAGTGTGGTTGGGAGGAAATGGTTAATGTTTCCTTATCTGCTGGACAGCTGTACTGCCTAGCCTGCCGGCTCTTTTTATTGGGTTCTGGTGCACCGTGCAATAGGAGCAAAAAGGAGTCTGACCGCGGAAGAGGAAATATTTAAGCACTTGGCAGATGCTTTTCCAGATAATTTTAAAAAACCCTTTTGATTGGCTAATTTTTGATTGGTTGGTTGGGAATTAAAATGAACTCCCCCTCTTTGAACTACTGCACATGTTGATTACCAAAGTTGAAAATAAGCATGGGCTGTAGTTTGAGATCAACGACACTGCCTCATCTCTCTTTCTCTTGCATTTTTACTCACTATTTTACTTTCTGTGCATTCAAACAATAAAAAGCTTGTATTCATTCTCCATGAAACAAAGGAAGAGCTTAATATATCGATGATAACAGTTGCATTCCTGAGTATGGAAGTCACTGGTCTTTGTCTTGTATGTGTGTTTAGGGTCAAGATATAAAAGTGCATGGGACAATGAAATTTATGTTTTCAAATCTGAACATTTTTCTTGCAGAGAAAGTGTGTTGAATTTTTAAAAAGTAATCATTAGAATAAACACCAAAGCACAGCTCTTTTGAAAGCACCCAGACATGAAGCCAAAATGGCAGGCATGTTGGATATTACCTGTTATGCAAACCATTCCCTCCCTTACATGCCCTTGATAGGCAGAGTTCTCCTACTATGAAGGTTGCTGATGGGAGATTGGGCAGCATGTGGGGACTGGAATAGAGAGAAAGTATGTGGCCGGGGAACGGATGGTCCACAATATTTGTAGCATTTATAAACAACATAAAACCACTCAGTACGGTGTAGGATACACACAAACACACAACCTTATACAAGGAAATAAAAATGAACTTTTTTTGGGCTGTCAAGTTACAGCTGACTTATGGCGACCCTGTAGGGTTTTCAAGGCAAGAGACATTGGAGGTGGTTTGCTGTTGCCTACCTCCACGTTATGACCCTGGTATTTCTTGGAAGTCTCCCATCCAAATACTAGGGGGTTACCACATTATATATTCCCAGCGATGTATTAAGAGTTTGAAAATGTTATAAAAACATCGCTTTAAAAGAGTTTTTGGATACCACGGCTAAAATCTGGTTCTCCAGATTAGAGTCCACCACTCTTAACCACTATACCATGCTGGCTTTCATGGCATTTGAAGCAAAATCCCACTTGTTAATCTTAGAAGTTGCAGAGATCATAGAGGAATGGGTGTTCCCATAGATATCCACAGCCCCAGGCTGTTTTAGGGCTTTGATGGTAACAACCTGCACTCTTTGAAACCGGGCTTTGAAGCTAACTGAGAGACAAAAGAGGAGCAATATGTTCTCTGTGCCTGATTCACGATATAAGCCTTCTTGGCAGGAACTTCACTTTGGCGTAACTCCTGTATTCCACCCTATCCCAAGGTTAGGGAGAGACCCCATTTTAGAAAAGGTAACTTCATAGTTGGCTCACTAGGGAAATTTTTGTCATTTCTATTGGAGAAGCAGACTAGCAAGATCCTCCGTGACATGGAAAAGAATTTTTTTTTTTGTAAATGTACATTTGTGTTACTACAGTTTGTGGATTGTCTCTTCCCCAGATAATTTATCAATATTAGTTGGTTTAGGAGAGGTATACATAATAAATCCCAGGTGAAAGATACTTGAAACAGCATCCACATGACAAGTGGACAGAGACACTAAACACTACACCAGACATTAGAACTAGCAAAAGCAGCCTGTAACTAACTAGCAAGAGCAGAGACTGTTAGTTGTTCCAACAAGTGAGCAAATCTAAATAATAAATCTGTGTAGGACTCAGGGAGTATCATATGGCCCACTCTAACCTAATAGTCAGATTTCCTTGGCTGGTATAACGTGGCAGAAGATAAGTATTGTAGCGCACTGGTTGATTGTGAGATCAAAATGGGTAACCTCAAAGTGGTGACAAATGCTTTAGGACATTAAATATAACCTCAGTTGAAGAAGTCTTTGTGCTGTGAGGCAAAACCAGAGTGATTAAAAATGCTGAATAAATAAAAACGGACAGGTTTTGGAAGTGGAGACTTGGACATGAGAGCAGAAAGGACCCAAGGTTTCCTTCCTCCTCCTCCTGCCTTCTTGTAGGAGCAACTGCACCACGACTGTCTTGTTGCTTTAGCTTCATTAAGCTGACTGATCTTGACAAGAGTTAGAACAACAGCAGAAGCTCTATAACTTTGTTGGATGGGGAACAGCACTGTACACTCAACGAGATCTTTTGTTATACCACTTCTGGTGTTAACTGCTGCAAGAGAGCCTCTGATATCACCGTTGACAATCTTGAAATAGGGTATTGGATGAAGTTATAACTTCTTGGAGACATAGATATGTAAGGAATAAAGAAGAAAGATCACTACTGAGTGTTGGTGGGAATTTGTCTCATAGTCAGCTTTTATTCATCTTCCATGTAAGCTCTGACTGTATGTCTGCTTTTGACATAACTGAGGCAAAAACAATTGCACGTTAAGCAGGATTCTGGGCAAGCTGCCAATGCAGTTCCTGGTAATTCTGAATGTAGGGTGTCCCCAGTCCAATTGTCTCATCTAATCTATATGGGGCTGAAATCTCCATGCCAAATGAAGCCGGCGATTACTTCCGAAAGCTCTTGGCTAATGCTTAGGGTTGCCAAGTCCTTTTTTGCCACCGATGGGAGGTTCTTGGGGTGGAGCATGAGGAGGGCGGGGTTTGGGGAAGAGAGGGACTTCAATGCCATAGAGTCCGATTGCCAAAGTGACCATTTTCTCCAGGTGAACCAATCTCTGTCAGCTGGGGATCAGTTGTAATAGCAGATCTCCAGCTAGTACCTGGAGGTTGACAACCCCACTAATGCCCGTCTGCTTTCCCCAGCCTTTGTGCTTTTCCATCCAGTTGCAACCTCTGCTGGCCCAGTGCTGCTAACAACAGCATTAATTGATTTTCTGTTCTGTGCTATATTTAATTCCTCACTAATTTTCACCCTTCTTAATCATATTTTAAAAAAACCTGAATTTCCCAAGGGAAGGTTATGGCCTCAACGATGGAAACTTACCTGCAAATCATACACAGCTATGCCAAGAAGAACTGAATATATCTTTAACCCAGAACTCAAAGTGACTTTATTTTTGAGATCATTTAACTCCTTATGACATGGGAAATGAGAATTTGGGTGCCTTTTGTTTCCTTCCTGATCTTAGTCTATAAATGGAATCAAAGTCACAAAGTGATAGCAATTGGTTAATTAGCTGCGATGTATTTGCAAACTTTTTTTGTGGCTAAAGTCTCAAAGCTCCGACAGGACCTCTCCGCTAGTTTTAATGCAAATAGAGTGATAAGAGGCTCCAAGGGCTTCGTCTGGTCTGTTTTTGGACCACTTCCACCTGCTCTCTTTGTTGAATGTTGACAGGGTTCTGGGTGTTGTAAACAGAATTGCCAACCTCCAGGTACTAGCTGGAGATCTCCTACTATTACAAATGATCTCCAGCCGATAGAGGTCAGTTCACCTGGAGAAAATGGCTGCTTTGGCAATTGGACTCTAGGACATTGAAGTCCCTCCCCTCCCCAAACCCCACCCTCCTCAGGCTCCACCCCAAAAACCTCCTGCCGGTGACGAAGAGGGACCTAACAACCATAGATGTAAAGCCATCAACCTGCTCCTTGGATCCCTGCCTCTCCTGGCTGATTAAATCCTGTCAGGATGTGGTAGGAGGCCCCCTAATGTTCATATGTCTCTCTTTCAGGGCTGCTTCCCTAGTTCCTTGAAGGAGGCTGTAGTTACAGCTCTATTGAAAAAGATCTCTTTAGATAAAAAGGACCTAACCAATTACTGCCCTGTTTCAAATTTTCCATTATTGAGAAAGGTAATTGAGTGAGCAAAGGTTGAGCAACTCCAGGCTTTACTGGATGAGACCGCCGCACCTGACCCTTTCCAATTCGGCTTCAGGACTGGTTTCAGGACTGGCACAGCGCTTACTGCTCTGGTGGATCGAGGCTGTTATGGACTGTTGATTTTATTAGATCTATCAGCAGAAGTTGACACAGTTGACCATTTGGTCCTGGTCAACAATCTGGCCTTGCTAGGGGCCCAGGGGACTGCCTTGAGGTGGTATTTCTCACTCCTTCAAGGATACTCTCAGAAGGTTGCCATCGGGGACTAAAGGTCTTCCATACAAGCTCTAGATTATGGTATTCTGCAGGGTTCAACGTTGTCCCCAGTAATTTTATTTATACACACACTCACATATATGTTGGCCCTGGTTAGTATTTGGATGGCAGACCATCAAGGAATACCAGTGTTGCTATGCAGAGGAAGGCACTGGCAAACCACCTCTTTTAATCTCTTGCCTTGAAAACCCCATAAGTGGTAGCCATGAGTTGGCTGTGACTTGACAGCACTTTGTGTGCTCTCTCTCTCTCTCTCTCTCTCTCTCTCTCTCTCTCTCACACACACACACACACACACACACACACACACACATCCAGTCGGGGAGCTCGTCAGGAGGTTTGGGGTTGGGTCCCATCAATAAACTGATGCGAGCCAACTCTTCCTCCTGCTGGATAAACCAGAGACAGCTTTCTTGGCCTTGAGCCAGTGCCTGGATGCTGTGGTCAGATGGCTGAGAACTGGTTGAAGCTGAATCCATCAAAGAGTCATATGGCTGGGGAGGGCTGGGACTGGGTTGATGTGGGGGTTACAGCTTCCAGCTATTGACGAGGGTCCAACTGTCACCCGTGGGCTCCATGAAAAGATTGAGTGTATGACTTGATGCTTTCACTGGACAAACAGGTGTCCACAGTAGCAAGGTCTGCATTCTTCTATCTTTGCCAGGCCCCCTATCTGTCTCAGTCAGATCTGGCCACCGTGATTCATGTTATGGCCACCTCTAGATTGGACTACTTCTATTTGCTCTACCCAGGGCTGCCCTTGAAGACGCTCCAGAAAATTCAGGTTATTTGGAATGCAGATGCTAGGGTTTTGACTGATGCATCTTGGTCTACACACATACAGCCAATACTGAGGCAACTTCACTGGTTGCCAAATGGTTTCTGGATCAAATTTAAGGTGCTATTTTTAACCATGGTCTGGGACCATCATACCTGCAGGTTTACCTGTCCTGCTACAATCCCTCACATTGCCTGGATTCTTCATCACACAATCTTTTGGTGGTGACCTGCCCTTTAGTGGCTCACCTCTCCTCTACCTGGAGGAGGGCCTTCTCTGTGGTAGCCCTGTCCTGGTGGAATGCTTTATCAGAAGACACGCATGCCCTGCATGACCTTGTTCCCTTCTGCGGGCCTTGCAAGACAAAGCTCAAGTTCCAACAGGCTTTTAATTAGTTGCTGAATATGCCTTGTGATTCTTGCACTGTTTCCACTCAGTCATTTTACTGTTGGGTTGTTAGCTGCAGCGATGTTCAACAGGCAATTTATATAGCTGGTTTTAAATGGTCTTATATATTATTATTATTGCTTTTAACACTGTTTATTGAATTGTATCATATTTTGATGTAAGCCACCCCGAGCCTTGCTTGTCAACAGATGGTGAGAATGTGATAGATAGAAGCCACACTTTCAACCCATAATTATTTTTCTCAGTGTGACTTTGCTACACCCTCCTCTAGTCCCCTTCCATAAATGTATGCACTGTGTTTGTGATAGTCAGTGGCAAATGAGTACCTGTACTATATTTGTAAAAAAAAAAAAAAAGCATACATTGTTTGTCATAGGATGTATAGCTATACCGTAACTAATAGGTGCCTAGGCCTATGTCAGTCCAATCGTAGCAAAACTAGGTCACTCAGAAACGAGACAGAGGTCTCCATAGTCTCAGGGAGATCCCCAGGTATGCAGGAAAAAAAATGACATTCTAAATTAAATGAAAGAGTCTGTATATCCAGTCCCCCTCCGATGATGAGAATACACTCCAGATGGCACAAAATGTTGTGAGCAGTTAAGAGAGTTGAAGGGGGGGGGGGAAGAGGGAGAGAAAATTAATTTGCTCAAGTCCCTGAGAAATTATAGAGTCCTGGAGGGGGAGATTATGAGAAGTAGGATGAAATGGGATTTCCAAATCCCACCTGCAGCAATTCCTTGCAGGCCCCTGGCTTGCTGCCACCAGATAGAATCAAGCTGGCAAGTTCTATATAGGTTTGCAGTGTGCTAAATGTTGTTAGATATTGGACAAGAATGAGCACAGACAAAAATGCAGACCAGCAAGTGTTGAGGACTGGGACAGGAAAACCTCTTTGGAATGGGAAGTTCCTCCTTCATAATATCCTTTTGTTTAGCAACCGGGTGACTGGCCTGTTTCCCAAAGATTAGCAAGTGGCAGCACTGAAAACTCAATTCAGATGTTGGCCTTGCCGAAGACAAACAGCTTCAGCATAAATACTAACAAACTTCAGTGAATACAGGGTCTCTGACTCTGTATAACATATGCCAGGTGTTAACTTTGACTTTTGGCTATTCCTATAGGTGAAAGTTAATTTCAGCCAGTAATTCAAGTTAGGTGCTAATAAAGGGCGTTCAGAAATATTTTGCTTTGGACCATGCAACCTTTTAGAAATCCCAGGATTCTTTGGAACACAACTTCAAAACCTTTAATGTCATAACAAGCTTCATTGCACATGGAAGTACCTGGAAGCATTTTTTTAAGGAAAAAATGCTTTTGGGGAGGGATGGGTAACTAATTAAGAGAGAATAACATGGAAGAGGAGGGATATGTAACCTTTTTTCTGTTTCCCTCCTCCAAATCACCCTTTGCTGGTGGATTTCTCTCTGTAGGGTTTCAAATGCATTTTATCTTTGCAAATATATTTTGAACCTCTTGCAAAGAAAAGACACTGAGGATTTTTCAGATTGGGGAAATGGTAGACAGGCAAAGTTCTTGCTGCTTTCTAGTCACTTCTCTGCTCTTCAGCTATCCCCAAGAAAATTTGCTTTTGAAGAGACCGATGTTGGGAAACCATTATACATACTGGCATGTAAGATAGTTATCCTCTTATGTTCAAAATAACCTTACCCATCAAAAGCAGTGCAGCCCTGCATCAGGATACTAACAAAATTGATTTTGTTCACCCAGCATGTGTGACCAATATGCTGCCTCCTTTCTGGGACTATTCTTCATCCATACCCTGCCCTCACCAAGTGCTTGAACAACCCAAACAAAAGATCACATTTTAGAGATGCTAATAATGTAACAGTGTGTGGTCTGAGATGCACACCCCAGGATTCCTTGCATGTCACAGGGGTCTCTGGAACATATTTATGGGACTGCATACAGCTGCTCATGTCTGAAAGTTGCACCCAGACTCTCGGTCATTGCAAGGGATACAGACATGTATCATTTCATTCTACTGCAGCTTCTGGAATGTGTGTGTGTGGTGTTTTAGACCTAACTTATTGTGTCAAACGTGTCCCATTTTTCCTTAAGTTTTCCTTACTGTTTTCTATTTGCTGCAGTCATTCCAAACTTTACTTGGAAAAATGTGGAAGAACTCTGGATCAGAATGTGTCTGGTTGGCTTCTCTTCTCCCTTACTGCTTGCGTCTCATCACCCAGGGCAGGCTCAAGGGGAGAGTGAACAGAGCATGAAAGATGCTATAGAGAATCCAGCCTTCTTTGCCTGCATTGTGCTTCTGGGTTGGGAGCTGAGGTCAGTGGGGTGGGAGAAGATTTGTCCCGCAGCCTAATAATCCCTTGTTTTATATTTTCTGTCCCTCAAGAATTCCTCCTCTCGCTGACTTGGCTACGAAAACAAAGGACTCAGTGTCTTGTCCACTCCTTTTAACACAAAAGCAGTTGGAGTCATTTTCGCTTTCACATTGTGGACAACTTCATCCTCAAAGTTTGGCAGTGGCTGGCTTAATGATGGCCGGATAACTTTCTTTGCAAAAATATTTAGCAACATATTACCAACCGTGGAGCTGATCCTGTGTTTGGGTGTGTAAGTGTGCAAGTATGCTTAACATCAAGTCGAGTAACAGCACAGTCCTAAACAGCCAATTGACTTCCATGGATTTAGATGGGCGTAACTCTGTTCAGGATTGCACCATAATTCAGTGTGGGGGTACTTGAAAGACTATTGCTGCAGGTCACTGGGAAGCAGGAAGAGTTGTGGAACCATTTTTTTTTTACTTGTTATATTAAAAAAACCAATAATTCGTCATAAAGGCCATTCAAGTCTGACATTTGGTGTAGCACACACAGAGAGGTGTACAGTTCATTACTATGAAATGCCCATGTTAATCTTTCTTGTTCTAAGGTTCCCAATTTAGTTCTGTTTCACTCATCCTTCAGTTATCAGCCTTTAGATGGTCTACAGAGCAGCCTCTGGTTCATCAGGATCTTCACAAATATACCAGGATAGAGTATGCAGAGGTACTGGTATACTTTTCTTCAACAAGATGGTTTCCCCTATTTAGGCAACCCCTTCCAAGAATTTGCAAGTTCTTGTCTTTTCCTGCTCTCTCCTATGCCTTTCTCAAGCATGTTCTGCAATGTTGTCGAGATGCTGGTTTATGGGGGGAAAAAAACTGGGGTAATTTTAGGGTTGCCAGGCCCCTCTTTGCCACCGGCAGGAGGTTTCTGGGTAGGGTTGCCAGGTCCCTCTTCGCCACCGGTGGGAGGTTTTTGGGGCGGAGCCTGAGGAGGGTGGGGTTTGGGGAGGGACTTCAATGCCATAGAGTCCAATTGACAAATTGGCCATTTCCTCCAGGAGAAGTGATCTCTACCGGCTGGAGATCAGTTGTAATAGCAGGAGATCTCCGGTTAGAACCTGGAGGCTGGCAACCCTAGGTAATTTTAATCCACTCACATGATTAGAACGAGGGAATGCTCTATTTATTTCACCTATAGTAAACTCCCCCCCCCCCCGCTCCCTTTCCTCCCTGCCTCTGGTTTTGGCCTCTCATCTTTCTACATTAATTATTATTTGGAACCCAACCCAGTTTTCAGTGGTGCTCTGCGCTGAAAGGATCTTTGCTTTGCACAGGGGCCAGCATGGCAGCCAAGGCTGGGTATCATTCTTTCCTATGTGACATTACAGCAGAGGGAAGGTACCTGTGCCTTCTGAGCCTGCTGGAGGGGGTCTGTGTTTCCAATGGTGTGAAAAACATGACAAGACCAAAGCTGATCCAAGGAAGGGTGGTGCGCTGAGAGCGGGCGGAGCTGATCTGCTGCCAGAGGAAACTCCAGTGTGCTGAAGCAGTAGAGGGAATCTGCGGCTTGAAAAGATTCCCACTGAGGGATTGCAGCATGGAAAAAGAATGTAGTGCAGCCAAGAACAGAAAATGAGCCTCGCAGAGAGATGACTCTGCTGCTGCTACAACCACACTCTTGCAGCTGTTTCCTTTCCAAAAAGACTCCCGCTTCAGTTTATCCTCCTGCACGTATGCATTGAGGAAGGAAACACGCTTATATCTCCCCTGTCTCCCTTGGACAATGGAACTGGAGGCAGAGATAGCAGAGCAGTGAGCACACAAAGTGAGTGCATAGGAACAGAAAGGCAGTGCCCATGGTATCATCTCACAGCGACACACCCTGTTTATTTTGCTACTGGCTTGATGACTCAGTCCCCCCACCCCACCCCAGTTCCCATTGACTCCAGCCCAGTCGGAGTCTTTGGCCTTTCTGCTCATTTGGTTCACACTGCATTAGAATCCAGGGTAAGGCATAGTTAATTTAGCTATGTATACTTTGCTGTTCTCCCCAATGGGGACTCAAAAAGGGTTGCAACGATTTCCCCACCTCCATTGCACCCTCATAACAACAACCCTATGAGGTAGGCTATGCTGAGAGCAAAAGTGTCCAAGGTCACCAAGCCAGTTTCCGTGGCAGAGTGGAAATTGAATCTGGGTCTCCCAGACTCTAGACCAGCACTTTAACTACTATGCCATGTTGTGGCCATGTCACGGATTTTCCTCAAAGTAACATAATAATCTTCTACAATTCTTCCTCTCTTCTGTCAGAACTCTCTCAGCCCGACCTACCTCACAAGGTGCCTGTTGTGAGGGAGAAAGGAAGGTGACTGTAAACTGCTTTGAGTCTCCTTATGGTAAAGTGGGGTATAAAAACCAACTCTTCCTCTTTTTATTCTCCTCAGAGTGACCTCCTCTGCCATCAGCCCTTTCGGTGGAACTGATTCCTTTCTTCTTTTTTAAAGTTCTCACAAGCAACCTCTTTGTCTCCACACATAACTAGAGTCCCTCACCCATAATACTAAAAAAACTGTTCCTGTTAAACAAATGAGTCACTTGAAACTAAGTTCTCCTTATCCTTCTGATCTCTGATTAGTTTAAAGATTTAAGGAGCTAGTGTGAGATGATGTGCACTTAAAGCAAAAGAAAGAGATCTGTGTGCAAAACTCAAATGTAGACCTGATAAGAACAGTGACTGTTTACAACAATTAGTGATAACACAAGTCTTCCTAGCCTTGCTGTGCTAGTGTACCACTTGCCGCAGGAGAGAATCCCTGATATCCTTGATATCAGGGAAGACTTTGACAGGCAATTTTCTCCATCAAAACCAGCTCTTTCTCAGATCTATGAGACTCCCACTCAGTCTGAATTCTCCAATTCCATATTCAGTGTGATAAGGAACCGTTCTGGGATGTACATCTAATAGAAAGCATATGTTTATGTGCATGGCTAGCTAACGGAATACAGCTAAGATAATGAAAAAGTAATAAGATTGCACTAGAGCAGCAGTATTTGGCAGTACAAAAGGAGTATTCCCATTATGGGTGTAGATACAGATAGGTTTGCTAAAGCAGGAGTTGGGGGGAGGGATAGCTGTATTGTGAGTGCTGTCTCTGGAAGAAAAGAGTTTGAACGAAATAGTCCTGTTTGCTCATTCACTCAAGAACGCGAAATAGCTTTTAAATTGGGAATGAGTGGCACTGAATCTCCATGTGGTACTCCAATGCTTTTTAGGGTTTTGAAAGAAAACCAACATCAGAACAGATAACTTGGTCAGAGAAACCTGAGGTCAGCCTGGAAGATCACTTGGGTGACCAGTCACTCTCTCTCTCAACCCAATTTATCTTGTAGGTTCTGAGGAAAAATGTGTGTGTGTGTGTGTGTGTGTGTGTGGAGGGGGAAAACAGGTTCCTGAGGTCTTTGGAGGAAGCATGGGATATAAACTTGAAAGATGTGAAATAGTAGGAGGAAGATAAGGCTCCTTGCAGTTCTTAAAACGAATCCCAGTTTTCTAAGCAGCGCTGTGAGTTTATTCTTCTTCACCTGGGATAAAAGTTTTACATTTGCCTTGCACTTCTTGACAGACTTGAATTTGCCATTCCTTTGCAGAAACAGCTGTGCTTGATTCCCCTACTCTGTCATATGTTGTGAAAGAACAAACTCTGAAGTATCTTAAAGTTTAAAACTCGTGTTCTAGAAACGAATGCAAACAATTATCTTGCTATTTTAAGTACATGATATCACAGCACAGGCAATAGGTACATTTCAAAGGCAATATATGGGGTGGAGATGTGGCCTGGTGGTACAGCATCTGCTTTGCTCGCAAAAGGACGCAGGTTCAATCCCCTAGCGCCTCTAGTTAACAAGGATCAGTAGACCCTGGAGAATCACTGCATGTCAGAGTAGGCAGTAATGTCCTTGATTGATCAATTGTTTGATTCAGTATAAGGCAGTTTCTTGCGTTCATGTGAAGTACAGAGAAAATTAGGTATATGCCTGCCTTCCCAATGATGCTGATAAGACTGAAATCTCCTTTAATCAAAAAGCATGCTACATTTCCCTTTGAAAGCTCCCCTAGTGGACTACAGAACATGACAGCTCCTATGTGACAATTGTAGTGTTCCTGTGGGTTGTATGATCTTTATGAATCCAGACTTTTATTAACTGTTCTATGCAGCTGTTTAGGCACAGATTCAGGTTATCTCTAAGCCTCCAAATGCCCAAAGGGCCCGTTATCTCCTAATTGCCTACATTAGTCTAAGCCTCTAAGGGTTAATGTGCTTGCTGGTCCGAAGGCACATGATAGAGGCAAAGTTGCTGAATTTAAACACGTTTGAATGTTGCCAGTGCCAGGGAAGCCTAAGGGTGCCGTGTGGAGAAAAGGTGGGGTAGAAATGAAAACAAATTCATCTGCACAGCTCAACATTAGTGTAGCAGAGAGTCAAGCTACAAAGAGGGATTTCAAATTCTCACTCTGCCATGAAGTTTGCTGGCTGACTTTAGGCCAGTCCCTCTGTCTCAGACTGACCTCATTTACAGTGTTGTTTTGAGGATAAAATAGAGGTGAGGACTGGAGTACCTTGTAGCCCCCTTCAGCACCTTGGGGGAAAGGTGGGATAAAAAAAATGTGCTAAATAAAATCTACCGAAATAAGAAGCATTGATCAGTGTGCTTACCATGGCTCAAATTACCAGGGATTATGAGATACAGTAAATGCTGCTTGTTTCTGATTAATCAATATTGGCCTAGATCATTTCAGTTGAAACTGTGGAGAGCTGAGTGGGAATCAGGAAGGAGAAGGGTATGCAAGAAAGGTGGGATAAAAAATGTACTAAATAAATGTACTAAATAAAATCTACCGAAATAAGAAACATTTATCAACTTGCTTACCATGGCTCAATTTACCAGGGGTTATGAGATACAGTAAATGCTGCTTGTTTCTGATTAATCTAAATTCGCCTAGATTGTTTCAGCTGAAACTGTGGAGAGCTGAGTGGGAATCAGGAAGGAGAAGGGTATGCAAGAGAGGGAAGCCGACTGGAAATTAGGGCACTTCATTCTGTGATGCATTTCTAATCAACAAGAAGGAGAGGAGAATATGGTTGCCGTATTTTGTGTGTTAGGGAGGGTTCCTGTGTGTTCAGTAGTTTAATGTTAGAAATTCAACTGCCATCTCCCCTCATTTTCACTGACAGCCAGTATGCTCTAGGATGTTAGAGGAAAGGATGCAGCTCAGTGGTAAAGCAGAAGCTTAGCACATAGAAAGCTGAATCCCTGGCATCTCCAGAGAAAGGATTTCAAAAAGCAGGCGCCAGGCAAGACCTTTTCTTCCTGGTGACCCTGGAGAGCTTCTGCCAGTCAGTTTAAATAATGATGAATTAGATAAACCAATGGGCTGAAGGCAGCTTCCTATATATTCATTAGGGTTGCCAGGACCCTCTTCACCACCAGCGGGAGGTTTTTGGGGCGGAGCCTGAGGAGGGTGGGGTTTGGGGAGGGACTTCAATGCCATAGAGTCCAATTGCCAAAGCGGACATTTTCTCCAGGGGAACTGATCTCTATTGGCTGGAGATCAGTTGTAATAGCAGGAGAGCTCCTGCTAATACCTGGAGGTTGGCAACCCTAATATTAATCACATCCTTTGCCTAGGTAATGGAAGTTGCATCGGCCGAGTTGCCATCTGTTAATGACCCGGGAGTTTTGTGAGAAAAAAATTGGTGGGAAGGCAGAACTCTAGAACTGTTTTTGTCACACGAGGTTTTGGTTCAGCTCAAAAGAAAACTGTTGATCTAGTAGAAAAGGGCAAGAGTCCAGTAGCACCTTAAAGACTAACAAAAATATTTTCTGGTAGGGTATGAGCTTTCGTGAGCCTACCCTCCCAGAAAATATTCTTGTTAGTCTTTAAGGTGCTACTGGACTCTTGCCCTTTTCTACTACTGCAGACAGACTAACACGGCTACCCGCTGTTGATCTAAACCACTGGTTCCCAACCAGGGGTCCGTGGACCCGCAGGGGTCTGCGAGAACTAAATTAAGGTCCGTGAAACAAACTTATAAACCCATAATAAATTAATATTTTCAATTAAAAGTTCTCTATTATAAAAATATATATTCAAATATTATTCTAAGTTTAATGTTTAACTAACAGTTATGATTAAAGTTTAATTTCAAATTCTCTGAATTTTTATTTTGAACCTTGGGGTCCCTGCACCGAACAAAAAAGTCCTAGTGGTCCCTGGTCAAAAAAAGGTTGGGAACCACTGATCTAAACAGATCCCGTCGGGCTTTTTTCTTCACCAATAATGGTTTTAAATTAATTTCCCTCCCTTCTTAAATCGCTTCTTGCCCCTGGCCCCCAAAGAGCATGAGAATAAAGGGCCACGGCCCCTTTAAAAAAAAACCCCCAAACATTGCTGGCGACAATTCGCCAGCGAAACAAAAGGGAGAGTCAGCCGCAGCGCGTATTGCTTTTCCGCCTTCGCCGTCTAGCAGCTGAATCGCAGCGCCGGCCGCCTCGGCAGGAAGCCCCGAGCTGAACGGCCCTGGGCAGCCCTCCCCCCTGCCCCCTCCGGCTCCACGTGAACGGGCGGCGAGGAAAACAAAGGCACCCCCCTCCCCTCTTTCCCGATCTATTGCAGCTCGCCGAAGCACAGACCGGGGAGAGGGCAACGTGCATAATGCACACACACACACGTGCATATGAGCGCGCAAGATGAGTGAATTAAAGAATTCTGCCCCCCGGTCGCGTAAAGAACACGCTCTAGCTAGGACTGACATTTAAGTTGTAGAGTAAAAAAAAAAAGGGGGGGGGTGTTCAGCCACTTCCAGTGTAGTATAGCAGTCAGAGGGCAAAAACGCATGGGAGGGTTTGCCTTGGATTGGCCTCTCTCTAGATGCACGTTTCCCCCAGCCGAATTCTGAAAACTCAAAAATAAGCCCCCATGCAGAGTTTTGAGAATTTGGATGGGGAAAATAGAATCATCGAGTTGGAAGGGACCCCCAGGGTCATCCTGTCCAGCCCCCTGCACAATGCAGGGAATTCACAACTACCTCCCCCACCCACCTAGTGACCAGAAGATGGCCAAGATGCCCCCGCTCTCATCATCTGCCTAAATGTGCATCGAGAGAGCGGCAAATCCAAGCAAAACCTCCCTCCCATGCATAAATGGCCGACTACTGAGATGCCACTGCATTTTTATTTATGAATCTTCTTGCTGCTATGTAGTCCAAGGCAAAACCTCCCATGCGTCTTCGCCCGAGCATGCTTGGCTGTGTGTGTGTGTTAAGTGCCGTCAAGTCGCTTCCGACTCATGGCGACCCTATGAATGAAAGTCCTCCAAAATGTCCTATCTTTGGGCGAAAACGCACGGTCGCTTTAGCTTCCTGGCTGGAACAGGGAAGAAAGGAGGCTAAAGCGACCGTGCGTTTTCGCCCTTTGACAGCCTTGCTCAGATCTTGCAAATTGAAGGCTGTGGCTTCCTTTATTGAGTCAACCCATCTCTTGTTGGGTCTTCCTCTTTTCCTGCTGCCCTCAACTTTTCCTAGCACGACTGTCTTTTCCAGCGACTCTTGCCGTCTCATGATGCTTGGCTAGCACCTGAGAAACCCCGGTTCAAAACCCTAGTCTGCCATGACACTCCTTCGGTCCACTTACGTCAGGCACGCTCAGCCCGACCGACCTCATAGGGTTGTTGTGGGTATAAAAGGGGAGAAAGCACGCGCGCCATCCTGAGCTCCTTCGGAGGAAGAGCGGATGAAAAATATCAGGGCAAAAACGCACGGTCGCTTTATCCTCCTTTAATCCCTGTTTCAGCCAGGATTCAGCCTGGATCGAACGCATGAGTTTCGCCTGATGTGCGTTCGATCCTGGCTAAAACAGGGATTAAAGGAGGATAAAGCGACCGTGCGTTTTCGCCCTTTGGAAGTCTGATGCCTAATTTTGCTCAACCAAAGAGAGGAGTGGAGCTAGGTGGATTTTTCTTCCTTTGGAAGTCTGATGCCTAACTTTGCTCAACCAAAGAGAGGAGTGGAGCTAGGTGGATTTTTCACGGGCTTGGAATGATCCTCATGCCATGGTCTTCCTACCACCGCAGAACTACTATCGTGTGCAGTCCCGGCAAGAACGAGCCGAATAAGATCCCTCCCTTGAAACTCTCACCAACTGCGCACATTTCCGACACGCCTTTGCTTGGGAAGAGGCTCCCCCCTGCTCGGTCTCTGCTCGCTCGTAAAAGCAGCCTCTGCGCCGGAGAAGTTTCTCCCGGGGGTGGGGGGGTGGGGGGGGCGTGCTCAGCAGGGGCGTGGCTTCGCCGTCGGCCCCCCTCGCAGGCACGATTTGCATCGGACGTTCCATCGGGACTTCCTGATCGCTTGCTATTGGCTGCAGGTAGAGGGCTGTAGCAAAGGCAGAGCGCGTCCGCGGGAACTCATGCAAATCTCTGATCGAGCCTCGCTCGCCTGCCCCCCCCCCCGCACACACCACTTCTGGATCCAGCCCTGCCTTCTCGGGTACGTCCCGGATCAGCGCAAGCACGTGGGGACGGGGATCTCGCGCCCGGTCTCTTCCGCGGTTGTCCGGCGCGCCGTGGGGAAGAGCCTGTCGCGCCGTCGCCGCGGGACATCCCGCCAGCCACATGGTGGGACTCTCAGCGGGGCGGTAAGAGCCCAGAAGGAGAGGCGTCGGGGACCTGCCGTCCGTGGGCATCATGAATGAGATGTCCAGCTTCTTGCACATTGGGGACATCGTCTCCTTGTACGCGGAAGGGTCGGTCAATGGCTTCATCAGCACTTTGGGGTGAGTGGAGCAGCGCCCTCTCGCAGCCGGGGACTGGGGGGTGGAGGGGGGGGGAAAAGCCCTGCCTCGGAAATGCGTTTCGCTGCTGGTCTCAAAAGGAAATGGAGCTGTTTCTAAGGCGAGGCTGCATCTAAGCCGGTGAAAAAGCAGCGGCGCGCCTTTGCCGGCTGGAGTGGGATTGGGAGCAGTTCTGAAGCATTGGAGAGACCTGGACTGCTAACTTTGGGTCCGCGGTGGAAGCCGATCCGAAGTTCTTGAGGGTGCCGAAGTTCTGCTCGGTCACTCTGCAGCCTTAGAATTGCTTCTGCGTGCGCCCGAGCGAATGGCATGTGGGAACGCGTCGTTCTGCGAGTTTGACAGGGGCAGGCTGAAGGTGGACGCAGCGCTTGGCCACCGGGAAATGCAGAGGAGCTACCTAAAGAGTGTGGTCAAAGCTGGATCCGAGTTACGTGTAGCTGAGATATCTTCCTGTTACGGGTAGCAATCTGTTCCCTGACCAGCAGGGGGCCAGGCTGGACGATTGAGACAGCCAGGTCGCTTTGATGGGAACCTGGGGTTTGGGAACATGGTAGGCAGGTAGTTGGCTGTAACAGTACTACATGGCGGCAAGAAGATTCACAAGTAAAAATGCAGTGGCATCTCATTAATGGCCGTTTATGCATGGGAGGTTTTGCCTTGGGTTTGCTGCTCTCTAGATGCACATTTCCCCCATCCAAATTCTCAAAAGTCTGCACGGGGGCTTATTTTTTAGTTTTGAGAATTTGGATGGGAAAAATGTGCAGCTAGAGAGCGGCAAAGCCTCCCATGCATAAAGGGCCTTACGACTCAGAACTAGTTCACACAATGTGTTTGTAATCAATTCATGGTGACCCAAACTTCTTAAGTGTTTGTTCACATGGACACGTATAATGTGTATTGAGTGATCATTGGTATAATTAACAGAAATTTCTATTCGTGTGACAATGGAGGAAACAAAAAGCATCCTGATAGTTGTGGGAACTGATGCCAACCATTTATGGGATTGCCTAACTAACACGTTTTGTGTACTTCGGAGAACATGTACCTGAGAAAAGTCAGGACTGTTTGTATGGACACAAAATGAGTTCAACGGACCAGACCTAACTAGGGTATTATTAATGGCATATGCATTAATAGGCAACAGCCTGTTTTTTTGGTGGCACATAGTGATATTTTACCTGTCTCCCCCTCCACTGATTTCTCCCTCTTCTGTGTTATTAAAAATTCATGTTGCTTTGGATCTCACCCTGCCATACATGGCCCAGGAACATGAATGTAATAAATACAACTAGTATTGTAGCAATTAATGTTAATCTCCAATGAATAGAAACTGTGCTTTTGCTTTGCTTTTAGAAAAGCGCTCTGAATCATGAACTGTAGATGCCTTTCCTGAATTACCATGAGCTCGCCAATTTTATGCTGTGTGTTCTCATTTATCCCTCCCTTGTGTCTCTTTTCTCAAAATCGATTGGTTAAAAAGTGAAGGGATCTTCTGCTTGGACTGTAACCCTGCTGGGCAGGGTTAGGGCCCCTTCTGTGTTCTGTGCAACTTTAGTGCATGGCTGGTGCTGACTAAATGCTAATTGACAGCCCTGAATTAGTGCCTCCAAATTGTGGTATAACCTGCCAAGTAGCTTGTCGGCATACAGTATTCGGTGGCTGCTAAAGGCTGCCATCCCGCTGTGGTAATTTCTTCCTAGCTCTGGTGGTCCCTTTACATCCTCAGCAGACTCTTAAGTGTTCCCTGAGAGAAGAAAAGGAACAACATAATGCTACTGACTGGATGTGGGTAGATCGTGGGCTTTTCTCTGCCTGACCTTACTTAGAGCTGTGCTGCTTGTTGAACCCAAACTAGTTAGGATGCCTGTAAATCCTGAGTGGGAGTCAACTGAAGGCTGCCTCCCACAACCTACAGCGTCAAGCCATTCTTTTTTGCCAGCCCGCTTTTAGTTAGATGGCAGAGTCCTTTGTGGGTTACTGTAGCAGCCCATTTACATGGATGCTTGCTATGCTCCTACTGTGCCTTTATGTGGCCGATTGATGAGAACGGGGGGGGGGGGGGAGCCAGCATGGTGTAGTGGTTAAGAGCGGTAGTTTGGAGCAGCAGACTCTAATCTGGACAACCAGGTTTGATTCCCCACTCCTCCACATGAGCAGCGGACTCTGATCTGGTGAACCAGGTTGGTTTCCCCACTCCTACACATGAAGCTGCTGGGTGACCTTGGGCCAGTCACAATTCTCGCCAAACTCTCAACCCCACCTGCCTCACAAGGTGTCTGTGTGGGGAGAGGAAGGGAAGGCGATTGTAAGCCACTTTGAGATTCCTCAAAGGTAGAGGAAAAGTGGGATATAAAAACCTTCTTCTTCCTCTCCTCCTCCTCCTTCCAGCAGAAATGAAGTGGTGGGGATGAATAGTGTGTTGACATTGCTGCTACTCCCATGCAGATTGCAAAACAAACAAACAAAACAAGAAAAACCCTATATGTTTGTGCCAGTCTATGATGCCGACAGGAAGAAGTCCAGCACAAAGCATAGGGAAGACTGTGCATACCAGATGCTCACCAGAGACAATTAAATGAAGACTAGATGAGTTGATGTAGGTGGACCCTAAGTAGCAAAAGGCACTGTTCTCTGAAAAGCGGGTCTTCTGTGCTTGCTCTTCACTTAGCCTACACAAATTGCTATAAGGACTTGTATCAGCCCAATCCTCGAAGGTAGAACTAATGGTGTTGGGGTATTATGCTACCTATATAAAATCACGATAACATTATTTTTGCCCCACACAGAACAGTGTAACATGTGCTAATGATCCTGGCTAGGTATGTGCTTTCCTCAGTATGGCTTCCAACAGTCACTTGCTAATTGTAGCCAGCTATCCACATGCATAAACACAACACCAGATATGCTCACGGGTAATCATAGAAACATGTGCTGAGCTACACGCAGAAAGTTGTCTATGTCCAAAGTTTGGTGGGGTCCAGAGTGTGTTGCGCAATTTGGCAGATACTGCTGAGTTTCTGTAGAAAAAAAATTGGTTACAAAATGCTACCTGCTTGCATCCAACATATGTTGCCTACTAGGAGGTTCAGCCTGAGGTGGAGACGTGCACCAACCAAAGTAGATGTTCGGGCAGCCTGTGGCTCACTCTCAGCCATCCATTCCCATTGCTACAGCGTTGCTGGCAACACCTGTGGAGTTTGCAAGGACCTGATCAACAACAGCATAAACACAGTCTGTGCCTGTCATTCAGATCTGTGTTGCTGTTGCAGTGGTAGAAAAACAGTTTGGGTCATTTGGGACACTAAATTCCTTGAGCTGGTCCTACTTTGAGCACTCTAAAGGAGCCACCTTGAACCACAAGGAAAGTTGGGATATAAGTGTTTTCATCATCATCATTTTTATTTGCCTGTGATGTTCCCATCTCAGTGGTCCAGGGTCCCATTTGTAGATAGGCTGCTAAATGTGGGCTTGGGTGAAATGTGAACAAATGACATACATTAAGGGGGGGAATCCTAAACAGGTCTATTTGAAAGTAAGTGCCATTTTGTTCAGTGAGGCTTGCTACCAGGAAAGTATTCTTAGCACTGTGAGGCTGCGATCCTATCTCAAACAAAGTTGCTCCCTTCTAAATACGTTGAAGTCAGTGGGCTTGGAAAGTTTTATTTTTGCTTAAGATTGCACTGTTAGTGTCCTAATAATTATATCAGACCATAATTTTTTCTGCAGAACACATTCTGCTGCCATCTCTTAAATGTTGATGCTATACAGTTTGGGATTTTGATGTAGAAACAGGCTCCTGAATGCTTGGAACAGGGTCACTGGGTTGAGGCCATGGTTGAAAACAAACAAGCTTATGTGCTAAAGACATGTTTTTGTTTGGAAAGTCCTATTTGCTTTGTACATCATGATTCATTTGATAGTCAAATACTCTACCAAGTTCAGAAAAGCTTCCAAGCTTTTCTGAGCCAACTGGACATACATGCAGCATTAAGAAGAAGAGTTGGTTTTTATACCCTGCTTTTTTCTACTTTAAGGAGTCTCAAAGTGGCTTAGAATCACCTTCCCTTCCTCTCCCCCACAACAGACACCTTGTGTGGTAGGTGGGGTGAGAGAGCTGTAAAGAGATCTGTAACTGGTCCAGAGTCACCCAACTGGCTTCATGTGGAGGAGTGGGGAACCAAACCTGGTTCACTGGATTAGAGTCTGCTGCTCCTAACCACTACACCACACTGGCCATTTATGCATGGGAGGTTTTGCCTTGGATTTGCCTCTCTCTAGATGTGCATTTTCCCCATCCAAACTCTCAAAACTCAAAAATAAGCCCCCATGCAGAGTTTTGAAGATTCAGATGGGGGAAATGTGCATCTAGAGAGCGGCAAATCCAAGGCAAAACCTCCCATGCATAAATGGCCGCTGTCTCTCATTCCATGTATGTTTGCTTGGCTTAGAAAAGGTTGGAAGCTCTCCATTTGTATATGAACTTTGTGAGGAGAGAGGGGTGTGACTTGCAGTTTTGGAAGGAGAACTGCCACAAGCGCTTATGCTAGTATTTAACCAAACATCTCCCCACACACAACAAGAAAAACCTCTTTTTAGTCTTCAAGGTGCCACAAGACTCCTGTTTATTTTTCCTACAACAGACAAACACATCTGCTTCTCCGGAATTATTGCTGACAGAGAATCTGAATCATCCTGAGTGATGGAAACCGCTCTCAGGTGCCAAAAGAATGTAGCTGACATGTCTGGCAGAGGATTGCATCAGGGTTCTGGCTGCACAGTGGGCCCGATCATTTTCTTGCTTACTTCAAGAGTTACTCAATTGACCTAGCTGGAGTTATCTTGAAAGACATAAACATGATTGATGTCATAATTAGATGTTGTGGCTTCTGCGGGTTAAGCAATTAATTAATTTAAAAAGATGCTGTTTCTTACTAGGCTTTTAACATTACCTTCATATATACCTGGAATCTCCCAACTTCTGATACTCATGGTTCCCGTGTTATCTGCATAGAGGTATTGTGTGTATTTTGCATGCATGCACAACTGTAAGTCCCACGAAGTGACTACTGGATTTAGGGTTCTAGTTTGTGTTTACTGAGGCTGTATGCCTCGATCAGGTTCTGAAGAGGTGGATACAAATTCTAGAAATAAACAATGGGCTGCCCCTGTTCAGACAATGGAGACTGTCTGTATCAAGGGCATTGTAGTAGCTCATGCTCCTGATATGTGTGGAGGGAAGCTTACAGTACGTGTGGATTTAACATCTAAAAATGGGGCTAGGGTAACAATACAAGGGAAAAGTGGGCTTTGAAATGTCATTTCCTCCTGTTTGCAGGCATGTAATCTGATCACTGAAACTGCCTGGAGTGTTGTTGCTATTATCAACAGAATGTTTTTTGATGAACCATTTGTAGAATCTCCACACAATTTGCATCTAGGTTGGTTGCCTTGGACTACATACAGTTCCTTCAGGGCTTTGATTGTTATGTGGTTTACCTGCTGAATGAATCTGCTTCCCAGGGGCATTTTGTTAGTAATTCCTATATAAATTTGTGACTTGTAGTGCTATATCTAATCCCTTGCTCCAGAACACATCATATAGAAGCAAATTTCATTGATCGCACTGGCACACATAATGACTATTAGGTTCAGAATGCTAAACTTGTTAGAAGTAGACATAACCTTTAGCAGTTATAACAATATAATTCAAATATCTACAGTAATGATAATGGTATAGCTGTTAGTAGGGGCAAAGGAGGATTGAGGTTCTAAAGGTAAAAACCAATGGAAACACCATTTCTTAACTTGGCTGTAAAGAATGCTCTGTAAGGAACTTGTTTGGAGGTGGCTGCATCCATGGATATAACAGCAACAAGGAGGAGTTACTGCAGTGCCCAAAATTAATCTCAGGCTTTTGTGACCCATAGTGTTTATTGATTGGTTGAGTTAGTTTATCTTTATCTCCCCTTCCTCCAAGAGGCTCAGCATGGTATTCACCCTTCTCCCTTTTATTTTCACACCAACTCAAGAACATAAGAAAGGCCCTGCTGGATCAGACCAAGGCCCATCAAGTCCAGCAGTCTGTTTACACAGTGGCCAACCAGGTGCCTCTAGGAAGCCACAAACAAGACGAGTGAAGCAGCACCATCTTGCCTGTGTTCCACCGCACCCAAAATAATAGGCATGCTCCTCTGATACTAGAGAGAATAGGTATGCAGCATGACTAACTCTATGAGGTAGGTTGGGCTGAGAGAAAGAATGACTGGCCCAAGGTCTTCTAGCAAGCTTCAGTGCAAAAGGGGGCTTTGGAACAATCCCCTCCCCCCATAAAAAAGAAGGAAGAAGTCCTTCAGAAAACAAAACAAAAAAATAGGGCAGAGCTAGGACCATCCATTCATCAACAGAGGCATAACATCCAAATCGCAGGATGTCTTATTTCCTCTGTACACTGCATTGAACAGGCTGCACCAGGAGTATTGTGTGCAGTTCTGGAGGCCTCTCTTGAAAAAGGATGAGGACAGAATGGATCGGGTGCAGAGGAGAGCGACAAGGATGATCAGGGGCCTGGAGACCAAGCCCTATGAGGAGAGGCTGAGAGAGTTGGGAATGTTTAGTCTGGAGAAAAGGAGGTTGAGGGGGACATGATTGCTCTCTTTATGTATTTGAAGGGCTGTCACTTAGAGGAGGGCAGGAAGCTGTTCCTGTTGGCAGCAGAGGATAGGACTCGCAATAATGGGTTTAAATTGTGGGTGGAGAGGTACTGGCTGGATATTAGGGACATTTTTTTTTTTACAGTGAGAGTGGTTCAACAGTGAAATCAGCTATCTAGGGAGGTGTTGAGCTCCCCCTCACTGGCAGAAGCTGGACAAGCACTTGTCAGGGATGCTCTAGGCTGATCCTGCATTAAGCATGGTTTTGGACTAGATGGCCTGTATGGCACCTTCTATGGTTCTATGACCCAGAACAATCAAAACATCCTGTATATTTCATTGTATATGTCTGAATAAGCAGGAGATCTCCAGCTAGTACCTGGAGGTTGGCATCCCTACTTGTTGCCAGTTCCATGGGCAGAGAGCTTTGCTCTTTGTCCTTTTAGTTGGGCTTAATGTGTGGAAATGGGCAGTTGAAGCTTTTTTGTGGCATGGAGGTGAATTAACATCCCATTAAGCTTCTATTGGAGGAAGTGACAACCCCAGGCAGGACTCTTCCCTTGGTCCACCTAATAACCTCATTCCAGGGGATTCCTTAGATTCTACTTGCTCGGTATGCCCAGTGGGGTCCCCTGCTAAAGGCATGAAGGGGCACACTTGATGTTGCTGTGCTGAACATAAACCAGAGATAAGGATTCTGTTTGTTTTCATATATTTATATGTCACTTATCTAAATGCAGAGATTCCATTTGAACCAGAAGGTCTGAGAATTCCAATCTCTGTATATGAGCCCTTGAAATGGAAGATATAAAAACTGATTTTTCACTGCTGTTATATTTGCTTTCTGCATAGGAATATTTAGTATCCTGATTTCCTTTACAATTTTTTTCCATTGTCTCCTCTGTGCACAGATGGCAAAGACCCTGTGTGCTGCAAACACTTTTATCCCACCTTTCCTCCAAAGTGCCTGGGGCAGCATACATGGTTCTTGTTTCCTTTGTTTTCTAATTTCTCTAAAGCAAATGGGCAGAGCCTGATAACTTTGCCTCTAATGTGGTTGCCAAACAATTTTAAAACTATTTAACCATTCAGTTTTTTCCTCATTGAACTCAGTTGTTAACCTTGCTGGATTATACCTTTTGTGCATAAATTTCTGTTCGAGCTTATTTCTTGGCTAAGATCAGCGTTGAAAACTGGCCAAAAATTCTGAAATTACAAGGTTGGAATGAATGCGGGAGACAATTACAGACTCCCTGCAGAAATGAAAGGGTGCTTGCTGTTCTGTAACAGGAAAAAAACCCCAACAAAAAACCAAAAATGTGCTGGTGACCAAACATGTCAAGAGAATTGCCCCAAGACTAAATAAAGCTGCCAGTTACACCCTTTAGCCACATATTTAGTAATGAAGGCTTTGCATGAATCTCATGGAGGAAGAGGCAGGTATGAAAAACAATGCTACTAATTAAAGCTGCAACCACTAAAGTGATTTTTGACAGTATGAACAAATTCCTATCCTAAAAGGGGAGCTTGCTTGTACTGGTAGGCTCAAGTCCTGATTTCATGCTTTCCTTTAAACCCAGTTAGGAGTTAGCTGTGTCTTGCCATAACTAATGGCAGTTTGCAGCCATGGGAGGCCACAGCTGTACATGCCATACATTTTGCTGCGAAAAAGACTTTTAAAAGTGTAGATTTTGGTTGGCCCATCTCACACTGGATCTATACATGCATATTAGCAAAAAAAAGTTATTGCGATGGGATGGCGTGTGAAAGGAGTGGATGGCAGATGATTGCTGTATGTGGATGTTAAGTGCTTTTAAGTCGTTATGGCAACCCTACGAATTAATGACCTCCCAAACGTCCTATTGTTAAAGCCTTGCTGAGATCTTGAAACTGAGGGCCATGGCTTCCTTGATTGAGTCAATCAATCTCATGCTGGCTCTTCCTCTTTTCTTGCTGTCTTCACATTTTCCTGGCATTATTGTCTTTTCCAGTGACTCTTGATGCTAGTGCTCATTAAAATTCACTACTAAACCTATGATCCTCTTTTCTAATAGGTGGCTGCTTCATGCAGTCCAAGTTAGGTGGTGGCAGTAGCAAGGATTGGAAAATTTTGCCTTCCCAGAACCACTTTGAGACAAGTGTTTCTGCTCCCCAGGAACAGCACGGTCTGCTGAATAGAGGCTTGGTGTAGTAAGCTGATAAATATAGCAACACCTTGGTGCACATTTATTTGAAGCTGTACAAAATGTTTAGAAATGAATGGATAATTCTAAGAAGACTGTGGGTGAGAATCAAGTAATAGATATGAGATGAGGGTGAACTGCAGCTTCATTGGGTCCCAACTAGGGTTGCCAGGTCGTTCTTCGCCACCTGCAAAAGATTTTTGGGGTGGAGCCTGAGGAGGGTGGGGTTTGGGGAGGGGAGAGTCCAATTGCCAAAGCGGCCATTTTCTCCAGGTGAACTGATCTCTGTCAGCTGGAGATCAGTTGTAATAGCAGGAGATCTCCAGCTAGTATCTGGCTGTTGTCAATATCAAAAAACACCAATTGTGTTTGTCTTACTGTCAAATGTATTGAAAATAGACCACCAAAACAAATGAAAAGTGTGTCAAAAAACACACACACAAAGGCCTCGCAGGGCTATCCTCGAGGCTATTGTGTGTGTGTTTTTTGACACGCTTTTCATTTGTTTTGGTGGTCTATTTTCAATACATTTGACAGTAAGACAAACACAATTGGTGTTTTTTGATATTGATGTTCATTATTTTGAGCCACGTGCTGTCTATTTGTACAGTTACCACTATTTTCAGCATAGGTTCCCTCTTTCTCCAGTATCTGGCGGTTGGCAACCCTAGTCCCAATGAGTAGACCTGGCCCTTGGAGATCTCTCACTATTACAATTGGTCTTCAGACAACCAAGATCAGTTCCCCTGGAGAAAATGGCTGCTTTGGAGGGTGGACTCTTTGGCATTATACCCTGCTGAGGTCCCTCCTCTCCCTAGGCTGCAACACAAAATCTTCAGATATTTCCTCACCCAGAGCTGGCAGCCCTTCCAATGAGCAGGATTTGGCAAGAGGAAAAGGGGTGAGCAGGGGACTGATCCTGGGTTTCCCTGTGTTAATTAAAGGATAGTATAATCCAAAATGTCCTTTTAAGATTTGGGATAAACCACATGGCGAATATAACTGATGGTTTTTGTGTTCCAGAATTTTGCTGTGGAAGTGGCAGACGAAAAGTGCCATCTTAAGCAGAGTAACACCCTTCTAAGACCATTGAAGTCAATAGGCTTAGAAGGGTTAATTCTGCTTAGAGTTGCATTGTAATACTTATTAAGCATTTCTGTTACAGAATGTATACTGGGAAACACATCCATGATTTAGACAAATATTGTAGGCACACATATAAGGATCTGAATGCATAACTCTTTAGATTGACAAGCTGCAGACTAGAACTACTCATGTTGTTTGTGAAGAAAGGTGCATGCAACCAACATGTCAGATAGGGAGTACGATTATGGGCTGTTTGCATGCACAGTCTGACCCTGTCGAAGGGGAAGGGCTTTGAGTCAACACTACTGAATAAGTGACTGTTATTTAGTTTTCAATCACACCTTTAGATAACCATTATTGTGGTTGCAGGTAGATTTGAAGGGTGGGGCTCTATGGGGCAGTACAGATTGCTCTGGAAAGGGTGCCAGTGTGTAATTTCCTTCTATATAACAATTAAAGTGCAAAGTACTTTTGTTCCTGCAGGCATGGTTTCATGTGCTACTTCCCTAATATTAAGGAAGAATGAGTCCCATTCCAGATGGCTAGTGGAGAGGCAAATGTAAGGCTTGGAGGAGCAAGCAATGGACCTGAGACTCTTGTTATAAACCTTTCTCTGTTGACAATGACCAGTATTTAGTGTTCTGTAATGACTGCTTCTTGACGTAAATGAAATGGATTTGGTAGTATTTAGCTGTCAGCCTTGGCCAAGAAGAGAATTGAGTATGCTGTTGTGGAGGGAAGTGCCCTTTTACCTCCTTGTGAAGCTGGAATACATTGATAGGACTAGAAAAAGTTCTTGCTCTTCTAAAGATTCATGGCTAATGTACTAAAGAAATATGATAGTGGAACTGGAGGGCAGAAGAGGTTTGAAGCTCCTTCTAGCACAGCTCCCTGCATTGAACCAGGTTTTGTAAAATCCTGAACTCTCCGCATCACCCACTGTCCTAATTTACACACAGCCAGCAACTATATGAGGTAGAGGGATCGGTACTACTCATGGTTTCTTACTTGCTAAATCACATTCATTAATCATTGTATTCTTTTCTGTTCTGTGCGTTTTAATGGACCCATATCCTTTTGCTTTCATTCTTATCTTTCTAAGGATTCTTTTTCTATATCAATTAATGGATGTCCTCTGACATTCAACTGGAATTCCTCAAATGTCTTGAGAGCGCTTATCTTTGCCCTATTTTTGTTCTTTTAATGTTCAGTATCACTTCTGTGCAGATGACCTGAAACTTCGCTTTCCCCCCTCCTGATCTGTCTTTACCTTGTCTTTCCAATATTTCCTCTTGTCTAATTTTTTTTTTTGGACTGGTTGACTTCTTATAATCTGGTGTATATTTTCTTTTAAACTGAGTTATGGGTCTGTACTTTTGTGTGCGTGTATTTTTCTCCTCTCACTCTGGCTAGTGTTTCTGTGCTTTCTTCTCCTCAGGTATAGAGCCTTGAACTTTTATTTGATTATTCTCTCCCTCATTTTCTTTTTTATTTAAGCTGTGGAGAAATGCATTCCACTTTAGGATAGGTCACGCTATTGAGAGTTTTGGGGCTACAAACCCCCCCACATTCATTCCAATAAGTTTTTCTGTCAGTATGAGGACAGGAAACATGAACTCCATTCTGTTGATGGCTCTCTCAAGTACCCTTAAGTTCTGGTTGTACAAATGCTTCTAGCCAGCAGAGAACAGTTATAGGGTATCTCCCACCCTGGCAGGAATGTGACACCTAAGAGAGGACAGAGTCTTGGGGAAGTCAAATGCTAGATTGCATCTCTGCATAGAAAGGACAGGAAGAGAAGGATTGGCCCACAGGGGGTGGTAGACAGGAGTTAAATTCCTTGGACATGAGGGGTGTGGAGTCCATTTTAAGAAGTCTGTTCTGAGGAATAACTTGGAGGAAGGAGCTCTCCTACCTGGGCTCCATCTTGATGGCTGCCATCACCACACAGAGTTAACAAACAGCAGGCAGCCGGAACAAAGACTTAAGGTTATGGATGACTGATCAAAAGCTGTAACCTTAAGAGGAAAACGCCTACCCTAGAATAACAGACAGGGTATCTAG
The DNA here is from genome assembly GCF_029931775.1 of Euleptes europaea. NCBI lineage: Eukaryota > Metazoa > Chordata > Lepidosauria > Squamata > Sphaerodactylidae > Euleptes > Euleptes europaea. The sequence continues at coordinate 84,231,558 of NC_079313.1, forward strand.
AGAAGGGACAGAGGAATGCATGTACGTACCTTTACTTTGTAACTATTGCTGTGCAGAATATGTGTGTGGACATTTTATTTTAAATAAATCTCTTATTTGTTTCAATGCTGGAAGTTTGTTCTCTGTAACCATGATAAGCCTCACTCGAACATGTTACTAGACCCGCTAAGTATCTCAACCTCTCCATGGACCTAAAGCAGAACTGTGTTTGCAAGTTCACAGGGCATTCTGCCATATATGCTAATACAAAAACCTGCTATTTCTAACTTTTGTGTGTGTTAAGTGCCGTCAAGTCGCTTCCGACTCATGGCGACCCTATGAATGAAAGTCCTGCAAAAAGTCCTATCCTTGACAGCCCTGCTCAGATCTTGCAAATTGAAGGCTGTGGCTTCCTTTATTGAGTCAATCCATCTCTTGTTGGGTCTTCCTCTTTTCCTGCTGCCCTCAACTTTTCCTAGCATGACTGTCTTTTCCAGTGACTCTTGTCGTCTCATGACATGACCAAAATACGATAGCCTCAGTTTAGTCATTTTAGCTTCTAGGGTCAGTTCAGGCTTGATTTGATCTATAACCCACTGATTTGTTTTTTTAGCAGCCCACAGAATCCGCAACACTCTCCTCCAACACCACATTTCAGAGGAATCTATTTTCTTCCTATCAGCTTTCTTCACTGTCCAGCTTTCACACCCATACATAGTAATAGGGAATACAATGCATGAATTAATCTAGTCTTGGTGGCCAGTGACACATCCTTACACTTCAAAATCTTTTCTAGCTCCTTCATGGCTGCCCTTCTCAGTCTCAATCTCCTTCTGATTTTTTGACTGCAGTCTCCCTTTTGGTTAATGGTGGATCCAAGGAATAGAAAGTCTTGAACAATTTCAATTTCCTCATTGTCAACCTTAAAGTTGTGTAATTCTCCTGTAGTCATTACTTTTGTTTTCTTGATGTTCAGCTGTAGTCCTGCTTTGGCACTTTCTCTTTTTACTTTCAGCAGTAGTTGTTTCAAATCGTCACTATTTTCTGCCAATAATGTAGTGTCATCAGCATATCTCAAATTATTAATGTTCCTCCCTCCAATTTTCACTCTGCCTTCATCTAAATCTAATCCAGCTTTCCTAATTATATGTTCTGCATATAGATTGAAGAGATAGGGAGATAAAATACATCCTTGTCTGACACCTTTGCCAATTGGAAACCATTCCGTTTCTCCATATTCTGTTCTAACTGTGGCCTCTTGTCCAGAGTACAGGTTGCGCATCAAAACGATCAGATGTAGTGGCACGCCCATTTCCTTTAAAACCAGCCACAGCTATTCATGATCCACACAGTCAAAAGCTTTGCTGTAATCTATGAAACACAAGCTGATTTTCTTCTGAATTTCTCTCGTATGCTCCAGTAACCAGCGTATATTTGCAATATGATCTCTAGTGCCTCTTCCTTTTCTGAAACCAGCTTGAACATCAGGCATTTCTCGTTCCATATATGGTAACAGCCTTTGCTGTTTCTAACTTTTAGATATTGTTAAACTATGGGGGTTGTCTCCTATGTCAAAGGCACAGGTTTATTCATTTATTCCATCATGGTTTGTTTACTGTCATTCCTTTTTCTCCTTTCATGTTTCTCAGTTTCACTCTCTTGACTCCATTCCTAACGCTTTTGCCCTTTAGGTCCTCACCCACATATTGTTAGTGGATGTTTCTCCTTTGTTATATTGTCTCCATTGGCTTCCATTTCATTATCTGAGCCAGTTTAAATCAATTTTAAAGATATTCACTTTGTCTGCCCCTTATCAACATTCTGTCTCTTAATGTACCTCCCCATTATCTTTCCTCTGCTGATCCTTTCCTTTTGGCTAAACTATGGGTTCCTACTATTTCACACCCCCACCCTTTCTGTCTTGTTACCTCTTTCCTCTAGAGCTCGCTGACATTTGACATCTGCAGCCCTACTTCCTTGCATCCGGTTAAACGGTATTTGAAAGTCTACTCCTAAACCTTTAATCTTTCCTCTCTGTCTCTCCTCCCCCTTTCCTTTTGTAGCTTCATTCTGTCCTTACATTCTTGCATTCTTAGCTTGAAATCTTAAAGGAAGACCATTTTCTATATACAAATGATTACCTTGGGCACCAATGACTACGCCCTCTGTTTGGGTAAGGTCAGATTTTTGGTATAGATATTTTGTGCTGGCATTATGAAAGTATAATAACAAAACATACAAGTAAATTCACACTCCTTTCCTGTGCAGACATAAAACAACGTCTATTACTTTTATCCACATTTCATAAGAAAACAGAAGCAGCCTTACTAGTTTGGAACTGTGGGTCCATCTAGCCTGCAGCCTTTTCTCTGAGAGTTTGAGAGGGCGAAATACCACAGAGCGCGTAATGGAATATTGCGGTCCTTGACAATCAGCAATTGGAACTGAATCCACACACCTATTTGCAGCTGTTGCTTGCTAATTTGAATGTGTAAGATGATAGTTGCATTAGGAGCAGCGATAGTTCATTTCTTCTTATTACTTAGGAAAATATTTCAGAATAGGAGTTATACTTTGAAATGATGAATATGTGGCTTGGCTTTTGCTTCACAGTTTGGTAACACTGAACTGTCATTTTCATCTAAAAGACAATTTGCACGTGCATGTAGATCACTGAATATTAGGGTTGCCAGGTCTCCCGCTATGGTGGGAGATGCCTCACCAGCAACCTTTAACTTCAGCAGCGCTCGGTAGGTTGTATGTTTGTGTAAAGTACCGTCAAGGCACAGCCAAATGATGGCAACCCCATAGGGTTTTCAATGTAAGTGATTAGGCAGAGGCCTTCCTCTGTAAAGTCTTCCTTGGTAGTCTCCCATCCAAGTACTGACCTTGCCTAGCTTCCGAGATCTGAGGAGACTGGGCTATACTATACCATTCCACATCCCTTGCTTGATAGGTTGGTGCGAGATGTTGGTGCAGTGTTTGCCCCTGACAAACATTGCAATCCTGTGCATGGTTTCTCAAGTCTACGCCCATTGAAATGAATGGGCATTGGCTGGAGTAATTGCGCTGAAAATCTCGTTTCCCCCTTATATACAGACATTTGTGAGGGTTTTTAAAAAGAAAAGAAAACATACACATTCGTCACACGAAGGAGGTGAGTGTCCGGTAAGGGAGGGGCTGTGGCTCAGTGGTAGAGCATCTGCTTGGCATGCAGAAGGTCCCAGGTTCAATCCCCAGCATCTCCAGTTAAAGGGACTAGCCAAGTAGGTGATGCGAAAGACCTCAGCCTGAGACCCTGGAGAGCTGCTGCTGGTCTGAGTAGACAATACTGACTTTGATGAACCAAGGGTCTGATTCAGTATAAGGCAGCTTCATGTGTGTTCTTGTGAGAAAGTGAAGGGGTGGGGGGAAAGCCATCAGTGCAATGGTGTTATGTCTGGGAAACCAGGAAATGATATCACACTGCTCTAGGAATCAACAGAAACTTTCCCCCAATTCTTGGTGTTGTGTGATGTCACTTCCGGGTTCTCCCGGACACAAGGTGAACATAATAATACTCAGTATTTATATTAAACTTTCAGTGTGCTAAGTGCTTTACATAATTTCAGTTAGATCTTACAACTCCTTTCCACTCTGTGAGAACTATTGCTCAACTTGATCTGTCGAAGGAGGTCATCTTTGATTGGAGCAAGGATCTTTATTGGAAGGGAGTGTTAGGATCCAAGTTATTGTCTGTCAGGGCGAAGCTATATGATACAACCAGCATGTGTGGGGTCATGGGTGTATGACCGGACTCACAGTCAAATGTACCCCAGGGGAACTTAAAAAGCACTCATTCCCTTGGCACTGCCAGAGAGTATTGCGAGGGGGAAGAAGGAGCTTCTGTTTCTCTCCCATCCCATGTTTGCCAATGAGCAGGGCAGCTGGGGGAATTTTCACTCCTGTTCTCTGGCTCTATGTGCCATAGGAAGGACACGAGGGGCAAAAGAAAAGGGACAAAAAGCACCCACTGCCCTTTCTGTTGGCAGAAGTGGAGTGGTAGAGAAATGGAAGCTCCTTCTTCCCCCTCGCAGAACCGAGTGTTGTTATTATACCAACTATTCTGTTCTTCCCTGCAGGTATCTCTGTGAGAAATCAAAAATACAAAAGTACTATTGTGGCCTTTATTAGGACCAACCCAAATATCACAAAGTGTTTAGCAAGATTTCGCATTCTCCAGAACTCGTCATTGGGGTTAAATGTTCTGTACAGAAAGAAAACAAATAGAAGAAAGGGGGGGGGGAGAAAGAAAAATATCTTTCAGAACTAGGGTTGCCAACCTCCAGGTGGGCCCAGCATGGTGTAGTGGTTAAGAGTGGTGGACTCTAATCTGGAGAACCGGCATTGATTCCCCACTCCCCACATGAGTGGCGGACTGTAATCTGGTGAACCAGGTTTGACTCCCCACTCCTCCACATGAAGCCTGCTGGGTGACCTTAGGCTAGTCACAGTTCTCTCCAAACTCTCTCAGCTCAACTTACCTCACAAGGTGTCCGTTGTGGGAGGGGAAGGGAAGGCGATTGTAAGCCGCTTTGAGACTCCTTAAAAGCAGAGAAAAAGCAGGGTATAAGAACCAGCTCTTCTTTTTCTGGAATTACAACTGAACTCCAGATTACAGAGAGCCCCTGAAGAAAATGGCCACTTTGGAGAGTGGGTTCTATGGCATTAAACCCTGCTGAGGTCCCTCCCCTCCTCAAGCCCTGCCCTGCCCAGGCTCCACCTCCAAAATCTCCAGGAATTTCCCAACCTGGTATTGGTTCCCCTATTAAGGACATGACTTGCAACATGTCAGTTTTAAGACTGCAAGAAGTGGACTTCCATCATTTCATCATGCTCTGAAAATCTTTCCTCTACTTTTTGTTTTTGTACTGAACCCGATCTCATCAGATCTCAGAAGCTAAGCAGGGTCAGCCCCAATTAGCACTTCCACCAAGGAAGTCCATGGTTGCTACACAGAGGCCGGCAATGGCAAACCACCTCTGAATGTCTCTTGCCTTGAAAACCCTACAGGATTGCCGCAGGTCAGCTGTGACTTGATGGCACTTTCCGCCATCATCATTTATTCAGCCTGTTAGATTTCTGGAGAACTCAGTACTTTCATCCTGATTAAAGTTATGACACGGCTTTTGATATTCATTGCAAGGTGCCCACATTTTCTTCTTCATTCTGTACATGGAGAGTGACCAGATGGAAAGGAGGAAAGAAGAGGGAGTACAGGCAGGTGAAGCTTGTTGTTCAGGGTCAGATAAGTTGCACTTGATGACCTTTCCTCTTTTGTACATCTTGGTTTTAAAAATATATATTTTAAAATATGTCTCTTCACTTTGGGTGGTTTCTCAAGTAAGGGGCTGAGCAGGTACACACCAGTTTAGTTTCAGCAACATGCAGCATCAAATGCTTGCAGGCCATTCGCTGCGAATGGTACAGGAGCCCTTCTTCCTTTGCATCTGATCACACTATTCGTGTGTATGTACCGAAAGCCCTAAGATGTCTCCTTACCATTCGGCTTGTCCCATATTAGCATCCTATGGATTCACCCCGCCCTTCCTTTGTGCCCCACAATGCTAGATTTCTATTTCTGTGTGTTCTCTACTGGCCCAATGCAGCACCAAATGAAGCACAGGAGAAGCCCAGTCAGGACCTGTGCTAATTAACACTGACTGAACTTCCTTAGATTACCTTGTGCTAATTGCCTGATCCTAGCATCTAGATAAAGAATTATCTTTGACCTAATTACTGACAAATTATCATTATTTGACTGTATCTTTATAGTCTTAAATCTACTTCTATCAAATATCATGTTAACTGTTTCACATCTGTGTCATTCATGCATGTGTGACTCAAGAATAAAAGATAAACTATATCTGATATATGAAGGATGTTTCTCCAGGTTCGAGGGAAACCAGAAAATGCAATCTGTTATCTGACTCTGTTGCCATATCATTTCTGGATGCCTTAAGACAGCTGCAAATTGACTGCAGTATTCTCTTCACTTAATTAATTGTAATGACAGCTGCCCATGACAACAATTCGACACCTATAAAACACAAATCAGGAACCAACAAATACATAAAGTCATCTCTGACACAACTTCCCTTGTCACTTTTACACCTACAGTACTTACAACTGGTTATATTCTTGACACCCAATAGACAAATTAGGGGCCAGCTTCATTTATATAACTTCTTGTTCAGAAATGCATAGATGTCATAACTTCTTAAATGTACAATCTAGGGTTTGCAACTCCATCTTGGGAAACTCCTAGAGATTTTGGAGGGTGGTACCTGGGGCAGCAGAATTTGCAGAGGAGGGGGCTCTTAGCAGAATATGATGTCATCCTCCTTCAGGAGAACTCATCTTGTGGTCTGAAGATCAGTTGTAATTCTCTGAGAACTCCCAGCCCCACTTGGATGTTAGTAACTCTAGTTTACATTGAGTCTTAGTTAACTGCTGGATTACTAACAGGTATGATGCAGAGAACAACTATCTTTAGTAGCTAACGTGTGTGTGTTACGTGCTGTCAAGTCGCTTCCAACTTGTGTGTGTTATGTGTGTTAAGTGCTGTCAAGTCGCTTCCGACTCATGGCAACCCTATGAATCAACATGCTCCAAAATGTCCTATTTTTGACAGCCTTGCTCAGCTCTTGCAAATATTGTAAAACAGGTATCCGACTCATAGCGACCCTAAGATACGCCCTTCAGCACTTTTTAGGAGTCTCTTACAGCCCATTCCTGAAAATACGGCGTGCGGAGTCGGCGGAGAAGTAACGCAGCGGCGCCTCTTCCTAAGCCGAATTGCGCACGCTGTTAAACAACAACAAAAAAAGCCGTTTCGCGGCTTTTTAGCTTTTTGCCCCATTGAAAACAGCAAGGCTGCGCCTGCAAAATAGCAGGCGCAGCAACGCCTTTCCAACAGCTGGCTCAAGTGGCCGAAAGGGGGGTGGGAAGCTGTCTAACTGGCGGCTCCTCCCCCCAGCCCAGCCCCGAAACGCCCCCCTGCGCCGGCACAGCCTTTCTACGCCATTGCCGGTGCCACGGAGAGGCCGCACCGACTGAGGGGAGAGGTGCAGCTCCACGGTGCTTGGGCGCCAGCGGAGCCACCCTCCCCGCCGGCATAAGTGTGTGTAATCTCGTGATTACACGCACTTACGACGCCGGCGGGGTTAGGCCACCTCCTAAGAGGTTCCCCCCCCCTCAGGAATGGGCTGTTAAAAACCTTTAAAGCAAGTTAAATGACATGCTTATTTAAATAAAAACTTAACATGATTCTTGATGTTGAGTAGTTTGTTCACTCCTGAGTTGCAGTGGTAATATTATATACTATTAAAGATACAGTGCAGTAAATGGGACTGGGGCTTCATAAATCTGAGGTGCGTGTTTTCTTCATGGGACCATTCCATACATCTAAAATGTTCCTTGTGATTGTAGATCCAGGGTTCATTTGGAGCTGTGCACCATTCATTTTTAGCAACTGTCTTAATCTACGGGCTGAGATTTTGCAAGTCACCCCTTTATTTTTGCTCTTTGTGGATAACAAGAATTACACTGCAAACTGAAATAGAAAACTTGCTAGAAATATTGTAAAACAGGTATCCACACTTAAGTGAATGTGATCTCTAAACACCTACTGTAATGAAAAAAGAGGCTGCCCCCCCATGGCTTTTTCAAATATGCCCAGGTTTTGGCTTCAGAGGATCTCTGTGGGTAAGGAGTTCCAACTCTCGGGAGTCCAGGTCCATGTCCGCACTGCGAGTTTGCAGCTCTGAATTCTGCTGGTTTTCCTTGCATGTTCCCACTTCAACTTACCCGAAGGATTCCGAGGATGTCTCCAGAGCGCAATTTCGCCCGTTAAGCACATCCGTTAAGCACATCCGTTAAGCACATCCGTTAAGCACATCGAATTTCGCCCATTAAACACACCCGGTGCCTGAAAGTGGGAACATGCAATGCGTGTTTGATCCGCTTCCTGCTGCCAGCCCACTTCCTGCTGCCAGCCCACCCCTGCACTCCCCCCGCCTCCCTTACTAACGCTGGACCAATCACAGTCCTTGCTTGGAGCGCCGACTGGGCATGCGTGGGAGCGTGCCGGTCTGGGCTTTTCAAATGCAGCGGAGAAAGGCAGGGCGGTGGGAACAGAAATTTAAAGTCGTATTGGATTCTTTTGTACTGGATGCGTGTAAATTGCGAGGTAAGTTTCTAGTACGTTCACTGGGCTGGTGTGTTTTTGCTATTCGTGCTTGAAAATTCGTGGAGAGCAATATTACAAAGCAACCTGATAGGACTGTGGAACTGGGGGAGGAGGTGGTCCCTGATCTAAGTGCCAAGCACACCTTAGTCATCACCATTTTTGTCTTTGCAAAATGAGCATTGATGACTCATATTAGTGGAATCTGTTTCATACGCTTTTATGGTAGATTATTCCATTGCGTCAATATCATAAAAGAAGAAAATAAAACTAACAGTGTTTGATGTCTTCAAAGCTCATATCCTGCCAGAAATTTTGTTAGTTTTTAAGGTGCTACTGGATTCTTAGTCTTTTCTATTGCTGTCTTCAGAACATTGGTAATGTTAGAGTGAAGCTATCTGGCACTACCTTTTGAGTCTTAAGTCAGTGGGCCTACTCCAGTGAAGTGGGTGGGATGGGTGGATACACTTTTGTTAAATAACCGTTCCAGCTTGGTGAATGATCATCCTCAGAAATTTGGAGGATGGGGGTGATGCATGTGACATGAATTAAATAACAGTGCTGTGTGTGTATATATGGTACTTCAGAATCTTCCAAGCACCTTGTATGCATTATTTCAGTAATTTTTGCCAGAATGTTTTAAATTAGAGCAATATTATTATTCCTGTTTTGCAGTTGAAGGGGTAAAACAAAGAAGGAGGGAGGAAAAAAATAAATAAGGGTAGTTCTCACTAATGTGGTAAACCTAGTTCTTGGCTGTACCACTGGAGACTGTGGATGGATCCGTATGGTTGAATTCTCTTCCATATAATTTTTTCCTCCACATACAATAGCAGCATATCCAGTAGGACATTTTTCTTGGGGCTACCCTTAAAGAGTGTTCAGAAGCTGCAGCTAGTGCAGAATGCTGCAGCTAGACTGCTGGTCGGGGCCAGCTATTGGGAGCATATGTCTCCTATACTACAGCAATTACAATGGCTATCGATCAGCTCCCCAGCCCAAGTCAAGGTATGGGTTTTGTCCATTAAAGCCCTACATGGCATGGGACTGGGTTATCTGAAGGACCATCTTCTCCCATATGTTCCTGCTCGGGAATTAAGATCATGAGGAGATGCCCTCCTGACTGTCCCACCAATTAAAAATGGTTGTCTGGTGGGTACACAGGAGAGGGCCTTTTCCGTGGTAGCTAGGGTTGCCAACCTCCGGGTGGTGGCTGGAGATCTCCTGCTATTACAGCAGATCTCCAGCCAATAGAGATCAGTTCACCTGGAGAAAATGGCCGCTTTGGTAATTGGACTCTATGGCATTGAAGTCCCTCCCCTCCCCAAACCCTGCCCTCCTCAGGTTCCCCCCACCACATTTCCAGGTATTTCCCAACCCAGAGCTGGCAGCCCTACTGGTGGCCCCACAATTATGGAACAACATCCCCAGGGAGATGCACCTGGCTCACTCATTGTCGATCTTCAGGATGCAATTGAAAACATTTTTATTTAGGACTGCATTTTTATTGATTTAGCTTTTATTCTTGGCAGTCCTATTTGGATTTTTAAAATTGTGACTTTTATAGGTTTTATATTTTTTTTGTTGTGTTTTTATAATGTTTTATTTATACTGTAAGCTGCCTTGAGTTCCGCAAGGGAGAAAGGCGGCTAATCAATGTTTTTTAAAAATAAATAGCCTAGTCCCCCCATGAAATCAGCAGGATATATGCTTCAATATGATGAACCGCATAATGGTTTCAAGATGAGCGGGGCTTTGAATTTGCATGGAGGCCAAGGCGGAAGCAGAGTTTATTATATAGCTTTATTCCAATTCCCCTATATCTTGCTCTGCCTTTCTCTTTCTGTTCCAGATGGGCAATAGGCAGAACGAAGGTAATTGAAGGACTAGGTGTAAGTGTATATACACAAGGAACCTGGGATATAATTGATACAGATGGGAGGGAGCATCCTTATGCAGTCCCATTACTCCCAGTTATCTGAAGCAAATATTGATGTTATTGTAGCTTCAAACTGAACTTATGCTATTGCTTGTTTAATTTACAAAAATGACTCTAAAGAATGTGTCATAAATGGTATCTGGACATTACAGATCTTGTTAGTTTGGTCAAAACGAGTCACAAGGCAAACTTAACACAAGTGTGTGACATGGGATATTGTGTACCTCAGAAAGATCAATCTCTGGTTCTTGATATTTAATATTGTCAGCTCTGCCAGGAACATCCAGTTTCATATATACTTACAGAAACTGTTCAAAGTGTATGTACTCCATTATAAAACTTGTAGTGGGCTAGATAGCTCTGGGATATTGAGTAAGAAAAAAGAATAGAACTATCACTTTGGATCCTCTTTAATAGCGCCACTGTATTCGTTCACATCGACTTTATGGGATGTGTAAAAGAGAATAGGATTTCTTTCCAAAATGGCATTGCTATTGGAACCTTTCCTTCCCAGGTACATTTTCTGTGTTATTAATTTCAGCATATAGCCAAATTTGTGTGAGGATCTGTATGTGGCCTATATATATTATACATATATAATTTCCATTTTACATCTGAATAAAAAAACCTCTTCATCTTCTATAAAAAGTTGAACATATAATAGAAGGATATTCTATTCCCACACCATTATTTCCCTCCCAGTTACAAACAGCACAAAGAGAAGCATCCCATTTGCTATAATTTTGGCACCTGACATAATAGTATGTGTTTCCCCCCCATAACTCTAACCTTTCACCCACTAACTTTATACCTGCCTTTCACAGGTGACACCTGGCAGTAAAGCTAATAAATCCTGGAATGAACATTGATTGTAACATCTGTCCTTTAAACAACAATGTCATAGATGCCTAGCCTTTTGTATTTGGACCAACATTTTGTTTTTCTAACTGCTGTGAGTGAGCATTGGAATCATGAGTTGTACCTCTTAGGAAAGTATAACAGTTTGAACACATCTCCTCTCACTCGCTCACTCACTCTCTCTCACACATTTTTAAACTGTTGTAACCCAGCTGTTTTTAATATGATTTCTCTGAAGTTTGGCCAGTTTTTACGACTGCTCCAGAAGATCCTCCACACCAATGTGCTACTCGCAGGACAAATAATTTCAATTTTATAAGGAATAGAAGTTTTATGGTTTTAAAACATGATGTGACATGCTTTAACTACAGGTCCAAGGTGGCGGCTCTATAGAAACTGGAAGAACTTATGCACGGACGCACTGATAACTCAACCATGCTGATCTTTCCCTCCTTTCATGTAACGGTGACAGGTTTTTTTATAAAAATGTTCCTGAAAGTATTGACTTCAAGAATAAAACCTTTTTTGTAGACATGGAGTTTCCTTACAGTACGTGAGATGTTTGGTTTATTAGGGTTAGTGTTGTCTATTATGACTGACAGAAGCTCTTTGGGGTTTGAGACAGAGTTTTAATAGGAACATATTGTTCGGAGGTTTATAATCTCATTGTAAACAAGTGTTCTAAATAATATTGATGATTTTGAAAATGTTGCCTTTAATAAGAAGGTAGTGTCTACCTTAAAATCTCTATTATAATACTCTAAAATAGATTTTTTAAAGGTCAAAGATGACATTTACATCAGTGTAAGTGTAAGTGGAAAGTGATGATACTGCCCATCAAACAATCTTTGCTTGAAATTGTGTTCAAACTGATCCATCATAAATATATCGGAGACCTTATAGGCATGTAAGCAACATCTGGAGATGTGGTTCCAACATAAGCATATTAATCCATATTACGTGGGCCTGTAATACGATATTTATGCTCAACCTATGGGTAAGGTTGCCAGGTTTTTGGGACAGAGTCTGAGGAGGGCGGGGTTTGAGGAGGGGAGGGACTTCAGTGCCATAGAGTCCAATTGCCAAAGCGGCCATTTTCTCCAGGTGAACTGATCTCTATTGGCTGGAGGTCAGTTGTAATAGCAGGAGATCTCCAGCTAGTACCTGGAGGTTGGCAACCCTACCTGTGGGGCTAGCTGAGCAATTGCCAGGGCTCTGATGTGGGTGGGAGGCAAAGGGCATTCAGCATGATAGAAAATGGTGGTGGGAAACAGTGGTGATGATGCATTTTGGAAGGGACATGCATTGTGAAAATTGGACGCTTTATGAGTGGGTTGGATTGGGTGGAAATAAAGGGTGTAGGTTTGTGGGTCCCATTCTTGACTTTTGCCCAGGGCCCTAGAATCATACTGTCCCTGCTTATGCTCAGTAGTACAATAATTATGGACAGAATTGTGAAGGAATTTAAATATGGTTCTGCAAACTTCGGTATCTGTGGTACCAATACAGGGATTTGCACCCAAGTTGTGGGATTTAAATTCTGGAGATGTTGCTTTGTCAAGGTATGCTTTGTTTTCTTGCTAAAAACAGAAATACAGTCTTCTCCTAAGCTTGATTGCTGAATAGAAACACTAGCATGTATGCACTAGCATGTATAACCATATGATAAAGCTGGATAAACCTTTCCATTCGGACGAAACACAAAAAGACATTTCCTTGAGAACCTTATCTCATGAGACACTTGAGATTTGAGATTAAACAAATGTTAATAAAACAGAACAAACTAATGAAACTTCACATAACCTCCCTGGACTCAACATAAATTGCTATTGGTCTTCTCCCACTTTCTTCCCTTCCCTCCCTCTTCCTCCTTTTTGCTTCTTTGGCTGCTCACATGGGCCTCTTTCACATCTCATTTGTTCTTCCCCTGTCTTAGCTGTGATGTTTGTCTTTTGAGCTTTTCACTTGCTCAATAAATTTTTTTTAAATGTCCAAAGCAAATAAACAGAATATTGCTTCCTCACTGTCTCACAGAAGAGGAATTGGGGCAATGAAAAGATCAAGGACATATAAACGAAGTACTCTGTAATAACTTTGGGTCCCATTCTGGTTCCAGTGACATCTCCTCCACTTTGCTTCCTCTGCTCTGATGTTTGCTTCCTTGCACCTCTTATAACAGGGGCATTGTAGCATTCTCTTCACATTGGGGTCTCAGGGTCCAAGTAGTGAGTGAGATGGCACAAGTCCAAATTCCTACTGATGGAGCAACAGAAAGGAACACTTTCCTTAGCTGGATTCTCTGAGCGTGAGGGAGCAGCCCTGGCGAAGGGAGAAAAGGTTTCTGTGTAATCTTCCCCATTTGTAGCAGCTAAGGTTGCCAACCTCCAGGTACTAGCTGGAGAGCTCCTGCTGTTACAACTGATCTCCAGCCGACAGAGATCAGTTCACCTGGAGAAAACGGCTGCTTTGGCAATTGGACTCTGTGGCATTGAAGCTAAGGTTGCCAACCTCCAGGTGGTGGCAGGATATCTCCTGCTGTTACAGTTGGGCTCTATGGCATTGAAGCCCCTCCCCAAACCCCGCCCTCCTCAGGCTGTGCCCCCAAAACCTCCCGCTGGTGGCGAAGAGGGACCTGGCAACCCTAATTGAAGCCCCTCCGCTCCTCAAACCCCTGCCCTCCTCAGGCTCTGCCCGCAAAACCTCCCACTGGTGGTGAAGAGGGACCTGGCAACCCTAGTAGCAGCTCCACAGTGTTGAAGTAAGAAACTTTAGTCAGTCTGTTTTCCTTGATTAAGAGTAAAAGCAAACAATGTGTTTTTCTTTGGGTTTGTTCCAAAGTACTCAGAAGCTATTCTGGTAAGTGCTTGCATTTATTTCCCTCCTCTTAAGTCATTTCAAAGCAGTAACAGTTCAGCTCACGAGAAAACACTGTTTGGCCCTTTGTATGTCAGAGAGGTGGGAATATTTTCTATTAGTCAACTAATTATATTTATATAAAATCTATCTTTTAGGGTGCTCAAGGCGGCGTGCTTTTGTGCTTTGCTTTCCATGTTGAGAGCTCAAGGTCATAATGCGACAGAAAACTAATGATGCATGGACTGATGGGATGGGCTAATATAGGACTCCTAACTCTTTGCAATGAAAAGTTCCTCCATAAAATCATTGTGCTATTTATTTGGAGCACAGTATCTAACCTGGATGTGCACACCCATATCCATTAGGGTGTGTTCCCATGTGATCTTTAAATTAGTTTTTGCATTTTTCATGCCTCCAATTTGAATGCAAAACCTGTCTTGACTAGAATGTACTTTCGGTCTGAAAATGGATGCCTGCCCTTTTATGTACTGCATAATAACAGGGGGCACACCCCACACTGAAAGGCATTCTCAGCATCCCTTGTAAAATTACCCTAAAATATCATGTAATCCTGCGGAAATATCCAGTGAACAAAAGCAATTACCTTCTGTGATGGATAGGGTTGCCAATATTGGGTTGGGAAATACCTGGGGATTTTGGAGGGAGTGGGGCCTTGGGAGGGCAGGGTTTGGAGAGGTACAGGAACTTGTTGGAGTATAATGCCAGAACTCACCTTCCAAAGTGGCCATTTTCTCCAAAGGAACTGATCTCTTTCATCTGGAGATCAGGTGTAATACCAGGAGATCTCCAGGCCCTACCTGGAGGTTGGCAGCCCTATGGAAAAAGTCTTTTATTTTGATTTGTGTCCATTAGAAGAAGAGTTAAGAACATATAAAAGCCATGCTGAATCAGACCAAGGCCCATCAAGTCCAGCAGTCTGTTCACACAGTGGCCAACCAGGTGCCTCTAGACTAGGAAACCCACAAACAAGCAGTAGCATCCTGTCTGTGTTCCACAGCATCTAATATAATATGCGTGCTCCTCTGGTACAGGAGAGAATAGGTATGCATCATGACTAGTATTCCTTTTGACTAGTAGCCATGGATAGCCCTATCCTCCATGAACATGTCCACTCCCCTCTTAAAGCCTTCCAAGTTGGCAGCTATCACCACATCCTGGGACAGGGAGTTCCACAATTTAACTATGCATTGTGCAAAGAAATACTTCCTTTTATCTGTTTTGAATCTTTCACCCTCCAGCTTCAGCAGATGACCCAGAGTTCTAGTATTATAAGAGGAGGAGAAAAGCTTCTCCCTGTCAACTCTCTCCATACCATGCATAATTTTATAGACCTCTATCATGCCCCCTTAACCACCTTCTTTCCAAGCTAAACAGCCCTAAGCGCTTTAACCGCTTTTCATAGGGCAGTTGCTCTAGCCCCTGATCATTTTGGTTGCTCTTTTCTGCACCTTCTCAAGCTCTGCAATATCCATTTTTGGTGTGGTGATCAGAACTGTATACAGTATTCCAAGTGTGGTCTCACCATAGATTTGTACAAGGGCAGCATGATAGCAGCAGTTTTATTCTCTATTCCTTGTCTAATTATGGCCAGCATGGAATCTGCCTTTTTCACAGCAGCCGCACACTGGGTTGACATCTTCATCAAGCTATCCACTATCACCCCAAGATCCTTTTCTTGGTCTGTTGCTGCCCGCACATATCCCATCAGTATATATGTGAAGTTGGGATTTTTTGCCCCAATATACATCACTTTACACTTGCTCACATTGAATCTCATTTGCCATTTTAATGCCCATTCCTCCAGTTTGAAGAGATCCATTTGGAGCTCTTCACAGTCCGATTTTGTTTTTAACCACCCTAAATAATTTGGTGTCATCTGCAAACTTGGCCACCTTGCTGTTCACCTCCCAACTCCAGGTTATTGATGAACAGGTTGAAAAGCACCAGTCCCCACACAGATCCCCGAGGGACCCCACTGTTCACATCCCTCCATTGTGAGAACTGACCATTGATTCCTACTCTGCTTCCTATTTTTCAGCCAGCTTTCAATCCATAAGAGGACTTGTCCCATGACTATGAAGTTTGCTTAGCAGTCTTTGGTAGGGGACTTTATCAAAAGCCTTTTGGAAATCGAAATACACAATGTCCACAGGCTCATTCCTGTCCACATGCTTATTGACACTTTCAAAAAACTCTAAAAGGTTAGTGAGACAGGACCTACCTTTACAGAAGCCATGTTGGGTTTTGCTCAGCAGGGCTTGCCCTTCTATATGCTTGACAATTCTATCTTTAATAATGCTTTCCATCGATTTACTTGGAACAGACATTAAGCTAACTGGCCTGTAACTTCCTGGGTCCCCCATGGAACCTTTTTAAATATATATATAAATGAATGATACATTGACCATTCTCTAGCCCTTTGGTATAGAGGCTGATCTAAGGGACATGTTACATATCATTGTAAGCATTTCAGCAACTTCCCATTTGAGATCTTGAAGAACTCTAGGATGAATACCGTCTGGGACCTGTGACTTGTTAGTTTGCAGTTTGTTGAGACGTTCTAGGACTTCCTGCCTTGTTACCACTATTTGCCCCAGTTCCTCATTTTCCCCTTTTGGTTTTTATATGCTGACTTTCTCTACCTTTTAAGGAAAATCAAAGCAGTTTACAATCTCCTTCCCTTCTTCTCCCTACAATGGACACCTTGTGAGGTAGGTGGGGCTGAGAGAGTTCAGAGAGAACTGGGACTAACTCAAGGTCATTCAGCTGGCTTCATGTGTAGGAGTGGGGAAACCAACCCGGCTCACCAGATTAGAGTCCACCGCTCTTAACCACTATACCACGCTGGCATTAATGTTTCAAGGAAAACTAATGCCACCATGAATCTGGTTATCTGAGCTAAATTTTAAAACCATTGACAAAGCAGTGTGTGTGTGTAAAGTGCCGTCAAGTCGCAGCCAACTAATGGCGACCCCTTTTTGGGGGTTTTCATGGCAAGAGACTAACAGAGGTGGTTTGCCAGTGCCTTCCTCTGCACAGCAACCCTGATAATCCTTGGTGGTCTCCCATCCAAATACTAACCAGGGCTGACCCTGCTTAGCTTCTGAGATCTGTCGAGATCAGGCTAGCCTGGGCCATCCAGGTCAGGGCAACAAAGCAGTAGCAGGTACTCTAAATGAAATGAGCTGATAACACCACCAGTAGCCTCACGAACTACCCAAAGGACTATCATGACTTTGTGGGGAAGAGCCTGTGCTTATTGTCTTGGAATCATTGGTTAAGGTAAAGTATGTTTGCTGTGGGTCTTTCTGATCTTCCTATTGGGCATATTGTTCATTGAATACTGACTCTAGTGAGCTTTGCTGTGCATTTGAAGTTTTGGCTCCTTGATTCACTTCCCTAATTGGCAGGAGCAGGGTAGCTCTTTGTTTCCTGACCTTAGGAGGAATTGGAATGGAGACAGCTATAATGAAGTGGTCTAGCAGGTAGAGCCTGATTCACTGGAGAAGTGTGGTCCCCTAAGGTAAAAGCTGCTTCTTGTTCAACATCCCCATGGATGCTGGGGTGTTTTCGGAGGGGCATGTTGATGGAATTGATACACCCCACATTGTTGCATTGTTGATCTTTCCCAGGCCACCACGCATAACTATGAGCTAGCCCATTCATATGTACAATGTCAAGGAGGCTGAAGTTGCTTCCCAGTTCCTTATTCTCATTTCCTATTTTTCTGAATGATATTGAAGACAATTTAAAAGCTCTGCAGTCCAAAATAAGGAATTTTGAGAGACCGAGACTGACACTGAGAGACACTGTCCTTCAGTGTTACTCCTCTGAAGATGCCTGCCACAGCTGCTGGCGAAACGTCAGGAAAGAAAATACCAAGACCATGGTCACACAGCCCGGATAACCTACAAGAACTGAAAATAAGGAATGCCAGGATGTACTTCTAGCACTGCAGGTCAACTCTGAGATAGCCTAACTACTCGAGACCCTAATAACAGATATCCCTGCTGGATACTTAAAGAAGCATTAGGTTGATAAAATGGTTGTACCTCTCCTCTCATTCCATTCATTTGTAACCATCCTTCTCCCTCTGGACAACAGTGGATCCTGCTCAATTGCTTTTTAAAATATGTGCTGAATCTGTTCAAGAGGTTCTGTTCAATCAGAAGAATGGTTTCAGCAGGCTGTGGTAGTGACTGTGGACTATCTGGTAGAGGCAGTCTGTGAAGGGCATAGGAATTGTATGTAGCATGTTCTGGTTTGTACTCAGATTTGTAGTCGTAAGCAGACAGCATCAGGGCCCATCTCTGGATTCTAGCAGATGCATAGGCGGTACTGGTTTGTTCAGTCCCAATAAGCCCTGCAGAGTTTTATGATCTAAACGAATGGTAAAATGTCTGCCGTAGAGAAAATGTCTTTGCTCTGAAAACCAGTTCTAGCCCTTCATATTTATGAATAGTTTCCCCCTCCCCTGCTGGGGCCAGAGATCTTGATGAATAACTAGGGCTGCCAAATCTGGGTTGGGAAATACCTGGAGATTTTTGGGAGTGGAGCCTGGGTTTGAGGAGGGGCAGGACCTCTGTGGGGTATAATGCCAGAGAGGTTACCCTCCAAAAGTGCCATTTTCTCCAGGGGAACTGATTTCTGTTGCCTGAACATCAGTTATAATTATGGGAGATCTCCAGACCCCACCTGGAGGTTGGCAACCCTGTGCATAATTGATGGGTGCTCTGATCCATCAGGTGTTGCTTGTGCTTGCATTGCTCCTACTCCATATGGGGAGGCATTACAAAACAAAACAAGTTTTTATGACTATCTGTTGGTACTATTGTTTTAAGGAAAACTCCCAGAGGCCCTCTAGAAAGAAGAGGCTTAGGTCTTGCGACCATAACTGGAGGAGGAGTTAGTTACTGAGACCTAGTTGTGGCCTGTTCTGTTAGTTGGATGTTGTGTTCCAATAAACACAATTCTTATGACCCCTACTGCCTCCAGCGCTGAGCCTTCCTTTCCTAAAGACATAACAGCCCCCATAGTATCCCCCTTTCTCCCGTTTCCTTCTCTCCTTCCCACCCAACAGCAAACCTACCTTTATCTGCCCCTCTTTCTTCTGCTTTCCCTCCCCCACCTGGCAACCTCTGCCTAGGAATATTTTGGTCCAGCTGTATGGCATAAACTACTGGGCCAGGCTCACTTGCATAGCAGGGTACCCTCAAGGACTTGTGGGGGGAATGCTGTGGTTGCCTAGTAATGGTCACTGAGGAAATCCATTTCTTAATGCTACCGGCACTTCTTTTATCATTCTGGGGTTTTTAAAACCCCAATATATATATTTTAATTTCACAATTTTTTCAAACCTGGAGAGTTTTTCAGGTTTGTAGAAAGATCTGTCTTGCCCATTCATAGCTCCAGTCACCAGATTTTAGTATCCTCAGATTTGGCTGACTTCACTATTAGAATATAAGATAATTTACCATAATAGTTCAATAAATTCAGAAAGGAATTCAGTTCTGTTATTGATTTTGGTGGTTGTGCCTCTGTAATGGCACATACCTTCTCCTCTGCAGGATGCAAACATGCTGCAGCAATTTTGTGTCCCAGGTATACAACTTCAGAGGCCTGGAAGGCACATTCTTAAGGCACATGCTTGCAGATTACAATTTTGACAGTACTTTCACTGGATTTTGCAAGTGTTCTGCCATATTTTCTCCTGTAATCAGGATGTAATCAGGGTAGCGACAGATATGTAGTATCTCTTGGAATAGATTGTCCATAGCTCTTTGAAAAATCCCAGGAGCCTCACAAACCTCAAAAGGGAGCTGGTTGTAATGAAACAGTCCTCTAGAAGTATTTATTGTCATAGAGGGTTTTGATCTATCCTCAAGGGCAATTTGCAGGTAGTACTATTTAAGTCAAGTTTTGTGAATGTCATTCCTCCAGCTAGGGTAGCATATAGCCTCTTGATCCCAGGAACCAGATATGTATCTAGTTTGGCTACGTGGTTCACTGTGACTTTATAGTCTCCTTACACAACCATCTGACCAACACTATTGGAACAGCCCAGCCCACTCAGAGAACTGGACAGGTAATCTATCCAGTTCTTGATCGACTTTGTGATGTATAGCATTAGGTACTCACCTGACCTCAAAAAATGAGTTTGACATCTGGCTGTATGCAAATCCTGGCAGCTGTCTCAAGAAGGGTGCCAGGGCCCTCTCTCAATAACTTTGGATGTTTTTCAACAACTACTTCTGCCCCAGGTGGTTTTAAGTAATTGATATTTGTCCAGTCTAGGTTTAGTCTCAGCCTATAAGACTAGGGCCCTTTCCTTTAGCTGCTACTAAAGGAAAACATAATTTCTGGTTTGTGTATGTCACTTCTACATTGATAGTACCTCTCAGTGGGACTTGTTGCCCTGTATATGCAAAGCAACCAATTGTAATTCTTAGGAAGGTTTGGAAATGAGTATAGCTTAATGGAGGTGTCAGTTGATGCTGACGTGTTTTCTGTCAAAACTGTGTGTTGCCAGAAAGATGTTGGACCAAATGTTGGTATCTTCAATGACTCAAAGCCTGGTATGGCTAACCCTGGATCATCAAAATCATCAATCTGTTCCCTCAAGGCCAAAAGATTAGTCTAAAAATGACTCTGAGATTTCAGCACATGATACTTTTTAAGAGTTTGACATTAGTTGTCTATTTTAGAACCTCTTCTCAGATGGCAAGTCATGTGTTCAAATTTAGTTCTACTGTTGCAAGATACAGATGGCTTTTATTTTATTCTGAAAGGATATTAGATCCATGAGCTGTAAATTTCCTACCATTTGACCTGGGTAAATCCATAATGGAAAAGTGCAGAAAATACAACCACCCAAAGGTTCATTACAGGTTCTGTTGGAATAGCAACAGTAATTCCTACTTATCACTGTGATTAACATTTCTATACAAGGCTAATACCAAGAGGCCTTGTTACATGGGCATTAAGAAATTTCATGTTAACACCTAGTTATTTGAAAATTTTCAGTTGTGTGCAGGATCAGTGTCCAGTGACTTTATCTTGTCTCTAAAAAAATTGGAGCCTAGTACTAGAAATTTGAATTATTTCTCTATCCTTGAAAGTAAGATTGCCAACCTGCAGGTGGCACCTGGGATCTCCTGCTATTACAGTTGATCTCCAGAAGATCAAGATCAGTTTCCCTGGAGAAAATGGCTGCTTTGGAGGGGGGACTCTATGGCATTATACCATGATGAGGCCATTTGCTCCCCAAACCCCACCCTCAGGCTTAGGGTTGCCAACCTCCATGTATTAGCTGGAGATCTCCCGCTATTACAACTGATCTCCAGCTGACAGAGATCAGTTCCCCTGGAGAAAATGGCCGCTTTGGCAATTGGACTCTATGGCATGGAAGTCCCTTCTCTCCCCAAACCCCACCATCCTCAGCCTCCGCCCCCAAAATATCCCACCAGTGGCGAAGAGGGACCTGGCAACCCTACTCAGGCTCCACTCCCCAAATCAGAGCTGGCAACCCTACTTGAAAGATACAAAACAGGAAGGCAGTTGTATGTCTTCTGGTCTATAATGCTTGTTGAAATCGAACAGGAGGCAATAAATAAAAAGGATTTTCAAATGAGGTCATTAAAATAACTGTAGGCCAAAGTAAAATATTACAATTGAATGTACGCTTGTTTATTTTTTCAGGCTGGTGGATGATCGTTGTGTGGTGGAACCTGCTGCTGGTGATCTAGATAATCCACCCAAGAAATTTCGAGGTAAGAGATCAAGCAATAACATCAACTTCTTTGGTGGACAAGTTACTGTTCTAAGGTTCTTGTAGGTTATCCGGGCTGTGTAACCGTGGTCTTGGAATTTTCTTTCCTGACGTTTCGCCAGCAACTGTGGCAGGCATCTTCAGAGTAGTAACACTGAAGGACAGTGTCTCTCAGTGTCAAGGGTGTAGGAAGAGTAATATATAGTCAGAAAGGGGTTGGGTTTGAGCTGAGGATTGTCCTGCAAAAGTATTGTCCTGTAAGTATCAAGATAATGTGCTAATGAGGGTATGGTATGTTAATATGGAACCATTGTATCCTGAAGTGATCTGTTAATGTGTGTAATCCAAAACTAATCTGTATGGCTATTGTTGAATGTTGTCTTTGTCTGGAGGTTTTTCAGGGCAGGAAGCCAAGCCTTATTCATTCTTAAACTCTCCTCTTTTCTGTTAAAGTTGTGCTGATGTTTATGAATTTCAATGGCTTCTCTGTGCAATCTGACAAAATTGAAATTCATAAACATCAGCACAACTTTAACAGAAAAGAGGAGAGTTTAAGAATGAATAAGGCTTGGCTTCCTGCCCTGAAAAACCTCCAGACAAAGACAACATTCAACAATAGCCATACAGATTAGCTTTGGATTACACACATTAACAGATCACTTCAGGATACAATGGTTCCACATTAACATACCATACCCTCATTAGCACATTATCTTGATACTTACAGGACAATACTTTTGCAGGACAATACTCAGCTCAAACCCAACCCCTTTCTGACTATATATTACTCTTCCTACACCCTTGACACTGAGAGACACTGTCCTTCAGTGTTACTACTCTGAAGATGCCTGCCACAGTTGCTGGCGAAACGTCAGGAAAGAAAATTCCAAGACCACGGTTACACAGCCCGGATAACCTACA
Organism: Euleptes europaea; assembly: GCF_029931775.1. Classification (NCBI taxonomy): domain Eukaryota; kingdom Metazoa; phylum Chordata; class Lepidosauria; order Squamata; family Sphaerodactylidae; genus Euleptes; species Euleptes europaea. The sequence continues at coordinate 84,254,127 of NC_079313.1, forward strand.
AGAACCAATGAACTCTGACCGTGAAAGCCTTCGACAATATTTTTACTGTTCTAAGTTCCATATTGCATAGTGCATCTTTGTCTAGGCAGCAGCTTGCAGTTTATTTTAGCAGTGACATAGTCACCATGGTTGCAAGTCCACTACCAATTATTGTAGTTTGAGTGTGCTGTTGGGAGCTTCAGAAAAAGGTTGTGTGTTGAGTGATCCAAACAACGTCATTCCAGCAACCTCAGGGTATGCCAGGCCGAAGATGAAATTTTGTTGACACTCTTTTTACTTCTGTGTCAAATGGAAAGTGGAGGAGTGAATAAAATTTGTGGCTGCAGTCTTGCTCCCTTGCTCAAATTGAGCAATGTTCAGAGCAACATCTCAAAAACTAGTATAGCTTCACCTTCCCCAGAAAGATGCTTCTGCTTGAGGGTATTGGTGTTGTGCTGAATGTGTTGCACCTTAGAAGGCCCTTTTCTGTAAATAGGGTCTCCTGCACTGCTCACTGTACAGCACTGTACAGCACATTACTTCTCTCCAGGTTGCAACCAAAGTGGAATTGTAGGCTAGGGCTGGGCAAGAGTAAGTTATAAGGTAAGACAGGGAGGAGCCTCTGGTTAGAAGTCCTACAGGTGTCAGCACAATTAGCGTGATAGCAGCGTAAGAGATGCAGAGGTACCCTGCTAGGCGAGGGGAATCCACCAGCTTATTAAGAAAGGCTGCTCTGCACCCTTCTTTGCCCATATATGACACAGCAGAGAAATCTACTCAATAAATTAATTAGGAAATTGTATTGTTCATTTGATTCCTATTATATGGCAAGGTCTCTGAGAATGTTATCAGTGTAATCCTAACCAGAGTTACATCCACGGAAAGTCAGAAGAATGTAACTCTGTTTAGGATTGCACTGCAAATCAGTGGGTTTTTCCCCACTAACTAGATTATTTGACATCTCTAGTTTATACACTGATATAATTAAATAATTATTTGAAAGCAAATCAAGTGAAGAACATTTTTAAAGGAAACTTCAAAATTGCTTGTTCTACGTATTTAGATTAAGAATGTTGTGATCCTTAGTCCTTGGACTTGTTTTTAAAGGACTATCCCTTGAACCCCAAAACAAACCATGTCCTTGTTAAAATTAGCTGACATATCCCTTGATAACATAGAGTTGGTAGAACAGTAAAAGAGCAGAGCTAGTATAGATGGGACACTCAAGGTATATAGCTGTCCTAGCTAAGCTTCATACGTTACAGAACTGGATTTTAGACTTTGCCATGGAAGCTCTGTTACCTTAATAGCAACAGTGAGAAAGATGGGCTATAAATAAAAGAAACAAGAGTAAGCGCTTACTTTGTATGCAATCAACCACTACATCAGGAACTTGGTGGGAAAGTATGGACAAATTGTAGCGCGTGTAACTGGACAGTTGAAACTATATTTCAGTTCAAGGAACATCCCACCCTCCAACCATTGGTAGAGTGTCTTTTTCATGTAGTGGATGTTTCCACTTTAACATAAGTGGAAACAAAGACACAGGTAGCTTAAAAAAACATGGTGGAGAGTCGATTTATTCTAAGCCTACTCTGGGGGCAGTTTCACACATGCTGAATAATGCACTTTCAATCCACTTTCAATACATTTTAATGATTGTTTGCAAGTGGATTTTGCTGTTTCACACTGTAAAATCCAGCTTCAAAGTGGATTGAAAGTGGATTGAAAGTGCATTATTCGGCATGTGTGAAAGCACCCTGTGATTAAAGTTTGGGTCCTTGTGTCCCACCTGACTTTTCCTCCATCTTGATTCTCTTGACAGCTATTGTTGATGTTTTTTGTGTGCAAATATTTAGGATTGGAGTGTCCATTGTCTTGCCAAGCTTAATTAGGGCAGGACTGGAAGCTGCATCACCACCCTCTGGACATGTGCAGTGATGGTGTTACAGTGCAGGGAAGATCAGACTAGCAACTCCCTTAGTTTTTCTGTGGAAATAGCAGTGTTTGTTTTTCTGTGGAAATGGGCAAAGGGAAGAAAAGGGTGGAGATTAAATAACCCTTTGATGATGCAGACAGGATTTAGGGAAGTGCATTAAATATGAGTCACTCCTGTCTGGCACGCTTTCAGCCACCTTTTCTATGATTCAGTTTTGGTAACTATTTCCCTTTTGTGGTGAGAGTTGCCCATTCTTAAATTTTGTCTCTGAGCGCAGCTGCCTAATGTCCTGATCCAAAGGGAAAAGGTGATGAGTCAATGAAAGGGCAGGGCAACTCTTAGCCTGGGAAATAGGATGCAGCAGCCAAAGCAACATCACAAACAAATATGGCTTTCTTTTTCTAAATGCATCCCATTTCTCACTGCTTCCTTGTCCAACCCTGACAACTAGGGCTGTTGAAAAAAAAATCGGTAAAATTCAGATTCGGCAAAATTCGGCCCGTTTTGATTCAGGAAATGCCAAAGTCCGAACTCCCCTGATTCGGATCCGTGGAATTCGGCACCAAGTTCGGGGAAAAATTCGGCCGAATAAAGCCATTAAAAACACAATCATGCCTTTCCGCGGCTCTGGGGGGGACTTTTTGGAGGTAGAGGTCCCACAATTTCAGTGTAGCTTGAGGGGACCCTTCTTGCAAGAACCCCCAAGTTTTGTAAAGATTTGGTCAGTGGGTCCCGAGATATGGGGCCCGGGAGGGGTCCCCCCCAAAATCACCCACAGGAATAAAGGCATTAAAAACACTTTCACACCTTTCCGCAGCTCTGGGGGGGGCATTTTTAGAGGTAGAGGCCCCAAACCTTCACCGTAGCTTGAGGTGACCCTTCTTGCAAGAACCCCCAAGTTTTGTGACGATTGGGTCAGGGCCCCCCGAGTTATGGGGCCCGGAAAGGGTCCCCCCATCTGCCCATTGGAATAAAGCCATTAAAAGGGATGTACTAAAACGAATGACAAGTCAGCCCATTGGAAGCAATGGGAGAGGCTGCCCAGCCCATTGAAGATAATGGGAGAGGGGAATGTCAGCTGACTTGCATTGACTCCACTGAAATACATTACAGGGGATATACTAAAAAGAATGACAGGCTAGCCCATTCAAAATAACAGGAGTGGCTGCACAGCCCATTGGAATCAATAGGAACCAGCCAGAGAGAGACTCACTGACCCACAGTTAACTCCACGCAAAGTTGGCAACTGGTGAAAACAGTAGAAAGCACAGTCCCACACAGAAGCAATCAAGCCCACCCCCCAGCAGAACAGGTAAACCCACTCCCCTTTGGCTTCCCCCCTCACATGCACACACACACACACACACACACACACACACAGAATCCTCCCCCCCCCCACACAGGAAAAAATTATGGAAAATTATAGAGGAAAGCCCCCAAATGGGTCTTACTGTGGATGTCTTCTTCTCTTCTATCAGGAGCAGGGACTGGGAGGACTCAGGAGTAATCCAATACGATTCTAGCAGACTCACACACACATACTCTCTGGCACAGGAGGTTTTGCCTTGGATTTGCCGCTCTCTAGATGCACATTAAGGATTGCCTGCTCCCATTCATTCCAATGGGTGGATGGGCGGGGGAACCCATAACTCGGGTTTAATTGCCTTTTAGTCAGACCCCTGGGCCGGGGTAATGGTACAGCCCAACTGCTGAGGCAACCAGACCCCCAGGCCGGGGTAATGGTATGGCCCAACTGCCAAGGCAACCACCAGACCAGACCCCCGGGTCGGGGTAATGGTACGGCCCAACTCGAATGTGTATTTAAAGGCTGTAATGGGCAGATGGGTGGGGGGACCCCTTCCGGGCCCCATAACTTGGGACCCGCTGCCCCAATCATCACCAAACTTGGGGGTTCTTGCAAGAAGGGTCCCCTCAAGCTACGCTGAAAGTTTGCGGCCTCTACCTCCAAAAATGCCCCCCTGGAGCCGCAGAAAGGTGCGAATGTGTTTTTAATGCCTTTATTCCTGTGGGCGATTTTGGGGGGGACCCTTCCCGGGCCCCATATCTCGGGACCCACTGACCAAATCTTTACAAACTTGGGGGTTCTTGCAAGAAGGGTCACCTCAAGCTACGCTGAAAGTTTGGGACCTCTACCTCCAAACATGCCCTCCCCGGAGCCGCGGAAAGGCGCGAATGTGTTTTTAATGCCTTTATGGTTATGCTGCTGATTCGAAGTCCCCGAATTTGCCGAATTTATTCGCCTCAAACTCACCGAATTTGGCTTGTTGTTTCCCCGTTTTTTTTAAATTCGGTTCGATCCGAACTAGAAACTGCCGAATCAGGGAAAATTCGGCTGTTTTTCGGTTCGGGACGAACCAAATCGACAGCCCTACTGACAACTCTATGGTCTCTCAGTATTGATGCTGCTCTCTCCCATTGGTTCTTTGGCCTTTCCTGTCACAGGGCTCCTTTGGTATGAGTGACCTCCTAAACAATTTGAGATGGAATTCTCCTGTGTCACAGTGTAAGGAGAAGCAACTGTGCAAGAGTGTGGAGAATACCTTTATAACATGCCACTTCCTTCCCAAATCTTGCTCCTTTGACAGAGATCACAGGTAAAAAATTCAGTCAGAAGCACCGCTGCTGTTTCTCTTCTGTGGAGTTCCATACCTGTTGGTATATGCAAAGCTAAAGAAGAAAAAGAATGGGTCCCACCCTTATTGTCTGGAGCTGACAATGCAACACTAGTGTTTCCACTATATACATTTTTGTAAGGACTCTTCTCATGACTCTGCAGCTTGTTAACACTTTACAGCCCTTGTTTTTCCATCTCCATGTTAAAGAGAGTGCTAAACTCCAGAAGGAAGGAAACCCAAAAAAGGGGGGAAAACAAGAAAAGCACAAGCATAACCTGAATTCTTTTGAAACACAAACTTTTGACCTATTGCACACTCCAAGCAATTACGCATTTTGCAATGTTGTGTAATGCTCATGGGATGGAAGTATCTTCCAGTGATTCTTAGGTTGAAACAATGACTGGCAGATTGTGTCCATGTCCTCTCAGCTATTCTGCTGTTTGTTGCTCTTTAATTTGACTTGCTCTTTTGAACCTGACCCTCTTGCTTTCAAAAATATCCTACATGTGGGAGTTCTGTAGATATAACTAAACACAGCATTGAAAATATTTTTTACTTCTTTCATTTAAGTTATAGAGAGGTACAGGGGTGATATCTGCAGAACGAGCTGCCATTTTGTGTGTGTATGTTTGTGCATATACACATTGATTTGTGTTGAGACAGATTCTAGAAAAAGGAACGCATGCTCTTGTCTTGCCCTAGTTTTGTTTCTTGTGTTGCAGCTTGGAATGGAACAGCATAAGAAAATAACAAGAGAAATACACTATTTTGAGGTTTTGCCAAACTTGCTTTATATACACTTTAAATTTCTTTTAATGAGACTTTCAGCATCTTGTGACATCAGCCATACAGTGAGCTTTTGAAGTGGAATGAATCTTGCATTTATATATGCAAATTTTGTCATTGAGGGATGTAGCATATTTGGCCCTGAAATGTAAAGCCATCAGGAACTGCACTGCTTTAGCAATTCTTCTCTTGATGTCATAGGATTTCATTAACAACAACAGTTTCTGATTACTACTGTGGTTGGTCTTAGCACTCAGGAAAATCTCACTTCAAGGAAAGATGCCCAAACTGAAATCTTGTGCGTGCAGCTTTTGAGGAAGGTTGCCCAAAAGAAACATAGGTGAATTGTAACAAGCTGTGCTCTGTTATCAACAGCCCAAAGAGATGGTCAAACATGTTGATGTTCTGTTATATTAATTTATATTACAGGATTAAAAATAGCATTGACTGCTTTGGCATGGTCCGCCAGATCTCTAGACTACTCAGGGGTTCTTCTGCTCAAGGGCTGTTTAAGAAGGTCATTTCTTTAAAAAAAGGGGGAGGGTGGAAATAAAAACTCAATTTTGGGTTCTTCGTTAGAAGACAAAAACATACTTTGATTGAAAAGGAACAGATGGTCTGTTCTCCAAGTGCCACAAGCTGTGGTTGACCCCTAGTAGTTCTTCTAAATTCTTTGAAGAGGAGCCACTGGGAAGGGGCACTTAGGAGGCAAGTGTTAAAAGGGAACGTAGTGTGGTTGGGGTTTGAATCTAGCACAAGAGTTAAATATTCTTATCTCTGTAAAAAACCAAGCTGACCACACAGGTAGGCTATGGGCACTGTCTTCAAATCATAAAACACTTCATATGGTTTCTTTCTTTGCTGTTCCCACTCTAGTTGGCCAGCGATTCCTATAAATACTTTGAGGATCATACTGATCTTTGCCTGGTTGTATTTCACGCTGTCCTGCATCACACAACTCCCATTCCAAGGTCCAGTCTTGTTTCTCCATTTTATTTTTCTCCATTGGCTGCTGTCTGTTTCTAGCCTCAAAACCCATTTCTCCCTCTTTTCATTGATTTCATAGTCTTACCTAGCTTTTGAAACAAGATATGAATCTAATTATATAAATTTTAAAAAGATAATTATGAAATATGGACTTCTATTTCTCGGTGGATATCCTGAGTTGGACCTGGATGTTGTTTTGCCTGTTTTCTGATCCTCTTACAATCCCCTTTTAAACCTGACCTCCAAAATTCACAAGGGTGTAGATCCCCAATGTAGTAAAACTGAGGATGTGTTGGGCATTAGTTTTTAAATACATGCGTAAGTCCTCAGTAAATACTACTTAAGAAGGATTGTGTATAATGTGCAAAAATGCACATATGACTGGAATCTGGAGATTTGCTGAAGTCACAGCTGACATGGCGATAGGGTTGCCAGCTCTGGGTGGGAAATATCTGGAAATTGTGGAGGTGGGGCCTGGGGAAGGCAGAGTTTGGGGAGGGGAGGGACCTCAGTGTCTCCAGGTGAACTGATCTCTGTTGCTTGGAGATTAGTTGTAATAGTAGGAGATCTTCAGCCACCATCTGGAGGTTGGCAACCCTATATGGCGACCCTGTAGGGATTTTAAGACAAGAGACTTTCAGAGGTGGTTTATCATTACCTGCCTCTGCGAGGGCTGAGAAAGCTCTGAGAGAACTATAACTGGCCCAAGGTCACCCAGCAGGTTTCATGTGGAGGAGTGGGGAATCGAACCTGGTTCTTCAGATTAGAGTCTGCCACTCTTAGCCACATACATACATCTTAGGACATGGGTTTTAAGATCCACATGGTAATCTGACAGTGGCCCTTAGAAGCAGGCTACAAACAAATGGTTGAGCTATGAAGTGTCTGGACTTGGCCAGGCCAAGAGAAGCTTATAATCAGAATTTGGCAGTTCCTGCTTCTTCTCTTTCTGTGGTTTCCCCTGAGGCTCTTTCAATAACTGGGAGCCCCATGTTCAGACATGTTAGGAAAAAAGCAGAGGTGCTCAAATCCTGTACTTTGTCAAGAAGATGACAATAAATGGTTTAGATTTTTTAATTGGCGTTTGTGTGGGTAGAGGGCAGCATAATTGCAGAGTGGTTTTTCTGTATGCACACGCATGTGTACACACTAGACTCATGGTTGGTGCTGTTTGTAGTCTCCAACCAGATGAAATTCAGCAATTAGCAGGATCAGCTCAAGACAGAAGCCATTTTAGTAAAGTGTTAATCCCTTCATTGTAGCTCTGGTTTTCAGTATTCTAGAGAGCTCTAAGAGCCCCGTGGCGCAGAGTGCTAAAGCTGTAGTACTGCAGTCGGAGCTCTGCTCACGACCTGAGTTCGATCCCAACGGAAGTTGGTTTCAGGTAGCCAGCTCAAGGTTGGCTCAGCCTTCCATCCTTCCAAGATCGGTAAAATGAGTACCCAGCTTGCTGAGGGTAAAGGGAAGGCGACTGGGGAAGGCACTGGCAAACCACCCGGTAAACAAAGTCTGCCTAGGAAACGTCGGGATGTGACGTCACCCCATGGGTCAGGAATGACCCGGTGCTTGCACAGGGGACCTTTACCTTTAGAGAGCTTTAGCTAACTCCTTGAATCTCCTTACATGACACACATTCCTTTAATCATTATGGTGGAGGAATGAGGCAGGAGTGGAACTGACAGTGAACTATGGGGCAGGTGGTAGAAGTCTGTGATTAGACTCCCCCTCCAGATGTGTAACTAAATTGCTTTAAGCCCTTGTAGAGGAAAGAAACACCGGCACAATACCAGCATCAAAATCAAACAGGAGCCCAATGGCATCTTAAAGACTAACAAAATTTATCGTGGTGCACATGCCTAATGGATGAATACTTTATTCATTTGATGAAGTGGGTTCTGACTCCTGAGGGTTTATGCTGGAATAAATTTTGTTAGGCTTTAAAGTGTCACTGGACGCCATCTTTGTTTTACTGCTGCAGACTAACTCTGCTACTCATGTGGAAAATGGGTACTTGCCTTCCCCCCAAAAAAACCCCCAGGACTAAGAACAGCCTGGGATTGGTGAATTTCCAAACACAAAATGTTGTGAGGGAAATAAGCATTTAATTTGACAAGCACTGTGACCCAATTTATATTTCCCCCTTCCCCATTTCTGCTTTCTAGTAGAAAGGTAGAAAGCCAATGTGACTCTAGTAATGCTCTTTGTCTCCTAAAGAAGTTTGTTCACTTTGAAAACATTTGGTATCAAGTTTTATTTTCTTTTGACAGCTAACCCTACTAGTGATAAACCTGTTAGGGGAAAGACAGGAGGCATTAATGCAAGATTAGTTCCAGACTTGAGCCATTGGGACCCAAGTGTCAGCAGTTTGCTTCAGAGGGATGCTTAGAGTTAACATGTAGGGCTGGTTCTCACATACGGTGGATGAGGTAGTAACCATGCCTCTTCTTTAAGCAGGTGAGGCTTCCTATAATGGATGCTGTACCAAGGATATGTGTGTGTGAGTGTAAATATTTCTGTGTAGATATCATGCCCTTGGTTCCTTTTTGTATATTGAGAGATTTTTTTTTTGATAGAGACAAATCCGGTCACCTGCTGGCTGAAGTGGTATGGTCCATTTGACCAGCTCTCTGGGCCTAGTTCCATATGGACGAGATAATGGGGCCTCCTGCAAGGGTTCCTTTGGGCCCTGCCAGTAGCAAAACCTGCCCTGTAAAATGAGACCTGAAAACTGGCTTTGCTCCTGGACCTGAGAGAACTGTGTTTTGTGCCCTGCTTATTCATCGCTCTTGGAGAAATAACTTGACTGCGTGTTTGTCAGCAGCTTGGGATGGAATCCAAGAATGGAAGTGATTTCTCTGAAGTTTCTGTGGTTCTATTTCAAGAGCAATTAGAGAGATCAAGGGCTTTGATCACACCCACCCGGGACCTTTCCTCCTACAGTATAAACAATCTCCGAAGCCCATCAAAATAGCAGCCATCAAAGGTGCAAATGGCCTTGAATTCTGATTGAGGAGGCAGGGGAGCCTCGCCTTAATTTATGAACGAGGGCATCTTTATTACTCAGCCGTCCATTAAGATCAGGTGCGTGCGCAAGAGAGTTGCGATGCTCCTGCCTTTCTACTTGCTGTGGTGTGCTGGCAATTCTGGTGCTCTGAGTAATGGAAAGGAAGTGAGTGAGTTCTACTTCTAAGCTGAATGCAGCGCAGTAACTGGTGGGGGGAGGATTCTCTGCATTCCTCTGATATTATTATTGACTCTAGGTCTGTGGTTCTCAAAATTTTTGGAGTGGGACATACTTTTTGGGACTCACCACGTAGGCTTGCCAACCTCCAGGTGGTGGCTGGAGATCTGCTGATCTCCAGCCGATAGGTATGTATATTGGGCCTAATAAACAGACTGCTTTAAACTCTCGACCTCCTACTGTATTATTGTCATTGGAAATTAATACAATTGTGCAGACCATTTCAAGTTCCCCTGGAGAAAATGGCCGCTTTGGCAATTGGACTCTGTGGCGTTGAAGTCCCTCTCCTCTCCAAACCCTGCCCTCCTCCGGCTCCACCCCCAAAATTTCCCTAACCACTTACCAAGTAACTCCATGTGACGTGCACCCTCCCCATAACACTTGTGTGCCTCCCATCAGTTAGGACTAAACACATTTTTATTTTTCATGGCTGTACTTTTAAATATATAACATTACTGATCAACAGGCTATATGTTCATACAATGCAAAGCAGCAAACCCAACTTTGGCATGGAGCCTCCCTATTCCAGCCAACTCTAGCTGTAGTCCACTTTTGGCTCCTGGCCCACAATGTGAGAACCTGTGTTCTAGGCATTTGGGTGGTATTTATTTGCAATCCTCAGAACAGTGGAACATGGGGAGCTACCACATCTGTGCATGTGAAGAATGCCTTCCCCTCAGTATTGGTTAACTGCAGTTTACCTACATGTTCCTTTGGTAATTTTGACTCTTCCTATTTTCTTTGTGGCTTGATATGTGCTTTGTATTGGAAAAGATGGGGGGGGGGTTCCCATTTCATGCTAGAACTTTTCTGTTCTCTGTCTAAAAGCTATATATTCCATTCAATTAATGCGGTTTGTTATTACTTTTATAAAAGATATATGAGAAACTCTTTTCCTGGCTTCTGAAAGATGCAAGAGAGTTGACACTTAAGAAAATCTGCCCTTTTCCTAGCATTCAGAAGCTGCATGAGAATTTGCATCCTCACCCTTTTTTTTAGCACGAAGAAAGTATGAAAACTGAAGTGGTTTTTAAATACTACAAAGGAAGATGGACTTCCATGCACTCTTTTCTTTTCCGGGATCATGTAACAGCCAAGTTAGAGAGCAGCTACCCTTCATAATAAGTAGGAAGTATTCTGAGAATGAGTTATGACATAAATGTGAGCCAAATCGGACTCTTTGGTCTCTTCTTCTTGCAGATTGTCTCTTCAGAGTATGTCCTATGAACCGCTACTCTGCCCAGAAGCAATACTGGAAAGCCAAGCAAACTAAGCAGGACAAGGACAAGATAGCTGATGTGGTGCTTTTGCAGAAACTTCAGGTACAGCAAGCTCCAACTGTATATTAACCAAGGTATTCCCCTCCCCCCAGTCAAATAAATGGCAAAGCCCAAGGAAGCTTCTGTTTCTTTTGCTGTAGCCCCTATCTATCTTCATGTCATTTGAAAGGACAGTGACTCCAAAACAGCCTGCTGAATTTTATGCATTTTTATTCTTGGTACCATTGCAGATTCTGCCACAACAAATGTCAGTTCTGCATCTCGAACGTAAAGCAAATCATGTGTCTGAACATTTAACATTTGCATAATAAATGTATGTAATAACTGAAGAAATTGAATTGCCATGTGTAATGGTGAATTTTTTGATCAATAGAAACGCTGATGATCAAGATGGTGGCAGTATTTTGGTGAGATTGGGTTGAGGTAGGGTTGCCAACCTCCAGGTGGGGCCTGGAGATCTCCCAGAAGTGCAACTAACTGTTAGTTCCCCTGGGGGAAATGGCTGCTTTGGATGGTGGATTTTATGGCATTATGCCTGATGAGGGCCCTCCTCTCTCAAAACTCAACCCTCCCCAGGCTCCACCCTCAAATCTCCAGGTATTTCCTAATCCAGAGCTAGCAACCCTGTTCTGCAAGATAGGCTACAATTAAAGGCAGAGCAACAAGGTCAGTACAAAAGGGTGGAAACCATAACTATGGTTGTTTATGCATGGGTACTTTCACTCACATTTGCCCCCGTGTCCGGGTCTTCCCATTCCTCTGTTAACTTGACTCTTTCATCTTCCCTGAACAAAGCCCAGGTGAAATCCCCATGCATAAGGCAAAGTCCGGGACACGCAAACATGGTTTCTCTCACAGCCAATTACAAAGCAGCATGTCCAGAGGTGGGGATTGAAATACTTCCTGCTTTCTCTGAGCTCATTCTGAGCAGAAGAAAATATTTTTAAAACCGAGGCTTGGATTTCTCTCCCCCCGCCCTTTCAGATTACTCCGTTTCTTATGTTGTTCTTAAAATGCTTTTTTATGTGGCAGTTGGGTTTGGGAGGGATTTTCTCTCACAGTAAGCACTACAAGTAAGCCAATTACAAAGCAGCATTTAAAGGGTTGGGACTTGATTTGAGCTTGGATATTGCTGGTGCATAGATTCCCAACAGGAAAGTGTGGGTCCAGCGAGCAACAAACCTCAGCTAAAACTCCCATGCATAAATGACCTATGTCTACCTCAGCTTCTGCTTTCATGAGCATTGCCTATTCATTTCCAAGTCTAACACTGCATTTATGAGAGACAGAAAAGACTCTCCTTTGGTTAAATGAAAGCCAGTATTCTCAAGATGCTGAATTCTGTATCCGGTAGTAATTTCAGTAGGTGTGTGATGTGATTGTGGAATGCACGCAGCCCTGGCTATCAAATGGGCTTGGACTTGCATTTCCTATAAATTTTTCCATTATTGACAATGTGGCCCAGCTGTTTCTCTGATTTGCTGGATCCCAGCCAGGGCCTTCCCTCCCTCTTATAATTAGATTAAACCAGTAATTTATACCCGCCACAATTGTGGATAACCTGCATGGAGAGAAATTAGTAAATTAGTGTTTGAACTACAACAGAAAGGGATTTTCTAAGTTAGCAAAAGTACGCCATCATTGCCTCCTCCCTCTTCCATAATTCATTTTCTCTTTCAAAAGTGCTCATACGTTTAAAGAGGCAGAAGCCATAACAGAGCCTTCTGCAGATAATTTAAGAAATAATAGATTCATTGTTTAATCTCAAGACGCATCCCCCACCAGGTTAGGCTGATAATTGTATTTCAAAGACAGGAAATAATTTCCTAAAATAGTAGCAGCCCAGGAATAAAGAGCGGAAATCCAGTCCCAAAGCAACAGTTTGAAGGACTTTCAGGTTATTTTTGAAAGTTTTTGAACACCACAGTAGTGCTGCCTGATCTGGTTTGAATTCATTTTATTGACTGGCAACCCATTTTTACCAGTCCTGCCCGGGCCTATCTACCTTCATTGTGATTAGATTATCAGAAGCATCATGTTTCCCTCATGCCTTCAGATCTTTAGGTGAGGCCTTGATTTCTGGTTCCCTCTTATCTGATGTTCTGGCAGAGACCAAATCTGGGGCCTGTTCTTCATTCTAATCTTTATTCTAATTTTTGCTATGGAAATGCCAACCTGGCTAACTCACTTTTAAAATATTAGGGGAAAAATGATTTAGAAAGGCCTTTGGATAAGAAGGTTTGCTGACTCTGGTTTGGAAAATTCCTGAAGATTTGGGAGCGGGACCAGGGAGGTAGGGTTGCCAGGTCCCTCCCTCCAGCCATTGGGGGATGGGGGTTAGGGTGGGAAACTCCTGGAGATTTGGGGATGGAGTCTGGGGAGGAAAGGGACCTTAGTGTGGTACATTGCCATAGAGTCCACCCTCCAAAGCATCCATTTTCTCCAAGGGAACTGATTTCTATAGTCTAGATATAAGCTGTAATTCGGGGGAACCCCAGGCCCCACCCTCCGAAGCTGCCATTTTCTCCAGGGAAACTGATCCCTGTAGTCTGGAGATGAGTTGTAATTCCAGGAGAACTCCTCCCATCTGAAGGTTGGAGACTCTCGGGGGGTTGAGAGGATTGAAGCTATTGTTATTGAATTCTTGGTCGTGTCTGCATTTCTTGTTTTCTGTGCAAATTGATACTGTAATTTTATATTGTGGTGTGTTTTTGAAATAAATGCTGATTCTATGAACTTGGGCAGTTCATGAGAGGGGGGCATCTTGGCCATCTTCTGGGCACTGGGTGTGTGTGGGGGGGAGGTAGTTGTGAGTTTCCTGCATTGTGCAGGGAGTTGGACTAGATGACCCTGGTGGTCCCTTCCAACTCTATGATTCTATGAATATTCATGCTCCCCTCTCCTTGACGCGCCACTGGGGAAGGCCAGGCCCTAGATGGAGTGATGCTGCCGCTCTCCCACACACTGTGCTCATTGTCTGAGCTGCATTCCTGGCCCACCCTGCTGAAACTTGCCTGTTAATTTGCCTTTCCTTGCCACCGTGAAGCAACGAGGTTCTTTCTCCAGTTGCTGCTGAGCTGAGCTACTTGTTGGTTCAACAAAAGAGTAGCTCCAGGCAGCTGCTGAAAGGCCTGTTGGGCCCCGGTTCTGAAGTGAGGGGAGGGCTGAGTGTGCCCTAAAACAAAAACCCTAATAACATGTCAAGGTAGCCAAAGTTCTGCATGAAAAAAATTGAATTCTGCGACTTACAAACACTGTGAGAGTATCTGCAGCAGCAGTGGTGGTAGGAATCCCTGGAGGATTAAGGAGAGGCCTCTGAAGTACAACCGCTGCCACTTTATGCTTAATATTTGCCGATATTGCTGCTGAGGGGGAGCAGAGCCAGGACTCATGATAGCTGAACATCCCCTGGGGGAGGAAGCCTTGGCCCCTCTGAGGCAGGAAACATTCAGCTGCAAGGCATAATCTGGCAGTCTACTAGGCAGGGAAGCTATTTCCCCCATAGCCACTATTGGAGGCCCAGTGAGGCAACACCATCAAAATAGGGTTGAGCAGGGAGGATAGTCATTGGGCGAAAACGCAGGGTCGCTTTATCCTCCTTTAATCCCTGTTTCAGCCAGGATTCAGCCTGGATCAAACGCATGCGTTTCGCCTAATGTGCGTTCGATCCTGGCTAAAACAGGGATTAAAGGAGGATAAAGCGACCGTGCGTTTTCGCCCATTGATGTCATCTGCTTAAAGGAGCTGCAGCAGCCGTGGTGACAGAATACCTTGAGGGGAGGACACAGAAGAACACCTGCCCCCAACTTGGGTCACGTTGCTGTTACTACTGTTGAGTTGGGTTGCCAACCTCCAGGGGGTAGCTGGAGATCTCCCGCTATTACAACTGATCTCCAGGTGACAGAGATCAGTTCCCCTTTGGAAGGTGGACTCTATGGCATTGAAGTCCCTTCCCTCTCCAAAGCCTGCCCTCCTCAAGCTCCGCCCCTGAAATCTCCAAGGGTTTCCCGACCCAGAGCTGACAACCCTGCTGTTGAGGGGGAGCAGAGCCAGGAGCTGCTTCACTTAGACAACAGCCTGGGTCCATTTGTTGTCTTTGACAGGACTTGGCGTCTCAGAGACAGGTTGTTTAAAGAGGACGCTCCTCTCTTTTTGCCTTAGATGTTCTCTCAGACTAGCAAGATAAAAATGTTCACAAAGTATCTTCTCCAGTGCTTAAACACACTGCAAAGGTTTCTGTACATTATCAGAGCAGTGCTATCTACCTGTCTGTTGATTTTATTATAGCTTTGAGAACTGTTAGGATTGAAAAGGGGTACACACATTAAAAAAATGCAATGTTGCTACATAAATTTTGCATGCAATTTTTTGTGCATTTGCTTGTCATAATGTGGGGCAAGGAGCCAAAAATCCGAAAAGGAAAGGCAAGGCTTCAAACTGGTGCTTATAACAATGGAAATGTATTATAATATGTAATGTGCCCAATGTATTTTTACATTAATGTGTTCCCGTATAGTGATAGATCTTTTTTTTTTTGCCTCTGAGGAAAACGAAATGTTGTATGTTGTACTGACCATACCATATAAAAAGATTAACAATAAAATTCATAATTGGCTCTGTGGTACGGCACCTCATTTCTTTCTTTGGGGGCAGATAGCTGCAGAACACTGAACCCTAGTGGGCATCGTGTTCTGTGATATTTTGAGGCTACTTAAAGCATTTTGATGCCCACGTGTCTACAACATTTTCATAGCTTTGAAGGCTAAACATAGGGTTGTCTCCAGGTAATAGCTTGAGATCTCCTGCTATCTCCGGCCGATAGAGATCAGTTCCCCTGGAGAAAACGGCCGCTTTGGCAATTGGACTTTATGGCATTGAAGTCCCTCCCCAAACCCTGCCCTTCTCAGGCTCCGCCCCAGAAACCTCCCCCTGGTGGCGAAGAGGGACCTGGCAACCCTAGCTATACATCTGCTTTTGTGGGAGGTTTTTTGTTTTGTTTTTGAGATTCGAAGGCTGAATTCTGTATTTGCGTGAAATTGGGGACTATACACAGTTGGAGAATGTATCCTCATATCCTGTGGGGTACAGGAAGCAAAGGCTCTATGGAACCACAGAGAGATGATAATTTAACCTTGATTTGCTGCTGTTACTGATGCAAAAAGGAATCCACATATTTGGAAATAGGTTCAAGAAGACTTCCGATTGCCGCAATAATAGGCCTGCCGGGAGGATTTTGCAAGGTTTTGTGAATCTTTGGGAGGGAAAGATATATCACACTTCCAGACCATCACACTATGGGGATGGTGAGTTTAACAGCTGCCCCTCGCCTTCACTGCTCTTTGGAAAACATGACTGAATTAGGTGTGGTATGGGTATAGTAGGGTTGCCAACCTCCAGGTAATAGCAGAAGATCTCCTGCTATTACAACTGATCTCCAGCCAATAGAGATCAGTTCACCTGGAGAAAATGGCCGCTTTGGCAATTGGACTCTATGGCATCAAAGTCCCTCCCCTTCCCAAACCCCGCCCTCCTCAGGTTCCACCCCAAAAACCTCCCGCCCATGGCAAAGAGGGACCTGACAACCCTATTCAGAGGTTATTTTCTGCCTGTTTTCTTTGCCTCCCATACGTCTGAACTCCAGGCCTGTCGCAAACCATGAGTGCTCTACTTTCATCTTCTTTGCTGCCAGACTGGAAGCTAAATCCAATGCTAATCCATTGTTTTGGGGATTAGATTTAATTAAATAAAAGTGGCAGTAGCATATTGAAGGGCTTTGAATTGCCAGTGAAGCATCCTGAAAGCAGTAGCCTCTGCCAGGGTGGATTTGTGGTTGCGGCACCACCTACTTGGAAGACTGTTTCATGCCATTGTGTTGTAGTGGCTGACTCACAGCAGTAGAGGTTCCCCCTCCACCACAAAGACATCCTGCATACCAGCCCTTTTATTTCAACCAGAGCTGGGACAGAAATCCTCCTTCAGTACTCCTTCGGTTAGTAGATACTGATGTGCCCAGCCAATTTCATTAGAGTCAAATCCTTGTTGTGCATGAACGACTTTAGAAGAAGGAAAGCTCTAAATGATCTGGTGAGGAGATAGCCTGATAACTTTCTCTATGCCGATTCTGTTTTGGTTATTCCGTTAAACGAAAATGAAAACCACTCCAATACACAGTCTATCAAGACTGAAGTCTGGATGGACAGTTTGTCCATTTATTTATTTATACTATAGTTTTATTTATTTATAGTAGTTCTGTAACCCCTCTCCAGAGCCCTGCTCCAGGAAGTTTACAAGTAAAAACAATACCATAAATTCATTAAAAACCAAAAGGTAACCATATAAAAACCCAAACAAACTATTAAAAACAACCCAGATGCATAAGAACAGCATCAAACAACAACTGAACACTCTAAAATATCCATAAAGCAGACCATAAAACTGCAAAAAAGATAAAACCCTCTTAGTTAAAAGGCTGGATTACAAATAAATGATTTGCCTTGGATCAATAAAACAACTTTTCCCAAGGCCATGTGAGTTTTGCACACTGTACTTTGGGGCAGTGTGCAAAAATGTACCTCATTGACGAGTGTAGTGCAGTAAGGTGTCTAGGCAATAACAACTGGAGAAGCCATTAGTTAGTGACTGTTATATCTGTTTTAGCCGGCAAATGCATTAAGAGCCCTTGATGTAGATCAGGGGCTGCAGGCCTTTTAATTAATGCGAGCTACTTCTGAGTAATGAAACATATTTATTTATCTAATTCATTTAGACCCCAGCTTTCTCCCCAACGGGGACCCAGAGTGGCTGACATTATTCTCCTCTCTTTCATTTCATCCTCACAACTACTCTGTGAGGTAGGTTAGGCGGAGAGAGTGTGACTGGCCCAAGGTCACCCAGGAAGCTTCCATGGGATGCGAGGGGATTTGATCCACTGCAACCAGTACACCACAGTGGCTCCTAAACTACTGCCTCCTACCTAGGGTTGCCAACCTCCAGGTACTTGAGCAATCAAAATATACACCACCACACTATTACACACAGCCAGGAAATTAGTATGGAGTCGGCTAGTTAATTTCAAGTCAATCACAAACACAAAATACTCCAGAACTTATCACATAGGTGCAAAAGTGCAGTGAAAGACTTACAACTTACAACATACAATTCTATATACAATCCTATGTTCTCAATCCTATAAGGTAACAATCTCCACAATTTTCTCTTGAGTAATCTTCACAAAGGTAACTGGAGAGCAAAATTCAAAAAGTCCCTTGAGGGTAAGGTTTCAATAGTATTTCTAGAAGAATGAAGTGGGGGACGATCGTTCCAGTTCTTCTTCAGCCCCTTTTCCTGTAAAATCCCATTTAATTATATAAATTGTATCTTACATAGGTCCAAATCTCTCATTTCATTATATCATTTTACTTACAGTTTAATTCAATTGTATATGTTCACAACTTATCTCCATTTTTCCATTCAGGATAAAGCTGCAGCTACGTACTGTACATATTTTTTCAAAGTTCCCACACAGGGTATATCATTTCACATACGTGGTTGCTCAGATGCTCTGCCCCAAAAATCTCCAGTTATTTCCCAATCCAGATCTGGCAACCCTACTCCTACCACCCCAGCGTGGTACCACATTCTGTTATGTCCTAGAAACAGAACATGAACTAGGAAAGCAGCAGAAATGAAGCTATCGCCTGAGCAACTCAGAGAAATCCTATGAAATGTCTTTTTAACAAAGAAAAGCCTAGAGCAGGTTTGTTTGTTTTTTGCAATCTTTTCTAGGGTGTTCTAGGGGCTGCATGAGCTCTGCTGCAGAAACTGGCAAGCTACCAGTAGCTGCTTGTTGGATGGTCTTGCCATAGATTGGGGTCCCCAACCCTTTTCAGCCTATGGATACCTTCAGAATTCTGGCACAGGGTAGTGGGTACAACCACAAAATGGTTGCTGCCGGAGGTGGAGCTACCCACAAAATGTCAGGTATTGAGGCCACACATGGTTCTAATAGTCTTTCTTCAACATTTCAGGTGGAAGCTCTGTTCAACAAGATGCCTTTTAAAATGAACATATTATTTTACAAATATTTTCTTCCATACACATAGCTTACCTTCCGTGAAGGTCTTTGTGCAGTGGTGGCAGCTGCTGCCGAGGCAACTTAAAAAAAAATCTGCACAGCTAATCAAATCTACAATGGCTGATCAAAAGCCCACATGGGTAAAATCCTGTTTTACTTTCTAAAAACACGTGGGCACCAGGAAACGAGTCAATGGGGACCCTTGCCGTAGATCATGAATGTTAAGTCTCTGGTCAGTTACCTGACAGGACTCAAAGGCTCAAATGAACATTTCCTTGAATCCCCACAAAATGGCTTGTATAGAATTTTCTCCCCAGGAAGATTTGTCTAACCCCCTCAGTCATTGTCTTTCATTGACTTGATATATTTATGGTTTTAAAAAGTTGATTTTAAGATCTTTTTAATTGTTCTCTGCTTGGAGGGCCCTAATTGAGAGGAAAGGTAGCATATATATGTTTTAAATAATTTGCTATGAAGTTTTAGGAAGATTACAGCAAAGCCTAGATGGCTGCTGCATGTGTGTGGAAGTTCAAATCTTCCCAATCACACACACATGGAAGTCATATTCCATGCCCCTGTCCCCATGGAAGCTGTTTTCCTTGCCGCTGAGGGTTTTTTAAAAATTGGCTATTCAATATCAATATAACAATCTGTGTATCAGGTTGTCTGAATTCCAAGCTTGCTTTTTTTTTTTTAAAGTACGTCTCTAACGCTTTTCATTGCAGAGTTATGCCTTTTTCCTTATATCTCTGAAATGAACTGGAATAGAGACTTAGGGGGTTACCGCACTTGTATTCCCAGCGATGTATTAAGAGTTTGAAAATGTTATAAAAAATACTGTTCGCACTTTGTTTGGTCCCTTTAGCTGTGAAGACGTCTTCCAACCATTTATAAGCCGTGGTATCCAAAAACCCTTTTAAAGCGATGTTTTTTATAACATTTTCAAACTCTTAATTCATCGCTGGGAATACAAAGTGCAGTAACCCCCATACTCTTCTTTTTCCATAAAAGTTGGGAATTCAGTGAACCTGATGCACAGATAGTTATAAGTGTGGAGATGTCTTTCACCCTAGAGATCAGGTCTATATTAGAATAATTGTGTCTGCATGGTCCAGGAGTCTTGCTGTCCATTAGCAACTGGCAAGAAGAAAAGTACAGACATCCATTAGCAACTGGCAAGAAGAAAAGTACAGACATCCATCCCCAACAACTGAGCACTTCACTTCTTAGAGGTGCAAATGGGCTCTGGCCAGAGTAAGACAAAATGTTTACCAGCTAACAACTCAACCAGATTAACTAGCACAAGATTTTCGAGATATAAGCTTTTGAGAGTCAAAGCTCTTTTGTCAAACACTTGAAAGCTTATACCATGAAAATCTTATTGACCTCTAAGGTGCTACTGGACTCTAATCTAGTTGTTCTACTGCAGACCAACATGGCTACCTACTGAAACTAACTGAACTAGAGTGCCCCACCTAAGGGACAGAGACTGGGTCAGGAAGACTGGTAATGGCCCCAGAGGGGCATGGACACCCAATGGAGATATTTTTAATTCTTTGGGTATGAGGGAGAAGGGTCTCTTTGGTCCTTCCTCTCTTGGCTTTTGTTCTTCTGTGGTCAAGCCATGAATGACCAAGGCATTACAACTGGACTCCATCTTGATCAAATGTCAAGGCACAATGGGGGAGAAGCTCCAAATTCTGAGAACTAAGCTAATAAAGAATTTTAAATGTTGCAATGTTAAGAGCTATTAGCCTATCCTAATTCAGCATTGTTCAGGGTATGTATAGAGGACTGCGTGTTTACACTGTTTCTTTTTAACCTTGTTTAGCCTAGTAGATGCATAGACCATGCATATGCTTTTTATTTGTTTATTAAATTTCTGATAATTTGAATGTCCAAAGCTTGATCTCTGTACCCTAGGGTTGCCAACTCCGAGTTTGGAAATACCTGGAAATTTGGGGGGTGGAGCCTGAGGAGGGTGGGGTTTGTTGAGGGGAGGGACTTCAGTGGGATATAATGCCGTAAAGTTCACCTTCCAAAGTGGCCATTTTCTCAATTTGAACTGATCTCTATCAGCTCAGTTGTAATAGCAGGAGATCGCCAGCCACCACCTGGAGGTTGGCAACCCTACTGTACCCATACCACACCTAATTCAGTAATGTTTTCCAAAGAGCAGTGAAGGCAAGGGGCAGCTGTTAAACGCACCATCCCCAAAGTGTGATGGTCTGGAAGTGTGATATATCTTTCCCACGCTAGCTAGTACCAGTGAAGAAGCAGATGGGGCAAATAAGTGGAACCTTTAGATTGCAACATGGTAAAGAGTGCTAGAAGTACTAATCCTTTTAGCAGAAGATACTCTTCCAGATTTGTTAGTGGCAGTCAACAATACCCAGAGAGAAGTTGGTAAACAAGGAGAAAGGGAAAGGGGTGCCTCTCTGGGCAGAGACCCGGGAAGGCAGCAGAACTTTGCACCCAGAGAAACAGGAAGAGGGCTTGCAAGGCTATTTCCTAACAATAGCATTATATTCAATTGCCAATTAAAAAAACAACCTGAAAAAGCCAGTGGGGGTGAGGAGTAGCTGCTGCTGGAGTAGAATTGCCAACCTCCAGGTGAAGTGCCTATAAACTTCATACTAGCTGGAGATCTCCTGCTATTACAACTGATCTCCAGCTGACAGAGATCAGTTCACCTGGAGAAAATGTCCACTTTCGCAATTGGACTGTATGGCATTGAAGTCCCTCCCCTCCCCAAACCCCGCCCTCCTCAGGCTCTGCCCCAAAAACCTCCTGCTGGTGACGAAGAGGGACCTGGCAACCCTATGCTGGAGGCGTAGGGCAGGGAAATCTGCCCTGTGGAAGCCCTGTGGCTGACACAGGAGTTATAGGGAAACCCACAAGGCTCTCCCCATGGGAAAACACCTAGGATTTGTGGTTGCCTAAACTGGAAAAAATGCTTATGAGATGAAAAGAGGCTTACTGCCTCTCCCAAATTGCAATGGGCTGTACCTTGAAAATAATGAAAATAAAAAAAAACACAGCTTGAAGGCACTTATGTGTGTGCACCTACTCACGCACAAGTCTGTTTGTTTTGCCATTGACCATAACAAAAGCCTTTTCAATATGAATTAAGCTGTTTACATATTTGAAAATAGACACACTTCAGCACTAACAATGATCTAATAATATACAATCCAATACATGTGACTTAAGAAACATTTCACAACCATTTACTAAGGTGTGTGGCAAATCAGCCACTTTCCTTGTGATCTCCACATTACTATTAGCAGGTAAAAAGGCTTTTTTTAAAAAAGTTAGAGCCTTGTTGCATACAACTGTGGATGTTAATTATATGTGCCACAGCAGTAATTCCTGGAGATCTCCAGGCCCCACCTGAAGGTTGGCAGCTAGGGATGCCAAGTGCCAGGTGGTGGCAGGCAAACCCCCACCAATCCACCTGGCTGCCCTCCGACCAGCTGAGGGTCGGTGGGCAACGCGGGCATGTGCGCCTGCCCGCCACGCCACGTCACTTCCGGTTATAAACCGCAAGTGCTGCATCGCAAAGGGGCCTTTACCACTCAAACTGAGAGTTTGAGTGGTAAATGGCCCCATTGCTAGGCAAGAAAGTTAGTGGCAATAAAAGCAAAATTCCATAGGAGCAGACATGTTTCATTTAACAATATGTTATCTAAAGTCTTTTGCAAGCCTGTCCGCAAGCCATAGTTCTTTGCCAATCACTCAGTATATCTACAGCAAACTCTCAGTTTGAGTGGTAAAGGCCCCTTTGTGATGCAGCATTTTTGGTTGTAAACCAGAAGTGATGCAGTTGTGCCCACGCGATCTTTCCCTACCTCTGCCCCAAAAACCTCTACCTCTGCCCCAAAAACCTCCCACCGGAGGAGAGGGAGGATCTGGCAACCCTATTGGCAGCCCAACAAAAGAAAGGCTTTAAAAATATTTCCATTTTAATTTTTTTGCTGCGGCACCAGAGGCTATTGAACCACAGCTGCAGACAGAGTGACCCGACTTGTACTGCGCCCAAGTATAGATGAATAATCAAGGATGACATGGTCGTACACCAAAAGAAATTTACATCCAGATTTTTTACCACAAAATCAGAAATTCTCTGCACACAATAATCTGTCCTGTTGCATAGATTTATGTAGTTGGTATAATTTGAACATATGCAGCTTTTTGAGGATGTAAAATTCAGAATATTATGAAAAAAGACTTGGATGGTAAAGAGCTGCTAAGGAAGAGAGATGGAGCTAGCAGAAAGTAAGGGCAAGGATTATATAAGGCACTGAATATTGAACCACCAGCATAATACCTGCCTTCTGCTGTCTTCTGAGGCTTGGGCATTTACTGCCCATGGAATTTCTCTGTAACCACGAGAACTAGAAAATAGGGTTTGTTTTGATAACATGACTCTTAGGAAGTTTTGCACTAGAATCCAAATTCTTTGTAGCGTGCATGGAGAGACTGGAGTAGAAAGAACAACCTAGAGTAGAAAGAATCTGAAGCGGGTCAAAGCTTTTCAGTGCCTAAACTCTTAGAATGGACCCCTTCCTGAGAAGAAGTGTGTTATCTTATTCAGTTAGACACCTACTAGACAGGACTCAGTGCTTCTTACCGAAGTAAGTTTTCTCTTGAATTGCTACAATAAATTATGAAAAGAATGTATAGTTATTTACTATTTATTTCACATAAAATATATGCACGTAAATGGTTACAAAGTTCTAAGACATATTATGAAGTACAGACATTATGAGTCTCAAACATGTTCATGTATGCAAGCAATCTTTAAACAATCTCTATTTCTTTATATTTCTCTATATAAGAGTTCAGACCTTACACCTGTAATATTATTTCATTCAGGAATATGTCAGTTACAGAAAGCGTATAAAATATGGTTAGTGCAATGCACATTCATTCAGAATATAAAGCAGTTACAGAAATCTTGTAAAATATGGTTAGTGTAATGGAAAAAGATTTGATATGGTTAAGAGCATCTTAACTCAAATAACATAAAACATCATAGTAATATAGAAGACATACTATACCCCGTTATGTCATTTGCAAACCTTCTCAACCTTATATCAGGCTTTAGAGAGATCTGAAAAGTTCCTGATTCATGTTTAGGATATGTGAACCTTTTTGGTCTTTTATATGGTATTTTGGTATTGCAATGTCTTTGCAATGAATGTCTTTGCTGTGTCTTAGCAAAGGTTAGAGAAATCTCAGGTTCCATGAGTTTATGTAGAAATTGTATTTTAAAGCATACTTTCAGTCCATGCCAGGACTAAGTCCATGAAATCATACAGAAATCTCTTGGTATCCTTAGCCTATGAAAAGGCCTCTGATCCATGTTAGGAACAGGGATATTTATGGTATGTTCATGCTATCCATAGTTGTGTCAAAATCAGACAGCAATACAAAGCTTATGAGAAAGCCATGTAATGTGTTATGTGTAAGCTTAAAGCTGTTATGAAGTCTCTCTGATGGTGCTAATATCAGAGAGATCTGTGTGTGAGCCTAATAGCTTCATGAATATTACTCCATGTAATCTGTGTAAGCACTGTGTACTATGTAAGTATTGTGCATTATCACAGAGTACAGAGGCACTCCTGTCAATTAGGAAGACCTCTGGCTTCTGCTCAGAGAATGTTCAAAATCCTCTCTGTCAGCTAGAGAAGACTTCTGACACAAACTCAGAGAATTAGCTTTTAGTCCTGTGTACAGGAGACTATAGGTTTTCACAATCTTCATGTTTGCAAGGACTGGGAAGCCAAGCAAGACTTATATAGATCTTTGTGAGATTCCATCAATCCTTGTTAGAATAAATGGGCTCTCAGTGTTCCAAATATGGAATGATCCAAACTCCTAGACCCCACTCTAAGGTTGGTAGGAATTCTAAGAGCCTCCATCCCGTAGGATGGAGAAGTCTGCAAGCATTCATTTCAGACATCCAGCCTTAGTAAGTACTGGCTATTCTGAAAAGAATCTCCCTCAAAGGAGTCTTCCCCTCCATCCTCACAGGAAAGTTTGTAAAATGTTAGAGGTATCTGTAATTATCCAGAACATACAAGAACTAAACATTTAAAGAAACCTCTTTTGCCTTGAGAGCTTCAGTCCACGCAAGAATCAGAGCTTCAAGTTTTTACATCTCACGCAAGAGATGGAGAGAATCATGTCAGGTCTGCGGGTGTCAGCCTTTCAATAACTCTCTGCCTTCTGGCTCACTAATGCTTCCTTATATATGTTTTGGATCAGTGTGTATCTAATCTCAGATGGTGCAGCTTACCCTGGCCATTTGTGTCAAACAACCATCCCAAGGCTCTGTTAATTTTTGCTGACACAGAACATTTTCTAGCATTGTTTCCTTGTTAAGACTATAGTTAAGGTTGCTGGTTTACCTCCCTAAGAGAGGTGTTTGGTAACCTCATTTTGGAGCTTCCCAAAGACAGTGCACCAGGGCTTTCTTAAAAAGTTAAAATCCTACCAGCCAACTGTTTGTTTGGGTAGAGGATGGAAGGGAGAACTGAATCCAGCTCCCCACTCTCCCGAATTAACAGGCTTCTAACTTTTTTGGACAGAGTACATGCAAGCAGTAGCTGCTGGATGGGGGTGGGGACGACGATGACTATGGACACAAGACCTATTTGCCTGTTTGGCCCTTCCTCCAGCTAGGGAGTATATATGGAAGTTTGTTTTCACACATATTTATTCCCTAGGTAGATCAGTGCCCAACTTCAGTCTTACATTTTCTGCAGTTTCTCATTGCATGACTCGGAATCATTCTGATATGGTTACTGTTTCTTAACAGCATGCTGCTCAGATGGAACAGAAGCAGAATGAAACGGAGAATAAGAAGGTGCATGGGGATGTGGTGAAGTATGGAAGTGTCCTACAGGTATAGAATTTGATGTTTCTCCTCTCATGGCCCCAGTCTCACCTTTATGAACTTAGTTTTTTGCTAGGAAATGTGAATAAGATTTTTGTTTTAGGGAAGATGTTTATAGAGAAATAAGGGCATAAAGCTATCAGCTATGCAGCTACCTCCCATTATCTTTTGCCTCCATCAAATAGCCCAGATACCAACAGAGACACTAATTTTAACCACTAAGTAAGAGCAGGCCTTAGGTAGGAAATTACATTTTCACTGTTAGGCCAAATGTACAGCCTGAAGTAGCCTCCTCATTCTTCCAATGGTAGGACTGGCTGCAAAATTGATGGAAGCAGCATTTATGGGTGTTTGAAACAGCCCTCATGGATCAGACCATCACATACAAATCTATCACATTATCTCACACAAAATACTTTTCAGTTCATATGCTCTGCTGAAAGTCAGTGAGTGCTGCTTACCTGTAAGATATTGACTGTGTGACTCAAGTCATCCTCTGCATTTGGAAAACGCATTAGGCAGTAAAGGTAGAGACACCTTTTCTCCTAGGACTGGCCATTGATTGTTCAGCAGAAGTCCTCACTTAATCCTTCCCTTACCTATGTTTAGCTGAAAATTTATCTCCTGGGAAATTCTAATTGGAAAGTGTGGCCTTCTCTTATGGAAGGCATTGAGGGAGACGTGATATGTTGACGGTCAGACTTTGATATATGTGGGAACGGCTGCAGGTTAGTTGTCAAATTGAAGGTCAGGGAGGGAGTTTGCTTTCTAACAGATGTTTTTGTAACTTCTTGAAATCAACTTCACGCTGTGTAAAGGATCCATGTTTGCCTGGTGATTTTAATTTGGTTTAGGATGAAATGAGGCAATAAATGGAGATAAACTGGCTAACAGATGAGGCCAAGGCTAACATGCAGAGTGTTCCCTGTAATTATGAAATGCAGTTTAAGATCACAGACAGTTCTCTTCGCTGAGGTTGCTGATCATGGGCAGACCCAATTTTCTCTCATATTAACCATTGCCATTAATGACCACCAGGTAATGTTCAAGTTAGGAACTAGTCTGCTCTAAATTTGGTTTTCCAGCTTCTCCATATGAAGAGTAATAAATACCTAACGGTGAACAAGCGCCTCCCTGCCCTGTTGGAGAAGAATGCCATGAGGGTGACACTTGATGCTACAGGCAACGAAGGCTCCTGGCTCTTCATCCAGCCTTTCTGGAAGCTGAGGAGCAATGGAGATAATGTGAGTGTAACTTCTTTCCTCTGAGGAGCTTTGAAATGCATACCTGCTTCTTTCTCCCTGATGTTTTCTCTCAGCAACTTTATGTGGTAGGTTAGGCCAAGGGAGAGTGACTGGCCCCAGGTCATCCAGTGAATTTCATGGGCAAGTGAGGATTTGAACCTGGGTTTCCCTAGTCCTAGTCTAACACCACTGTACCACCCTGGTTCTCCAGCTGATCAGCTATTGGGTAATACAAATGCATATGTGTAATGGCTTATGCTCTGAGTCTGGAAAGTGCAGGAATAATTTTATTGATATCTATTTACTTGGTTGCCCTGACCTTGATGGCCCAGGCTAGCCTGATCTTGTCAGATCTCATAAGCTAAGCAGGGTCAGCCCTGGTTAGTATTTGGATGGGAGACCACCAAGGAATACCAGGGTTGCTGTGCAGAGGAAGGCACTGGCAAACCACCTTTGTTAGTCTCTTGCCATGAAAACCCCCAAAAGGAGTCGCCATAAGTCGGCTGCTACTTGAAGGCACACACACATTTACTTGGTTAAGAAAAAATGTGTGCCACATCTCCAGACACCTGCTAGAGGTAGCTCACAACGTAAAAACAAAATACAGTACAATCATAAAGGCAACTATACATTTATAAAGATGAAAACAAGCCATTAAACAGCCTAATATTTTATCCATAAAACGGTCATCAGGCTAAAATCTGTCCATAAAAATATCTGTAAAGGACAAAATAATTTAAACTGGTGAGGAAAGATTTGTCAGGGAATGTAGGCTCCCTAGTTCATTAGATCTTGGACCATTACTTGTTCATTGGGAAAAGCATATGGCAGCCTTCTGTACCACAGGCCAACATTCCTAACCCCTGTACCATCTTTTCTCAGGTAGTTGTTGGAGACAAAGTAATTCTGAATCCTGTGAATGCTGGGCAGCCATTGCATGCTAGCAACTATGAACTTGCTGACAACCCTGGATGCAAAGAGGTATTGAGAGTGATGGGGGAGGGAAGGGTTCTGAAGATGGGGAGTCGATTATAATGATTAGAGTTAACCTGTTTTGGATTTTTGTGGGATTTACTTTCTAATGCATAGCATGTCCTTCTTTACTTAGGTAAACTCAGTCAATTGCAACACCAGCTGGAAGATCAACTTGTTTATGCAGTTCCGGGACCACATGGAAGAAGTGCTTAAGGGGGTAATGAACATGTGTCTTTTGTTTTTTGAGCAGATGTAGAAGGCAGATGTGTACATGCTTCATGCTACACTGTTCCTTTTGTGTATCTTAACAGGGCATTTATATAAACAGCTTTTAGTCGCTGTGTGGCATATCTGAGAGGCAGAAAGCAGAGGAAAATAATTTTAAGTATAAAATAAATTCTCTGACAATCAGTGTCTCATGGCCTGTCTAGTTAAAGGGTCTCAGATTGGAAGGCTGGGAGAAACCTCTGACTAATACCTTGGAGAATTGCTGTTGGTTGGAGTAGACAGTTCTGAGCTGGAGGGACTGATGGTGTGACTCAGTAAAAGGCTGCTTCTAATATCACAAGGATTTATTGATAGTTTTTGTATTCTCCAATGTGTGAAGGAAATTCTCTTCCCTTCTTTTGGAAGATTCCAAGGTTGACTATCTGGAGAATTCTCAACAAAACATGTAGTATTATGTTAACTATACTATTGCCTGGCCTTCAAACAAGTTTAATGTATAGTATATGTAAACATAGAAGCCAAAATGACTAAACTGAGACCCTAGAAGCTAAAATGACTAAACTGAGGCTATCATATTTTGGTCACATTATGAGAAGGCAAGAGTCACTAGAAAAGACGATCATGCTAGGAAAAGTTGAGGGCAGCAGGAAAAGAGGAAGACCCAACAAGGGATGGATTGACTCAATAAAGGAAGCCACAGCCCTCAATTTGCAAGACTGTCAAAGATAGGACATTTTGGAGGACGTTGATTCATAGGGTCGCCATGGGTCAGAAGCAACTTGATGGCACTTAACACACACACACATATGTAAACATGCCCTGACCTGGATAGCCCCAGGCTAGCCTATCTCTCAGATCTCAGAAGTAGGGTCAGCCCTGGTTAATATTTGGATGGGCAACCTCTAAAGAATACCAGGGTCGTGATGTGGAGGCAGACAGTGGCAAACCACCGCCAAAGGTCTCTTACCTTGAAAACCCTATGGGGTCGCCATAAATCAGCTTTGACTTGATGGCACAAAACATTTTTTAAACATTGTATAACAAAACTCAGCACAACTATTTGCAATCAACTTTTACATGTGATATATGATTCACATGTTTGAGATTGTTCCTATTGTAGTTTTGGTTCAAAGATACCAGTGTCAGACTAGACTTATTTTCTGCTTTCACTGTCTCAATCAATCATAAGTTATTTAAGGCAGCAACTAATAGTCTCTGTATTTCACTGACAGGGGGATGTGGTCAGGCTTTTCCACGCTGAACAGGAGAAATTTCTCACCTGTGATGAATACAAAGCCAAGCTGCATGTTTTTCTTCGAACCACGTTGCGACAGTCAGCCACATCTGCCACGAGCTCCAATGCACTCTGGGAAGTTGAGGTGAGTGCCAGAACTGTTTCTGGGTTCAACATGCTTGCCACCAGTTTTATCCCACTCTGGATTAGATCTAATCTGAATGCATTGGATCTAAGCTAAAATTTTAGTTTACATGGTAGATATTTATCTGTATGGAGGGAGGTGACCAGTGGGGAGTCCTGCTGTACACTGCATTGGTCAGGCTGCTTCTGGAATATTGTGTGCAGTTCTGGAGGCCTCAGTTCAAAAAGGATGTGGACAAAATGGAGCAGGTGCAGAGGAGAGCGATAAGGATGATCAGGGGCCTGGAGACCAAGCCCTATGAGGAAAGGCTGAGGAATTTGGGAATGCTTAGTCTGGAGAAGAGGAGGTAGAGGGGGTCATGATTGCTTTCTGAGGGGGGACATGATTGGAGGGGGGACATGATTGAGGTGGAACATGATTGAAGGGCTGTCACTTAGAGGCTATTCCTGTTGGCAGCAGAGGATAGGACTTGCAATAATGGGTTTATATTACAGGCAGAAAGGTACTGGCTGGATATTAGGGAAAACCTTTTACAGTGAAAGTTGTTCAGCAGTGGAATCAGCTACCTAGGGAGGTTGTGAGCTCCGCCTCACTGGCAGACTTTAAGCAGCGGCTGGGCAAACACTTGGCAGGGATGTTCTAGACTGATCCTGCGTTGAGCAGGGGGTTGGACTAGATGGCCTGTATGGCCTATATGACTCTCTATTTCAGTGGTTCCCAACCTTTTTTTGACCAGGGACCACTAGGACTTTTTTGTTCGGTGCAGGGACCCCAAGGTTCAAAATAAAAATTCTGAGAATTTGAACATAAAGTTTAATCATAACTGTTAGTTAAACATTAAACTTAGAATAATCTTTGAATATATATTTTTATAATAGAGAACTTTTAATTGAAAATATTAAATTAATTATGGGTTTATAACTTTGTTTTGCGGACCTTAATTTAGTTCTCACGGACCCCTGGGGGTCCACGGACCCCTGGTTGGGAACCAGTGCTCTATTTGTTCTGATATCCCTGCTGTAACTCCCACTAATGAACAATAATGTAAAAGGAAATCTCATTGAAAGAAAGACAAAAAGTAGCATTTCTTTCTGGGTTGGCTTAAATGAAGGATCATAAAGGATTTAAATTGCATCATGGTTCA
Source organism: Euleptes europaea (assembly GCF_029931775.1). Lineage (NCBI taxonomy): Eukaryota > Metazoa > Chordata > Lepidosauria > Squamata > Sphaerodactylidae > Euleptes > Euleptes europaea. Next base: position 84,284,923 of record NC_079313.1, read on the forward strand.
CCCCAACATGCCAAAGATCAACCCTGGAACAGATGACCCCAGACTATATGAAAGTGCCTCTGAGCATGTTAAAGAGTACATTTCATTCACTACTGAATACGTAGAGGGAGTCCTCATATATCAGGGATTAGGGAGCAATGTTTCGAGACCAAAAGGTAATGTTTCTAAAATTAGGCAGTTCACAACTTTGACATTGTATGCATTACATAGGGGCCACGTCTTTCTCATCACGAGGCAGTGGTTAGCTCCCATTGAGGATGTTGAAAGGAGGGGTGGGGAGACCAGTTCTAGAAATTATGGTTCCTTGGAGGTTGTAAGTGGTTTCCGTGCAGGTGGCAAGATCAGGCTTTTGTCAAGTAAATCTTGTTTCTGAACTCTTCACTTTGCTGAAATGGAAAGAAAGAGTCATAGTTTAAACCCTGGGACTTATCCTTCAAAACTCAGGGTTTAACAATGAAAAGGGAAGGCCTGCTCTAATTTAGCAACAATAACAAACCATTTCCCCTTATCTCAGCATCTGTATAAAGTAAAGGATGTATAAGTTTATTTTATGGACTCGGATGAACACAAAAGAAGGGTGCCTATAGTTATTAACCATTGTAACTGCACTTCTGCTTAACTGCAGTGTGGAAAGCATGGTGCTCCTTAATTTCTGGGGTGAAATTTAGTTCTTTTCCTTCCAACCATGGGTTCATGTCTGATGCTATGGGGGAGAAACAGAAGGCACAAATGGATTCTGGGTAAAGGGATAAGAGTACTGTCATCAGGCACACTTGATTATTATGTCAGAATAATTTACCAAAAATTAATAAGTCGTTCCAGGAAGTGAAATGGTCCTGTTCAGAGTCTCATCAAGACAGAATCTGAGGTCTAATTTAGCAAGGAAGATTCTCAATACCCCTCACTGAACTCTACCAATCCTTTGTAGTCTGACTGACTAAAAACAAATAATTGCAGTGCTGACTGACGCTTTGATGGGATGTTCAGCCAGGTAGTCAAATGGCCTGGGCAAATTTCCATACTTTTGCTAGAACTTACACAAAAGGAAGTACAAATACAGCAAATACATCTGACTTACAGCTCCCATTGCTCTTTTCAGGTGGTCCATCATGATCCCTGCCGAGGTGGAGCGGGACACTGGAACGGCTTGTACCGCTTCAAACACCTTGCCACTGGGAACTACCTAGCAGCAGAGGTGAGAGGAACGGTTGCATCTCTGTGTAGGTGTACGTTTGGGTTTGTCTGAAAGCTGTGGGCAAAATCTCGCTGGATTCAGGAACACAAGGTCTTAACATTCTGCTGGTTTCAACAGCTTGTCTTTTGTTACTTCCTTGTATTGCAAAGCAAACTCTGGAAAAGCACAAGCAGGATACATTACAGAGTGACTTTAACTGAATGGCGATTTTAGCATAAAAAGTGCCAGTTATTTTTCCTTAGATTTTGACTATAAAATTATAAAATTTGACAATAAAATTATTCATTGAATTATTTCATTTCTAGCATCACTTATCTCCCTGTTTTCTGAAACAAATAAACGAAAAACATATATAAGTCTTATTTTGACTCTAGAATAAAAGAAGAATTCCTATTGCTATAATTTGCTTTCCCGAGTTCAGAGCCATTTACAATTTTCAGATGTTCATGGTTCCTCACATCTCTTATCAAACTTACTAAAATAAATCATCTCAGTGTTTTCTGGATTAGAAGCTATAGCTGAAGGTACTTTGCTGTAGGATGAGAACATTCTGAGAGAGGGAGCTGAGGGGATGTTTGTGTGAAATGTAAAGGGCTGCTAGCCAATGGCTGGTACCCAGTGGGAGTTGGGGAAGGACATGGGGGTGTGGTGCTGTTGGCATGTTACTCCAGGAATTGTTGCAAAATCTATGGTAAAATTGTAAAGCTGCTGGCGATTCCTAGAGTGATATGACATCACATCCGGGTTGTCCCCGGAAGTGATACCATGCTGCTGTATCAGCAGCAATTTTAAACATAATTTTTCAGGGGGAGGGGTCCATAGTGGGAGACTTGGCAATCGTACAAAATGCATTATTTGTCTAATCCTTCCAGGCCAGCTCTACCTCCATTAATTGGTCCTGAGTTCAAGGATCCAGTGTGCCACTGTTTCTAGTTTCATTGTGATGGAATAATAATTACTTCATCAAGAAGATGCACATTTAAGCCTCATCTAGGAGTACATCACATTTCCAAGACCACAAATGATAATTCACTTCCACAGGATTTAGTGATGACTGCTAGTTTAGATGCAGGTTGTGGCCTATTTTTTTACATTGGAATGGAGAAGAACAACTGGTTATTTTTGTTACCAAATTATTTCGAATAGCTGGTTCCACGTACTGTGGGGAGAGGGACGGTTATTTTTGTTGCTCAATTGTGATTCCACTTCCAAAAAATTGATGCATTTGCCACTGACCTCAATTTTTGTTTCTAAGGTGTGTCTACAGTAGTTAATTCACGGCATAATGGCATTATTACTCTACGGTAGAGGTATTTTTTCTTATTGTTTATTACTTTGAAACATGGAAAGGGGAAAAAAGTTATCAATCCTGTGTGTTGTGTGTCATGTGCCATCAAATTGCTTCCAACTAAGGGCAACTGTATGAATGAATGACCTCTAAAACATCCTATCATTAACAGCCTTGCTCAGGTCTTGCCAATGGGAGGCTGTTGCTTCCTTTATTAAGTCAGTCCATCTCATGCTGGGTCCTGCTGCCTTCACCTTTTCACAGTATTATTTTCTTCTCCAGTGAGTCTTTCCTTCTCATAATGTGACCAAAGTATGATAGCCCCAGTTTGGTCATTTTAGCACCTAGGAAGAGTTCAGGCTTGATTTGATCTAGAACCCACTGATTTGTCTTTTGGTGGTCCGTGGTATCCATAAAACTCTCCTCCAACGGCAAATTTCAAATGAATCAACTTTCTATCTGTTAGCTTTCTTCATTGTCCAACTTTCACATCCATACATAGTAATGGGGAATACTATAGTTATCTGGATCTTGGTTGCCAGTGACACATCCTTACACTTAAGAATCTTTTATAGCTCCTTCATGGGTTTCTTTCCCAGTCAATCTCTTTTCTTTATTTTGTCCTGTTCAGTTAATGTGTTTCCATGTTGATCTTTGAGCACGTCTAACCGTGCTTTAAATTTCCCCTTGATTTCTTGGATCTTGTGGAATAGATCTCTTTTTTTTTCTTCCTTTTGTGTTGGTTTCCCCTCCTGTTTCCTTACACTAGTTATTATAATAGTTCTCTTTGTCTCTATGTGGCAATTACTGGGACACTGCATTTAGACTTTTGAGAAGTGCTCAGTGGCAGTTTATCTCTGTAAACTGTCTTCTGGGGGCAACAACAGGGGAGGCTTTGGTCTCTTTGCCCTACATGTAGGCCTGCCAGAAGCATCTCATTGATCACCTCGGGGAATAAAATATGTTAGATTAGATGCACTATTGGTCTAATCCAGTAAAAATTTTCACATTTGTATATACCAACTTCACACATTTTAGACCTTGCTCACATTTGAGCATATGGAAATAGTACTCCCATAGGGATTCTTCATAGGGTTGCCAATTCTGGGTTGGGAAATTTCTGGAGATTTGGAGTGGAGACTGGGGGAGGTGGGTTTGGGGAAGGGGAGGGACCTCAGTGGTATAACACCATAGGGTCCACCCTCTGAAGCTGCCATTTCCCCAGAGGAATAGATCTCTGTAGCCTGGAGATTAATTGTAATTCTGGAAGATCTCTTGGCTTCACTTGGAGGTTGACAACCCTGATTCTTTAGCAGGCCATGCCTTTAAAAAAATACATTTTCCTTTCCTCCCCTTTTATCAATAAGGAGGATAATGTTCAATGAAATCCTGTGAAGATACTCCAGGATTTTTTTCCTGCTCTGCTCTGTGGCAGAAAGACACACATTAGAAAGTGGTGAAATTAAGATTGCCTACTTCTAGGTGGGGCCTGGAGATCTCTCAGGATTACAACTGATCCCCCAATGACAGAGATCAGTTCCTCTTGAGAAAATGGCTGCTTTGGATGGTGGACTGTATGGCATTATATGCTGCTGAGATGCTCTTCTCCCCACCCTGACTTCCCCAGGCTTCATCCCAGACTGGGCCACGATCCCACCAGTCCGCTTTGTGTGTACAAGGTCCCAGGTTCAAACCATGCCATCTCCAGTTAAAAAAAGAAAAATATCTGGTGGCAGGTGATGTAAAAAATCTTTTCCTAAGATCCTGGAGAGCCGATGCCAGTCTGAGTAGACAATACTTACCTTGATGGACAAAGGTCTGATTCAGTATAAGGCAACTACATACGTATATATATACAGCCACAAATCTTCAGCAGTTTCCCAACTTGGAGCTGTCATCCCTACAATAAATGAGCCTCACTTTGGTAATGTTCACATGAACAAGCCATTCAGTGTAGGTCCTCTTATAGAAGTCCATAATCTTCCTTACTTCTTGTTTTAACTCCTCATAATGAGAACACAGAAGTTAGTATGTATTATGGGTTGGTTAAGCCAAAATTCATTAGAAAATGCTCTTGGGGGAGCCTTTTTCCTAGGAGCTAACTTTGCCTGCACTGGTAGAAATTGTTTTTGGATAGAATTCTAGGCTCCCTCATGGCTCTTCCTTGTTTACGGAGGTAGAAATGGAAAGCCCTGGAACCAAGGCCATAAACAACATTGCTGCTTGTTTGTTCCCAAAATCCTACTCTTTCCTTCAATGGCAGACTCGGTTACAAGTTCTTTCATCAAACTCTCTCTTTAAAGTTCTCTTCCTTCCTTGACTTTGGACTTGGTTAGTGGGAAGAGAGACCTTTTTTTATTTGCTCACTTTGAGCCAAAATCTACTCTCACCCCTAGTGGATTATGGCCAGTGTTTAGGTAGCTTTAAAAATGTAGCTTGGCAGGTTCACATCAAAGTTCTCTTGCTCAAATCCAGTTTCCTTGTGTACTTGGATAGCTCAGTGATCTAGGAAAAACAATAGAAACAATTCTGAGTTTCTGGATGAGAGCCAAACTAGATGTGACAATTGTTACAGGGACAGCCCATGGCCGCCAACTCCATTTTAAAGGAGAATTTAACCATTTTAAAATGGCTATGAGTGCCCGATCCAGTTCCTGCCCATGGCATGGTGCCAACAGGTAATATTATTTCATCCCTCACACCTTTTACAGGGCTGAAACAGCTGTTTTGGCACTTTAAAAGGTGCAGGGGGAGGGAACAAGATGGCCTGTTGGCGCCATGCCACGGGCCTGATCAGGGCTCGTGGCAATTTGTAAATGGTTAAATTCTCCTTTGAAATGCCACGTCTGATTTGGCTCTGAGGGAGGAGCTTTAACCTACCTCTGTAAGGGTAGCTCCATTGATTTTAGAATGCCTACTTTGACTACTTAGAAATATGGGCTGGAGAGCTTCGGTCATACTCCAGGATCCCAAGAATCATGCAACTGGTTCTGTAGGCCCCCCAAATTTAAAGCAGAGATAACTGAGTCAGAATGAAGACTAAGGGAACAATCAGTTTTGCACGCAGTCAACAGCTTAGATATCCAGTTGACAGCATGAAAGCTATGAGCAGTTATATCTGAGGCAGGAAAATTCGTCAACAATAATGTTGCGCACAGTCATGCTTCCATCACCCTTCTATATTGATTCCCAAATATTTCAGCATATTTTTAAAAAACACTCAGACTGGCACTCTGATACACTGAGCAGCTGGTTCAGGAAAATTTTGGGGACTCTAGTGATCTAATGGGACCATCTTTCCCTCTAGGTTTCCACTGGCAGACCAAAGACTGAATAATAGTATGAGCAAAGTTGTCTCCTTGTTTGGAATCTCAAAAGGTCAAGATCAGTTGGCTTGTGCTTAAATTTTTTTTCTATTTCTTTAATTTTTTAAAGGAAAACCCCAGTTACAAAGGTGACACCGGAGAGCCCAAGAGTTCGGTAAGCTTTCAGCTGCAACTGAATTGCTTGGGGATGGTTTGGCCTGCTGATGTCTGGGTACTTTTTAACCACCCAATCCAATGCCGAGTCGGGCATGCTTAAGCCTGCTCAAATACATGCCTCACAGTGCTATCCTGAACAGAGTTACACCCTTCTAAGCCCATTGTGTTCAATGGACTTAGAATGGTGTAACTCTGCTAAAGATTGTACTGTTCATTTATTTATTTAAAACATTTTAATGCCACCTTTCCATCTGATCAGGGTCCCCAAGGTGGTGCATATAAAAACATTAAATGAGGCTAGCTCTGACTAGGATTGGGCAGTGTAGCTAAAAAAGCCCTCTAGCAGTGTGTAGAGCTTCAAGGAATTGCAATGAGACAGGGCAAGAGAATGGCATGTCTGAAACCTGCACAATGGCAGAAGGCAGCATAGATATTGTTATAGCCAACAAAATTGCCAAATGTGAAGAATCATGTTTTGATGCATGCTTTATCAGGGTAATGGCCACTGTGCATTTTCACGAAGTACAATGTAGAAACGTCAAGAGTCTTTGCCAAATATTCCTGCCATCATAATACATTGGTGAAGTGTTGGATTGCTGTTGTTGTTGCCTACTCCTTGTTCAACCACTAGGTGCTTAGCTGGTGCTTGCTGAACAGGAAGCTGGAAGCCATGCTTTGGAAATTCCTGAGGTTGCCAGAACATATGGTGTATGAAATTTGGTATATATGGTGTATGAAACTTGGTATATATGGTGTATGAAACTTGGTGACCCTTCTAACACAAGACTGAAATGCTGCTTCCCTTATGACAGGGTGGAACCTGTCGTTCCAGTCGGAGGAACACCGGGGAGAAGATCAAGTACCGGCTGGTGGCTGTGCCCCATGGAAATGACATAGCTTCTCTCTTTGAACTGGATCCTACTACGCTGCAGAAGACTGACTCCTTTGTCCCCCGGTAAGTACATCTATCCATCACACTCACATCTGTGGCAGTATCCTACCCTGCTGAGCTTGAATGGAGCCTCTGGGTAGGAAAAAGCTATTTCCACATACAGCAGAGGTGGAGCAGGAAGAAAATACGTGCTTCTGAGTAAACACCATAAGACCTTGACAAGACGCTAGGGCTCAGAATGACAGGACTACTGGTCTGCTGCCTCTTCTTTTGTTCATATTCATATCTTTCTCATGTATTGAACTGCTCAGCTTCTATGGCAAGAAACACTAGGTTAAATTGGAATTAGGAAAGAGGCAAACTTTGGCTGTTGCAACTAATGCAAGAAGCACTTCAGAATTCTCCCAATCCTGATATGTATTTGCATGCAGAGACACACACTTAATAAAAAGACTATCTTCAATGGATAATTGGCAAAATTCAGAGAATATGTGTAATCCCATTGAAATCAATGGAATTTATGCCCTGACCTGCTTGAGTTGCATTCATGTCAGTGAGACTTACAAGGCCTTAATGCCGTCTTTTGGTCCCACAAGTCTTGCTATATAGGCTGGGTGATGGTGTGTCTCTGAACTGAATGTTTCTCATTGGAGGAGGGGATGCAGGTCACAAGCTTACAATCCAGAAACCACTCTCAGATATCTATAGCCAGGCAATTGTAAGCCAGTTTGATTCTTCCTTAAGTGGTAGAGAAAGACGGCATATAAAAACCAACTCCTCCTCCTTCTTCTGCTGCTGTTGTTGCTGCTGCTGAAGGCATCATAGAAAAGTATAAACCATTCTGTGTTGATTTCAGGAATTCCTATGTCCGACTGCGTCACCTTTGCACCAACACCTGGATCCAAAGCACCATTGTGCCCATTGATGTTGATGAAGAGCGGCCAATTCGCCTCATGGTATGTTCCTCCTTTGTGGTTCTGCTAGAAAGAGGGATTATCCCCTGGCGGAAGGATGCCAGTAAGTGACAGGATGTCTTTCATAGAATCTAGAAAGGAGAAGTTTGGCACATGTACCTTCTACCACTGCAGCACCATGTCAGGAGAAGCTGTCTTTCTTTAGACAACATATTCCATGGTGATCCAGTATCTCTTCTATAACTTTTGTACTTTTATAATCGGTGCCATAAGGTGGTCCGAGATGCTCCTTCATTCTTAAACTATTTGTATACTGCTGTGTACCAGAAACTGTTAGTGAACAAGTTCAACAGTGTTGTATGTTTTGGACACTTCTACTGAAACATCCAGTATTGGTTGCAGCTTGCAGAGAACCCCAATGGTGCACTCATGTGCACTGTAGCTCCAACAGTGTGTTTCCTAGTGCCTAGTTGCTTCTTGAGTCTTGGGAATGAAATCCAAAGGATCTTGAATTGAACAGGAAAAAGGGGTCTTTTCCTACCAGCAAAGCACTGAACGAATCTCAGGCAGGCATGTCACTGCTTAGCTTGTTCACCAACACAGACTTTCTTACCTCTAAGCATGGCAACCTCTCCCTGACTGGTAGCAGACTCTCCCTGTTCTTTGGAATTTGAACCAAGCAGAAGCTGTTCCCCAAAGTAAGCACCTGGATCCCCAAAGGCAGCCGTTTTGTGATAGGTCCTGCCCCCTTATGGCAACCATTATATAATGATGTCTTCTACCCTTTCTCAACACTCTGGAAGTGCCCACCAACTCAACACGGTTGGGATCCCCTAGGCTAGACAGATTATTGGCAATTTAGTAGTGGCAACATAAATGCACAATTTATGCTTTACCCCAGTAAGGAGAAAGCAAATCACGGCAGATGATGACTGGATTCTTCCCCCCCACACACAGCTTGGCACATGCCCCACCAAGGAGGACAAAGAGGCTTTTGCTATTGTGTCTGTGCCTGTGTCAGAAATCCGAGACCTGGACTTTGCCAATGATGCCAGCTACATGCTAGCCAGTGTGGTGGAGAAGATGAATGAAGGTTTCCTCAGCCAGAATGACCGAAGGTAAAAGGACCAAGTGCTTTTGATACAGAGGAGGCTTAGTGGAATGCTGTAAGGAGGGTGATAGTGGAATAGGATCCATTGACAGATCTAATCACTAACTGTGGCAGCCAGACTATCTCCTTGAAAGCTGAATTAATGAGAAACAAGGACAAATTCCTTTTTGCAAAAAAGCATCCTCTTTTCCTGTGAGTGGGAATCTTTCATGTCCATGAGGTGGCCTGAATATATCGTATAAGGTAAAAGTAAAGGTAATCCACTGTGCAAGCACCAGGTCATAACTGACTCATGGGGTGATGTCACATCCTGACATTTACTTGGCAGACTATGTTTACAAAGTGGTTTGCCATTGCCTTCCCCAGTCATCTACGCTTTACTCCCAGCAAGCTAGGTATTCATTTTACCAACCTCGGAAAGATGGAACCTTGAGCCTGAAAATGACTTCCATCAGGATCAAACTCAGGTCATGAGCAGAACGTTTGACGGCAGTACTGCAGCTTACCACTCTGCACCACGGGGCTCTTTCTATATAATATAAAAAAGGTAAAGGTCCCCTGTGCAAGCACCGGGTCATTCCTGACCCATGGGGTGACGTCACATCCCGACGTTTACGAGGCAGACTTTGTTTGCGGGGTGGTTTGCCAGTGCCTTCTCCAGTCATTTTCCCTTTACCCCCAGCAAGCTGGGTACTCATTTTACTGACCTCGGAAGGACGGAAGGCTGAGTCAGCCTTGAGCCGGCTGCCTGAAACCAACTTCCATTGGGATCGAACTCAGGTCGTGAGCAGAGCTTGGTCTCTCTCATATAGATTTATGTAATTTATCTTGGACATGCATTTTGAAGTTCTTGCTGGAAAGCTTTGGTTCAGAATTGCTTTGTTATAAGGAACCAGGGAATGAATTAAGGCTACTTATTGCCTTTATTTTAGTTTCTCATGAACTACATGTGTACGACTCAAATGTCTATTGTATTTAAGGGGATGGGGCTCATTTGTGGATAATGCTAACCCTTGCATGTCTGGCAGGTTTGTGATCCAACTGCTGGAGGACTTGGTGTTCTTTGTCAGTGATGTACCCAACAACGGACAGAATGTTTTGGATATTGTTGTTACCAAGCCGAACCGGGAAAGACAGAAACTCATGAGGGAGCAGAACATCCTGAAACAGGTGACTGGGAAAAGAGGCTGAAGAGAAAGTTTGGAGATGAGCATTGTAGTGTTAAGCCTGAGAGTTTTGTGGGGGGGTATTTTTGAAGCTGCTGAGCTTTTCTAAAGAATAGCTCTCACGCCAATGCTTGCTGGAGTGAGCAGTGCTGAAGATTCCAGAAGTGAATTATGTACTACAAGATCTAGGTTCCGTTCATATAGGCTTTGGCTTCTAAAGGCAAACAGATTTTTTGGGGGTTGTGGTGATGGATATCACACATCTAAAGGATAAAGTGCAACAACAAAAAAGGATCAAAACAAGTTTTGGAAAAGCTGGATCAAGATTTCATTAACTGCAGGAGGTCAGCATTTATCCTTAAGGTGTGTGATATGCACATGCCTTCAGAAGCCAAAGTGGGTTATAGAGCCCATATGAAAGGAACCTTAGGATGGCTGAGAAGGAGGGTACAGAGAGTGATATGCAGGCAGGCAGTTTAATGCTGCATTTCACATAGATATAGAAATAAATAGACAACAGCATTTTCAGGTCACACACTTTATTGCTGCTACCATCAATAATAATAGCATTTGTATAGCACTTTTCCTGAGTTATCAAAATACTTGGCTTATATTGTCTGAGCGATCCATAGAAGAAATGCATAACATATGTCAGTGTTATTGCAGATGGAGGGCGGGGTTAAGTTGCTCATGCAAGTTGAAGGCTGAACTGATGTTTGGACTCCTTAGTGCATGAGTCACAAAGTTCCCTTCTTCCCTGTACTAGCCACAGCGGGCCTAGAGTTTTTACACAAGATCTTGGTCGTTGTGTCATGACTTCACTAAAGGGTGGAATTCTAACTCGAGGGCCTTTTCTGCATTCTCATTTTCCTTGCTTGTAAGTTCCTGTTTCTTCCGGGGGGGGGGGGGGCAGTTCTGCATGCGTTTTGCTCCCTCTAGTTGTCTATTCAGTATTGCACAGGTTTATGTCCAGCACATCTCCCTGAAGATTCAAACTGAAGGTTTTTATACTGGACATAAACCTGTGTGATATTGAATCGACTAGAGAGAGCAAAACTCGTGCAGAATTGTACCCCAAGAAGCAGGAACTTACAAGCAAAGAAAATGAGAATGCGGAAAACCCCAAGGAGAAGATGAGCTCACACAGATGATGTGAGACCACTTTTCCCAATTTACTATAATCCAGACTAGTACAGTCTGTGGACAGTGAAGAAAGCTGATAGGAAGAAAATAGATTCCTTTGAAATGTGGTGTTGGAGGAGAGTGTTACGGATTCCGTGGACTGCCAAAAAAACAAATCAGTGGGTTCTAGATCAAATCAAGCCTGAACTGACCCTAGAAGCTAAAATGACTAAACTGAGGCTATCGTATTTTGGTCGCGTCATGAGACGACAAGAGTCACTGGAAAAGACTGTCATGATAGGAAAAGGTGAGGACAGCAGGAAAAGAGGAAGACCCAACAAGAGATGGATTGACTCAATAAAGGAAGCCACAGCCTTCAATTTGCAAGATCTGAGCAAGGCTGTCAAAGATGGGACATTTTGGAGGACTTTCATTCGTAGGGTCGCCATGAGTCAGAAGCGACTTGACGGCACTTAACACACACACACACAAGTACAGTCTGCTATAAATACAAAACCAGAACTAGAAATATGCACAGAACCAACAACTATAGTCTAATAGTCTCTATGTGTGACATTTTGATTAAAATAAAATAAACTGAAGAGCAGCCATTGGGATATTGAGGGAAACCGTACTGTGAAATGAGACCTCTTCCGAGAGCTGAGATGTACACAAGTGCAAACTGTCACCAGGGTTTTCTGCCAACATCACTGAGATTGTTCTCGAGTTGTTTACATTATTGAACCTGGTGCATCTCTACCAGTAGATCTGACCTCCTAAAGTTTGCTTTTCCCACTCACCCAGCCAGCCAGCCATCCACTCAGTCATTTATTTCATACAGTCAACTGATGAACCTGGATGCATTTATTCATAAATGCATCCAGAGAGCTCATGAAACATTTTAAAATCACAGCTCTGATCATGGAAAAGAAATCTATGGAAGGCAGCTTTCAGTTAGATGGGTAATTTTTCCTTCTGTGCTGTGTAGATCTTTGGAATTCTGAAGGCTCCTTTCAAGGACAAAGGTGGGGAAGGCCCATTGGTACGACTGGAGGAACTGTCGGATCAGAAGAATGCTCCCTACCAATACATGTTCCGGCTCTGCTACAGGGTACTGAGACACTCCCAGGAAGACTATCGGAAGAATCAGGTGGGCTTTTACTTCAGGGTAGATCGGTTTGGTGGGCAGTAAGTCATAAGCTGGTGTGAGATATTAGATTTGAGGCTGTTTGTCTGGGGTCAGAAGGCATAAAGAGAAGATGCTCCTTTTTGTAAGGCCCTTATTTTGTGTCTAAATTGGGGGCTCTTAAAATCCAGTTGGTGTTGATTTAGGCAAGTTGTCTCAAATAGGGCTGGTGTGTTCATCTGCATTGTGACCTCTCCTCTTGCAGGAACACATTGCCAAGCAGTTTGGTATGATGCAGTCCCAGATTGGCTATGACATCTTGGCTGAGGATACCATCACTGCCCTTTTGCACAACAACCGCAAGTTGCTGGAGAAGCACATCACCAAGACTGAGGTGGAGACCTTTGTGAGCCTGGTGCGCAAGAACCGAGAGCCCAGGTGGGTGCAAGGCAGCTCACCGAGGGCCAAACTACTTGTTACGATTTTTAATGGGTTTTGTCTCAGTTCTCCTGACCTGACTTTGATTCAGACAGTCACAGGTCAGGTGTGAGGGAACTTGTGGGTCCCTGGATTGATTCCATGCCATGGAAGGAGAAAGGGCTGCCAGCGTGGTATAGTGGTTAAGAGCGGTGGACTCTGATCTGGAGAACCGGGTTTAATTCCCCACTCCTCCAAATGAGTGGCAGATGTTAATCTGATGAACTGGATGTGTTTCCCCCTCCTACATATGAAGCCAGCTGGGTGACCTTGGGTTAGTTGCAACTCTCTTAGAGCTCTCAGCTCCAGCTACTTCACAGGGTGTCTGTTGTGGGGAGGGGAAGGGAAGGAGATTGGAAGTCAGTTTGATACTTCCTTAAGTGGTAGAGAAAGTCAGCATGTAAAAACCAACTCTTCTTCTTCTACTTCTTCTTCTACTACTACTACTACTACTTCTTCTACTTCTTCTTCTTCTTCTTCTTCTACTTCTACTTCTACTACACTCCCCCACCACTTTTCCAACCTGAAACAGCCCTGGGAGAATGCTGTTTGCCCCACTGGGGGGCTGTATGTGTGCTTCCATTTTGCATATTGAATGCATGTTGTGAAAGCTGACTAGCCAGTCACTGTGTTAGATGAAGGTACCTAAGACTTCTTTGGAAATAATAGGCCTGGGCTGGCTGGAGATTGCTGAAAAATAAATGTGGTATTTGCATAGATGAAGGTGCTGATCATGTCCAGTAAGAGGCAGCAGCTGCACAGGGCATTAGTAAGAAGAATCAATGATATGTTGATTATTCAGTGTTTGGGAGGGGGATTGGCAGACTGGGCCGCATTAGGCCTAGTAGGGAAATGCCCCATGTAGAGAGCATATCGAGCTGAAATGACTTTCACATTCATTCCTTAGACAAAAAGCTACCAGTAACATAAAGGAATGACTAAAACCTTTCAACATGATTTTTTGCTCCATAGTAATTTTTCTCCATAGAAATTTTTTGTTTGGGGTGGATTTTTTCCAAAATAATTCTTTGGAGAGGTTTTGATAGGGAATTATAATGCTTGATTGCTATGTGAAATGTGACGAGAAGGAGAATTATTGATTTCATTAGTTAAGGGCAGCTCAGGGACCTGCAGTCAACTGGGCAGAAGGGCCCTCTCCTCACTGCATTGGCTGGAGTATAATATCATAACCTCTCATATATGCCACAGGTTTCTAGACTATTTATCGGACTTGTGTGTGTCAAATCACGTCGCCATTCCCGTCACTCAGGAGCTGATCTGCAAATGTGTACTAGACCCCAAGAACACGGACATCCTGATCCAAACGGAGTGAGTATCCAGAGAGCCCCTTGTTTTTTGAATGCCGAATCCACCTTCCCCTTCAGTTAAGATATTATCATCCTCCTTGTTAAGATGTAATTGCCAGGAGATAGTGATTGGGGAAGAGGTGGAGAGGAGACGGGTAGATTTTTTAACACTGATTGCCTCAGATGAGTGAGGACATCGTGAAATAGGTTCACTAAAATATGTTCATTCCTTTGAAATAGGTTATTTCCTTTGAAATGTGGTGTTGGAGGAGAGTGTTATGGATTCCGTAACTGCCAAAAAAACAAATCAGTGGGTTCTAGATCAAATCAAGCCTGAACTGACCCTAGAAGCTAAAATGACTAAACTGAGGCTATTGTATTTTGGTCATGTCATGAGACGACAAGAGTCACTGGAAATGACAGTCATGCTAGGTAAAGTTGAGGGCAGCAGGAAAAGAGGAAGACCCAACAAGAGATGGATTGACTCAATAAAGGAAGCCACAGCCTTCAATTTGCAAGATCTGAGCAAGGCTGTCAAAGATAGGACATTTTGGAGAACTTTCATTCATAGGGTCGCCACGAGTCGGAAGTGACTTGACGGCACTTAACACACACACAAAATGTGCTCTGAGGGAAGCACTGCTCACTTGCCTATTCACCTGACATGGGCGCGTTCCAGCCACAAGTTAGGATTCAAGGCAAAAACAAATCTGAGATGGCTGTCTTCTAAACATCATTCTTGTTAATAAAACAGAACTGTAGTCCAGTGGCTCCTTCAAGACCAACAAAATTTATTTCTAGAATAAACTTTATTTAAGTAAAATTTATTTCTAGAAAAAATTTCTAGAATAAACCAGTGGTTCCTTCAAGACCAACAAAATTTATTTGTAGAATAAACTTCAGTGAGTCAGAGTTCACTTAATCAGATGCACAAACATCAGTAAAGTGAGTATATGTGTGTGGAGGGGTACGGTTACAAAGAAAAGCTAGTTTAGAAAGAGATCCAGCCAAAAGAGTTGAGCTGCCTCTCTCTGTAACATCCCTACTGCCTTTTGGTTGTTTGCAGCTTTTAGTATAAATGGATCTTCTTAATGGATGTACGCTTCATGCATCGAATGAAGTGAGCCCTGATATTCTAGAGCTCATGCGGGAATAAATTTTGTTTAAGGTGCTACTGGACTCCTTTATTATTTTGCTACTACAGACTGACATGGCCTGCCCACCTGGAATCATTCTCAGAAATGTAAAGGAAACTTCCATGTAGATTCATTTCTTTCAGATTTGTTTTTACGCCCTTTAAGACATCGCAATAATAATTACCGGAAAAACACACACATACAACATCAGTTTTAAAAGGATCGCTGTATTCTAAAAGGGTTATTCAATCAGCAGTGCAATCCTGAGAAAAGCTCCAGCCTTCCAAATCCATTGAAGTCAATGGGTTTAGAAGAAAGTAGCTTTGTTAAGATTGCACTGTAAATTTACTAGTCAACTATTAAGGTGTTACAAGACTCCTACTTATTGTTGCTGCAACAGACAAACACAGCTACCCTCCTCAGTAATTAAAAAGGTAAAGGTCCCCTGTGCATAGGGCTGTTGAACAAAAAAAATTCGGTATAGTTCAGCTTCGGCAAAATTCGGCCCGTTTTTATTCGGGCCGTGCCGAAGTCCGAACTCCCTCGCTTCGGATCCCCGAAAATTTGGGGGGATCCGGAGTTCGGGGGAAAATTCCAGCTGGGAGGCACAGATCTGTTTAAAGGGCCCACCGCTCGCCTCCAGGGAAGCTCCCTGGAGGCGCGCGGGGGTGGGGGGACAGATCTGCGCCTTCCAGCTGGAAGGCGCAGATCAGTTTAAAGGGGCCGAATTCGCCAAATTTATTCGGGAACACCCCGAACTCAGAGAATTCGGCTCCCCGGTTTCCCCCCTTTTTGAGTTTGGTTTGTCTGAACCGAAAACCCGCCGAATTGCGGTAAATTCGGCTGTTTTTCAGTTCGGGCCGAACCGAATCAACAGCCCTACCTGTGCAAGCACCGAGTCATTCCTGACCCATGGGGTGATGTCACATCCCGACTTTTCTAGGCAGACTTTTGTTTTGCGGGGTGGTTTGCCAGTGCCTTCCCCAGTCATCTTCCCTTTACCCCTCAAGCTGGGTACTCATTTTACCGACCACGGAAAGATGGAAGGCTGAGTCAACTTTGAGCCGGCTACCTGAAAGCGACTTCCGTCAGGATCGAACTCAGGTTGTGAGCAGAGCTTTTGACTGCAGTACTACAGCTTACCACTCTGCGCCACAGGGCTCCTTCCTCAGTATTTGTGTGTATGTAAAGTGCCGTCAAGTCGCAGCTGACTTATGGCGACCCCTTTTGGGGTTTTCATGGCAAGAGACTAACAGAGGTGGTTTGCCAGTGCCTTCCTCTGCACAGCAACCCTGGACTTCCTCTGTGGTCTCCCATCCAAATACTAACCAGGGCTGACCCTGCTTAGCTTCTGAGATCTGACGAGATCAGGCTAGCCTGGGCCATCCAGGCCAGTAATTAGGTATCTGCATATTAGGGGGCCCGTTCTGTGCCTGAAAGGCAAATCAGAATATCATAAAAGTGAGAGGGAGTTGTTTACTAGCTTGGCACTGGCTAGGTTTACATGACATCCCTCCCCCCTTTCTGTTGTTGCTTCTGCTCTGTCTGAATAGTAGAGCACAGCATTCTGTTTGGTTCACGCCCCCCCCCCCTTCAATTTTCAGGTTGAGACCTGTGAAGGAGATGTCTCAAACTCATGAATACTTGAGTATTGAGTTTTCTGAGGAGGAGGTCTGGCTGACTTGGAGTGACAGAAATAATGAACACCATGAGAAGAGCATCCGGCAGCTGTCCCAGGAAGCCCGGGCAGGCAACGCCCACGATGAGAATGTTCTGAGTTACTACAGGTAATGAGGAGGCATGATGCTTCTGACTCTTCACCTTTGGGGAGAATGAAGACAAAAGGGGGTGTTGAACTCCATAGTAGATCCAGTCCTTTACTGGCATTCTTAACTAGTCATTCTCATCTAGTTTGGACCTTAACTGGTAACAGACTCTGATTGTATTTATTTACATCTTATTTATTTTTCAATTTCTATCCTGCTCTTTCCTGACCAAAGTCAGGCTCAAGGTGGCTGTCACTCGGAGCGGTATCACAGTCAAGTGTGACCTGCAAGAAACTAAGTTACCAAATGTGCCAAGGCCCAATTTGGATCAGGGCTGTGGCATGGGATGAGAAGGGGGTGCCATTTTCCCAACCTAAAATTGCCTTGGGGGGTTCTGTGTGCTCTGTTATGGGGCTGCATGACCTTGGAGTATTGCATTTGACACTGTGAAACATGTTCGGTACCAGCTGTCTGACTGGGTAGCTGGGTTGAGGAAATGCTAGCCATGGACCTGATCAGAAGAAGGGACAAAACTGTTGTATGAGTCCCTGTTCTTCCTACATAGACACAACAGTCTTCTCAAGCAAGGTCAATATGCAGGAGGAGTCAACACATTGACTTAATAGAGCCTCTTTCTCCACTTCTCCCTTATGCACTTGGCAGTCCTGAAAATGATATCAGTACTGCTTATTATAGAAACGTTACACTATGGAACCCAGGGAAAGATGCCTTGAAAGATCTTGATTTTGTATTTCTTGCCATTGGATCACAACAGTTCTTGTTTTGCTTCCTGTTGTCCAGCTGAGTTGATGGTGCCTGGTCTTTGACCAACTGGTATTCCATTTAGCAGGCCATCAGTGCCTACCAAAGAAGAGTTATACCCTTCTGAGTCCATTGAAATAAATGGGCTTAGGAGGGTATAACTCTTCTTAGGACGGCACTGCTTGTGTGCTACTGAAGTTGCAAGGAACTACTTTGGAGAAATCTTTGTGACCAAACCTTGTCCTTTTAGTAATGAATTTCCCCTGCTCCTTTTCCTTCTGCTTCTGTTTATGTTCTCTTTATCCTTCTCTTTTCATTTGTTGACTCTTCTGCAATGCTTCCATCTCCTTTTGCTCTTCACAGATACCAGCTGAAGCTGTTCGCTCGTATGTGCATGGACCGGCAATATTTGGCCATTAAAGAAATCTCCAAGCAACTGGGAGTGGAATTGATCTTCCTTTGCATGGCAGATGAAATGCTGCCCTTTGACCTCAGGGCCTCCTTCTGCCATCTCATGCTGCACGTACATGTGGACAGAGATCCTCAGGAGAAAGTTATGCCTGTGAAGTTTGCACGTCTGTGGACTGAGATTCCTACAGCTATCACGATCAAAGAGTAAGGCATATAAAGAGTATCAGGAATAGAAGGGAATGACAGGAGAATATGGCATCTCAGAGAGTCTTCTAGTTCTATATCCAGCCTTTTTCACTGGTAACAGACAATAGGATGGGTGGTCAAGTGTAAAAACCTTATTGATAGTTGTGTGTGTGTGTGTGTGTGTGTGTGTGGCATAATTCAATGTATTCATGGAGACGTAGAGATGGCATGTGCTGGAGATAAAGTACTCCCTTTGATTCATTCAATCTTTGTTTCTCCTTTGCAGCTATGATTCCAATCTGAATAGTTCACGGGATGACAAGAAGAACAAATTTGCCAGCACCATGGAATTTGTAGAGGACTATCTCAACAATGTGGTCAGTGAAGCAGTGCCCTTTGCCAATGAGGAGAAGAACAAGCTCACTTTTGAGGTGAGGAACCGACCTTTGGTACAAAGTGGGAGACTTCACCCACCTCTGAGACAAGAGCAGAATCGCTTGGTGTTGCGTTGTGGCTGAGAGAGTGAGCGAAACTCACTAGGTAGCCTCAGGCAAGCCTCACTCACTCGGTGTGTGCTTTGCGTGAAGAAGGCCTGCCTGTTGAGAGTCGACAATTCAGACTAGACAGTTATGAGCGAGATAGACCAGTGGGCTGGCTTGATACTTCATGTGTTCATATCTGCTGCTGTTCATGTATCACGTGCTCTTCCCAATGCACCACATGTCCACGTTAAATAATTGTGGTATTTCCTGTTGCATAGCGAAGTGTTTTTCTCTCTCATTCTTTTAAGTCAATCTCCATTACTGTTTAATTTCTCACAAAAATGTGTTCCATGCTGAAAGAATCAATGGTAGACGAACTGTTAAAACAAACAAGAGACTCCCCTCTTCCCCCTCTTGTTGTTTTATGAACCCACCCAGTTCTATTATACTTTGCAGTTATGATGTCTGAGTGGTGGAATTTGATATGTATTTTTGTGTAGCAAACTGAAGTATAGAAATCTGCCCCTCCTCAGAGTAATAGAGTTTTTTTATGTAGTCCTATCATTCAAACAACATTTTCCAGATTTTTCTTCCATTACAGATATATATTGAATGTACATCCAGTTACCACATGCTTTCAATAAAATGCTTGCAGAGGCCACTATCTGATTTTGCTTTTAGCAAGTCAGAGAACAAACTCCTTGGAGGATACTAAAGCAGAGATGAACACATGAAGCTGCCTTATACTGAATCAGAGCCTTGGTCCATCAAAGTCAGTATTGTCTACTCAGACCAGCAGTGGCTCTCCAGGGTCTCAGGTAGAGGTCTTTCACATTGCCTAGTCCCTTTAACTGGAGATGCCAGGGATTGAACCTGGGACCTTCTGCATGCCAAGCAGGTGCTCTACCACTGAGCCACAGTCCTCCCCCAGGTGAAGATGTAAGCGAGCCTGTGCCAGAGATTGACTGCAAGCTGAGTCTTCTTGGCACTGATACCAGAAGACAAGCCTGACCTAAGCATTATCACATGACCACTCTGGCTCACTGATGTGCTGGACAGTTCTTAGCTGGTCTGATTGCCTATCAGGCAGTTTCCTTATTTGGGCAGAACTTGGTTGTTGTGCACAGACTGGATCCCTGACTGATATCCCTAAAGCAAAAGGTTCAAGGCTTGTGCCCTAACATTAAGACCAAAGAAGATCTTTTCCTGCTGCTGCCATTATCTGGCCATATCACTGTCAACTGCAGCTCTGTAGCTTTTAATAGAACCTGTTTTTATTTATGCTATTGATAGATTGACAGCATTTTTAATCTATGGGGTGCTTTCAGCTTCACCTGCCCAATGTTGCCTCTCTTCCCAGGTTGTCAGTCTTGCCCACAACCTCATCTACTTTGGCTTCTATAGCTTTAGTGAGCTGCTGCGCCTGACGCGGACTCTTCTTGGCATCATTGACTGTGTCCAGAACCCTCAACTGTTGATGCAGACCATGTACAACGATGATATGCCTGGTAAGTTCAGGGAATCTTAATGGAAGATAGGTCTTACTGAGCCGAATGCTAGGCTCATCACTTGAATGAACCAACTGAATATCTTTTCCAATAAGATATCTTTCCCAATAAGATATGCCCATGTCTAATTTAGATTTCTTGTCCATAAAGTCAGATGACTCTCTATGGCCCTAGGTTCTCTAAGCTTTAAAGGCTGCTGAGCTAGAGGATAAACTTAGTTAAATTAACATTAATTGATCAGGGCAGTGACTTATACAGTCTTCTAAATGTTGTTTTTGGTTCATTACATTTATGTAGATCGTAAACATTAGAGTCACAGAGTTGATAGGATCATTAAAGGTCATCTAGTCTGATCCCTGCCTGGTACAGGAGATCCCTAATAACAGCATCCCTGACATGGCTGCCCAGCCTCTGTTTAAAGAATGGCAAAAATGAGCCCACCACATTTCAGAACAATTACCACTAGTGATTTCATCCCAATAGCTGAACAAAATTTGCTTTCCAGTTATTGGAACTCATTATTCCTAGTCTTACCCTCCGGACTAACAGGAAATAAGTCTCTACCAGCCATTCAGCTATCCAAAGACTGCCACCATATTTCCCTTAATTGTCTCTTATTCAAATTAAGCATGCCACTTTCCCCAACCCTTCCTTACAGTACTTAGTTTAATTGTGGAGCTCCCTGCCCCAAGATGTGGTGATGGCTGCCAACTTGGAAGACTTTAAAAGGGAAGTGGACATGCTCATGGAGGATAGGGCTATCCATGGCTACTAGTCAAAATGAATACTAGTCATGATGCATACCCATTCTCTCCAGGATCAGAGGAGCATGCCCATTATATTAGGTGCTGTGAAACACAGGCAGGATGTTGCTGCAGTCGTCTTGTTTGTGGGCTTCCTAGAGGCACCTGGTTGGCCACTGTGTGAACAGACTACTGGACCTGATGGACCTTGGTCTGATCCAGCATGGCTTTTCTTATGTTCTTCTGTACTTGATTTCCAGACCCTTAATCTTCCTCCTTGGAAATTGTTCCAGTTTATCAGTGTCCTTTTAAAAATGTAGCACCCAGAACAGAACATAGGTCTCTGGATGAGGTCTGACCATTGCACAATAAAGGACTATTACTTCTAGCAATGCCTTTTTTTTGGTAAAAAGAAAAAAAAAGGTGCCAGTACTCATATATAAGATTGCACTGATTTCCACCAATTCCCCCCTCAAAACTCAGAAGAGCCCCCACACAAATGGTGCTGGTACTCAGTAACTCCAAATACCACCGAAAACAGCCCTGACTTTGGTAATGCATCCCCAAATCCACAACTACATCATGCTGCTGACTTATATTCAGTTTGTGACCCACTGTAATCCCTAGATCTCCTTCACTTGTACTGCTTTCCAGCCAGGCATCTCTCATACTGTATTGTGTGCATAGACCTCACTACTGTTAAATTTCATTTTATTAACTTCAGCTTAATGTTCCATACTTTATATATACCCTGCTGTTCTAATGTCTTAAATATTTTAATGTTGAAATGTTTTAATGTTTCGATGTTTGTTGCCTTGGGCCCATAATGGGGTGGAAAGGTGGCATATAAATGTTTCAAATAAATAGAAAAAAATATTACAGCCACAGAGTTCCCCAGGTTTAATAAACACTAAACCCATGACTTACTCTTGACAAATTCATGCTGGCATCTAGTAATCAGGAGCCCCTTGGCGCAGAGTGGTAAACTGCAGTACTGCAGTCCAAACTCTGCTCACGACCTGAGTTCGATCCCGACGGAAGTCGGTTTCAGGTAGCCAGCTCAAGGTTGACTCAGCCTTCCATCCTTCCGAGGTTGGTAAAATGAGGGCCCAGCTTGCTGGGGGTAAAAGGGAAAATGACTGGGGAAGGCACTGGCAAACCACCCCGTAAAACAAAGTCTGCCTAGGAAACGTCGGGATGTGATGTCACCCCATGGGTCAGGAATGACCCGGTGCTTGCACAGGGGACCTTTACCTTTATCTAGTAATCACTGCACTAACATGTGCTTTGTCTTCTATATCCAGTGCATAATTTGGCATGAAATAATCTCATAAAAATGCAGAGGAACAATGTAATGAAAGGGGGAAAAACTGGAAACCACTGTAAGAACAAAGCCATTTTTTTGCCCTGTATGGAGCAAATATTTTCAATTTCAAACTAAAATCTGATCTGGCTTGAAAGGAGAGGCTTTTTATCCTAATTCCCAGTGTGTTTTTAGAAGTCCACCAAATACCCTGTGCATTAGTATAAGTAGGACCTGCTTCTGCTTTGACTGAATTTGCTCGCTCTTCCAGGAAAGAATGTCCGGAGATCTATCCATGGTGTTGGTCAGATGATGTCTACTATGGTGCTGAGCAGGAAGCAATCGATCTTTGGTCCCTCAACTATGAATACTGTAGTGGCTCAAGAGCCAGTCGATAGAGGAAGGAGCATAGAAAATGAAAATATTGTGGTGATGGAAACTAAGCTGAAAATACTGGAGATTTTACAGGTGAGGGAAAGTCCATAATTGTAGACACCCACAGTGGGACTGTTGTGATCCTGTGATATAATGGCTGCTTCTGATAGTCCTTTTATCTACACGGGCTTGGGGAAATGCAGTACAATACTAGAAAGCACAATAATTCCATCCTCTTTGCTCTTCCCCAGTTCATCCTGAATGTACGGCTGGATTATAGAATTTCCTATTTGCTCTCTGTCTTCAAGAAAGAGTTTGTAGAAGTCTACCCAATGCAAGACAGCGGGGCTGATGGAACAGCTCCAGCCTTTGACTCCACAAGTAAATTTCTGCTTTTTGTTTCTAGTATAGAGTAGTTTTTATGCTTCCATTATGTATTTGTACAGTTTTGTCTGGAAAATGTATGGATTGGTTCACGGTCAGGTTGATGGTGGGTTGGAACAGATGAATGGTGAAGTGAGATAATTCTGTGATGGAGAGGATTTATTTTTTAGCAAAGGACTCTTTCTGCCACATGACTGTGGTGTCACATTATATCCTGCCACATGCTTGCAATTGTGTGAGTCCTAGAACTTCTTTAAGTTTGACATCTTAGATGGTTTGTTTCACTTCTCATGTTTTTCCTTCTCCTTCAGCTGCAACAATGAACCTGGACCGGATTGGTGAGCAGGCTGAAGCCATGTTTGGGATTGGGTAAGTGTTTGTCTGTTGTTAACTCTTCCATTAGACACCTTAGTCCTCTTTTCTGCAGAGTATATGTTTGGCTGGAGTCAAAGATGTAGATATTATGGGCAACCAGGAGATAATATTTTTTAAAAGTTATCAAGGATATCACTTGCTGTTTTCTAAAGCATGCAGATCAAGGGAATCCAATCTTGTTAAATCAGTTCAATCTCATTATTTTGAAGACCTCAGTGTTAGGAGTTGGTTCTGATTTTATTTTCAATTCGACCAAAGGAAAACAAGCAGCATGTTAGAAGTGGATGATGAAGGAGGGCGGATGTTTCTTCGTGTGCTGATCCACTTGACAATGCATGACTACCCCCCTCTTGTGTCAGGCTCCCTGCAACTCCTCTTCAAACATTTCAGCCAAAGGCAGGAGGTCCTTCACACCTTTAAGCAGGTAACTCTCAGTGCTGTGTGAGCTAAAGATCAGTAAGTCCACCCCATCATCTGTGTCTGGATCATTTTAAACATTCCTTCTTCAGTGCAACTAGTCAGGCAGCTGACTTGTGGTGGCTACCTTTCTGTCACATTAAACATACAGGTAGAGTATCCCTTATGTGGACATGCCATATCCAGACTGATTCAAAAACTGGACCCTTTGAGCCAGCATGCAGGCAGATCCAAGCTGCCTGCTTTCAATGATTCCTCTTACCTGAAAAAATAAAATACAGTGTACACTGCATCGTAGGTGGAGGCTGAAAGGCTGCCGTTGTTTGTTCGTTTGTTGTTGTTCTTGTTTAACAGCTGGTACTGGTATTCTGGTGAGATAGTTACACCTGTGCTTTCTGATGGTTCAATGTACACGAAATTATTAAACATATTATTTAAAATTACATTCAGCCTATGTGTATAATGTGTATATAAAACATACATGAATTTGAGTCCCATCCCCAAGATATCTCATTATGTATGTACAGAAATTCCAAATATTCCAATATACAGAAAGATCCGAAATACGGACCGCTTCTGGTCCCATGCAGTCCGGATAAGGGATGCTCAACCTGTCTTCTCTGTCTTTGTGGATATTCCTATGATTTGACAGAGAGAAAAAATGTTTGTTTTTTATTTGTGGCCCCATTGCGAGCCAGTGTGGTATAGTGGTTAAGAGTGGTGGTTTGGAGCGGTGGACTCTGATCTGGAGAACCAGGTTTGATTCCCCACTCCTCCACATGAAGCCAGCTGGGTGACCTTGGGCTAGTCACACTCTCTCAGCCCCACCTACCTCATAGGGTGTCTGTTGTGGGGAGGGGAAGGGAAGGTGATTGTAAGCCGGTTTGATTCTTCCTTAAGTGGCAGAGAAAGTCGGCATATAAAAGTCAATTCTCCTTCTCCTTCTCCTCCTCTTCTGGGGTTCTAATATATAATGTAATAAACATAAAAATGATGTGAGGTGGCTGCTCAGCACCCTATAGTGCTTCAGGTGTGGGTAATGGGGTCAATCTTTTATAATTGTTATGTAGTTCAGATGATGCGATAACAGAGACAACACAAAACCATCAGTCATTTTTACAAGAAATGTCAGAAGGGCCAAATTGGAAAGCAGCAGTCAAAGTTAAAAGGGCTAGTTACAGGCCTGTCATTGGGATGTTTTTGTAGCTGTTGCATACCATTGCCAATATACTAGCATCATCTCAGTCCAGCAGTAGGCCTTACATGCACTGAGCAACTGTTCCATGTGTTCTGGATCTGCACTGAGAAAAGACTTGGGTCGTCATGTGCGCACAGGTACATTGTCATTAATGTCTCTAAGCAACTTCAGCATCCCTACCACAAGATATTTTCTGTTCTGCATGCAGCACCGTCTTGCACACACGCACCTCTGGATTTTGGCCTTCATGGCTTTTATGATAACAATATGAGGAACGCTTGAATAATTTGAGGAAGACAACGGTCTTGTACTCCATTTTAATACAGCTTGGCTTTCCCAGATTACTTTTTTCTTTTACCAGCCAGCACCACGAACAGATTATGCTGATGTACTTTATTGTATCTCAATCCAGGTCCAGCTACTTATCTCTGCTCAGGATGTGGAGAACTATAAAGTGATCAAGTCAGAGCTTGACAAACTGCGTATGATGGTGGAGAAGTCAGAGCTCTGGGTGGAAAAGAAGGGTAGCTCCAAAGGAGAGGATGGACAGGAAGGGGAGAAGAAGGAGAAAAAAGAGGTAAGGGCCGAACAGCTGCAAGGCATAGAGGCATCTAACATAATTCCACATGTGCAGGAATTACATATTGGCTGGATCCAAAGCTTGTTTTCTGCTGGGAGAAGGGTACTTTCACAGCACATTTCTATATTATACTCTTCCTGGTGACACCTCATTTCTTCAGGGCAGCGGGGGGAGGTGAGGGGGAGGCAGGCTCCTACAAAGAGATGGTTTACTGCACTTGTGTAAACCCCACTCTGATCAGGTTATACTTTATTTATTTACTCCATGCCATGATATATCTCTAATACATTAGAGTGAGTAAAATGTAGGCTTCCTTAGTTGTTGACTTCTGTATAGTGACAGGAGGGCTAATGGATATTGAACCAGAATGGATATTCTGGTTTAGCTCTTTAGCCATCTGAATGACCTTTCTCCTTCTGCCCCATCCTCAGCGTACCACAGATGAGGAGCCAGGGACCCCTGGAGAGAAAAGCAGTGAGAACTATCAACTGGTTAAAGGGGTAAGCAGTTACATCTGTCATTCTCCTTAGGGAATCTGTCAGACAAGACTGGAGAATCTTTAGAGCAGATCATGTATAAAGAGAATTGTGCTACACAGCCAGGTACAACCCAGTCTCTTAATGACTGAGAATATCATCCAATTTCTAGTGAGCTGGACTAAGACAGAGAGTAATGTCAGATGATGTCCTGTGAGATGGAAGAACACCTTAGCACAGCCTGAGCTGGGTTCCTCCAGCCCCAAGGCACCTTGAGCTGAGCCACATCCCTCAGTTCTGGAGTGGCATTGGCATGGGATGGTACCTCCCTTTGCTTCTCTAGAAGTTGGGTTAAGGTTGCTGAATCTGTCCTGCCATTAATTCATCTTCAGCGTGGTGGAACTTCTTCTTTGTTTCTCTCCAGATTTTGGAACGGCTAAATAAAATGTGCGGGGTGGGTGAGCAGATGCGAAAGAAGCAGCAGCGCTTGCTGAAGAACATGGATGCCCACAAAGTGATGCTAGACCTGTTGCAGATTCCATATGAAAAGGTGGGAAGATTGGCAGTCGAGTAAGGGTAGCAACTGTTGTTACTGAGTTCTGATAGAACCATTAAATTGCAGCATTTTAAAGGGGGTAACGGGTCCAGCCTTCTTGCTCCAAATAGGGTATGCTGTGTCCAAAGCCTTTCTTACCAGGTGTTGTCTGTCTTTCCTGTATCTGTTCTGGGATGTGTAATTATTTTTTTGGATCTTTTCTTAGACACTAGGTCAGGCTCCTTTATCCCAGAAAGTATTTTTTTTTACCTTTGCCAATGTATGCAGGGTGACACCAAGATGCTGGAGATTCTGAAACTAACCCACCAGTTCCTGCAGAAATTCTGTGCAGGCAACCAAGAAAACCAGACCCTTCTGCACAAACATCTCAGCTTGTTCCTCACTCCTGGGGTAAGAGAAAAGGGCAAAGCGAAGGAGGGTAAAAAATATACTGAGTTGTGTGAAGCTGGGAAAAAAGAGACTTATTCTGACAGACCAGCTAATGCTGCCCAAACATTGCCAGGACAGGCTTTGTAATCCTATGATTGCTTCATTGCTCCATTTGGGGTGTGAGGATTAACTGCTATTGAATGAGAGAACCTGGGGCTAGACACTGTCATTCAGCCTAATTTACCCTACACGATAGTTGGGATAAGGCTGTTGCATGTTGTTTTATGCTCTTTTTATGCCCTGGTTTGTTCTTATGCCTTGTTAATTATTGATAATCGTATGCTGTCATTTTGATATTTTTTATTACGACAGTATATTTGGTGAGTTGACTCAAACAGGCCTCTGGAGAGGTGGCATAGACGTTTTCTAAATAAACAAACAGAGCAGCCTCACATTGGCCACTCTGAGCTCCATAGGAATATTATGATTAAAATTACTGGATGATGTTGGAATAAGCAAACGATGAAAATTCAGTGGAGAAAGACTGGGTCTCCTTAGCATGAGGAAAGTCTAGGGAGGCACGGGCTGTGCTCGCTGCTGTGCCCCCCTGTAGCCCCACCTCCGTTCTTATAGCTTCTTGTTCTCACCAGCTGATGGAGGCCGAGACAATGCAGCACATCTTCCTGAACAACTACCAGCTGTGCTCAGAGATCAGTGAGACGGTGCTGCAGCACTTCATCCACTGCCTGGCCACACACGGGCGCCACGTGCAGTATCTCGACTTCCTGCACACTATCATCAAGGCTGAGGGCAAATACATCAAGAAGTGCCAGGACATGATCATGACTGAGGTGAGGCTCCACCTCCATGTCAGGGGAATGGTGGGAAAAACCCGGGGATGGAGGGTGGAGGGAAGGGACAGATCAAGATGCAAGGCTGTTTGGGAACTGAGGGAAAGACCTTATCCAGCCTCAAGGGAGAAAAGGCTTCAGACCTATAGGGGAAATTGGTCCCTGATAAAACAAGGGGCAGGGAATAGCTGGATAATCTGACTGCAGCTCTTCTTGTCATGTCAAGTAATAGGGGCAAGCTGGGAAATGCTGAGGGGAAAATCCAGTTGTCTCTCAAGCCTGTTGATCCCTGTAAAGAAGAAGAAGAAGAGTTGGTTTTTATATGCCGATTTTCTCTGCCACTTAAGGCAGAATCACTCCGGCTTACAATCACCTTCCCTTCCCCTCCCAACAACAGACACCCTGTGAGATAGGTGGGGCTGAGAGAGCTCTAAGAGAGCTGTGTCTAGCCCAGGGTCACCCAGTTGGCTTCATGTGTAGGAGTGGGGACACCAACCCGGTTCACCAGATTAGCCTCTGCCGCTCATGTGTAGGAGTGGGGAATCAAACCTGCTTCTCCAGATTAGAGTCCACCGCTTCTAACCACCTCTCTTAACCACTACACCACACTGGCCTGAGGTGGTGGCCTTGCAGGCGGGGCTTCCTTACTCAAGCAGCTCAGCATTATTCTATTGTCAAGGTATATATGGTTGCCAAAGAATAGGAGAAAAACAGAGGCCAGAGTCATCTACAAGTGAGTAGGGAATGGGAGGAGGTACAATCCTGCTCAGAGGTGTCAAATCCCAAGTGTGAGATCTGCATCACCCTTTAGCTATTGCCCATCTGTTAAAGTAAGAACATAAGAAAAGCCATGCAGGATCAGACCAAGATACATCAAGTCCAGCAGTCTGTTTACGCAGCGGCCTACCAGGTCTTCAATTCTTTCATGCGCTAGCTTAGCATAAGGAGAGGGATGCTGCAAAGAGTGAAGTTGTGGCCTAACTCTATGGGTACTTTGCCATCTCCATGCCCTGTCTGGCCCTGATATATCTCAGTATGGATGTAGTATTGAAAAGAATGGCTTATTGAAAAGAAAATGCTCTTCCTTTGCCATTCTGGAGATTTACCATGACACTAAAGAGGCCATCCTCTCACCGGATCACAGGCCCTCACTGTTAAACATGTTAGTTTAGAGAGAACTGTATGCCAGAATGATCTGCCAGTGCTGCATCTGAAACCAGGCTAGCTGCCATCTCAGCAGTGGCATGGGCAGCAGCCTCGCATCACAAGGTCAGATACCGTTTGGAAAATTAAAATAGATCCTGCCATTAGAGTATAGATATAAGCTAAAAGGAGGTTTTCATACTCTCAGAGATCTGCACATTGTGCAGAACCAGTGTACTCTTTAGCTCTGCCCCAGCCTGTATATGGCAGGCGAGGTAGAAGAGGTTGGATTATGATTATTCCTGGGCAAAAATTTGCCACCCATGTCCCTGTGGAATCATATTGCTTAGACTTTTTGTCCCTTTTCAATAGCTGACCAATGCCGGAGATGATGTGGTGGTGTTCTATAATGATAAGACCTCCCTAGCCAATATGTTAGAGATGATGACAACCGCCCGGGATGGAGTAGAGGAGAACAGCCCCCTCATGTATCACATTTCCCTGGTGGATCTACTGGCAGCCTGTGCTGAGGACAAAAACGTATACACGGAGATCAAGTGCACGTCCCTGCTTCCGTTGGAGGATGTGGTGCGAGTGGTCAACCATGAAGACTGCATCACGGAGGTAACGGCAGGATGTAGGTGGCTGTCATGGATTCAGGCAGGCAAAGGCTGTGGCTTTATGGAAGAATGTTGTGAGATCCTGAGCTGATACCTCTTGGGTATTTAAGCCCTTGTGCCACATGAAAGAAAATGTATCTTGCAAAAATACATTTGCCAGCCCAGGTTTGCGCTAAACAACTGGTGGTGTATTGGACCGAGTGTCAAACTCAGCCACTCAGTAACCTTGGGCCTATTAACCTAACTATACTAACAAGATGAGTTCTGATTTTTGTTAACCCTGAGGACCATACTAGATATGATACTGAGAGATGTTGTGAATAGATCTCTCTGGCACTTTAAATGAAAATAGGCATGCAAAGTCTAGATTTAGATTAGGGCTGTTTGTGTAGTGGTGGTGGTTTGACCAATTGAAATTAATTTCCCATGCTGTTTAATAGCTGTTAGGCATTTTCTCTTTCCCTGTATTCTTTTCCCTATCTGGGTCCCTTCCAGGCTTTAGGAGTAGTTCAGTTTGTATTGGTGAGACAATGCATAGAGGAAGGGTTAAGCTCCTTCTTCCCCACCTCCTTCCATGGCCTCTATCAAACTCAGGGCACTGTGTGGCTGCTCTTCAGTCTGGAGAAGAGGAGGTTGATGGGGGACATGATTGCTCTCTTTAAGTATTTTAAGGGCTGCCACTTAGAGGAGAGAAGGGGCAGCAGAGGACAGGACTTGCAATAATGGGTTTAAATTATAGGCAGAAAGGAACCATCTAGATATTAGGATATTTTTTTTTGACTGTGAGAGGAGTTCAACAGAGGAATCGGCTGCCTAGAGAGGTGGTGAGCTCCCCCTCACTGACAGTCTTCAAGCAGTGGCTGGACAAACACTTGTCAGGGATGCTTTAGGCTGATCCTGCATTGAGTATAGAGGGCCTGTATGGCCCCTTCCAACTCTATGATTCTGTGATTCTTCCCCTTTTGAAACAGCTGGGGAGAACAGACCTCTCAGAATTCTGTCTATCTTGGCCCTGAGCTTTTTGGAGGAAAGGCAGAATGGGATGATGAAGCTGTTGCCAAATTTTATTAATTTTATTATTATTTATATCATGTATGATTTTTTTTAGACTCAGTGCAGCTAACAAAAAGAACTATAAGTTGTGAACCCATAAAGACAGTATAACAGTCCATCAACAAGATAAAAACAACACCCAAGATAAAAACACAGCCCTATCTGCCAACACAGTTAACCCTCCATTGAATGCCCTCCGAAATAAAAAACAACAACCTGTTTTCTGGGTCTTCTTGAATGCCAAAAGTGCAGGTGCTCAAGTCACCTTGTGAGGTTATGAGTGGAGTTCTGGAGGGCTTCACAGTCCTAACAAAAAAGGAGAGTCTGATGAGTATGGAGGTCATTTTCTTTCCTACTTCTCACACCATGTGCAGGGAACCCTAGATTCTCTTGCTGTCTTCTTTCAGGTGAAGATTGCTTATGTCAACTTTGTCAACCACTGCTATGTGGACACCGAGGTGGAGATGAAGGAGATCTACACCAGCAATCACATCTGGACGTTGTTTGAGAACTTCACCCTTGACATGGCCAGGGTGGGTGCTTGAGTGGGTGCTAAAAATGTTCTTGAGATAATAGGGAAAAAGGACTTCAGGAACATGGAAGCGATTTAGTTTCTAGTGTAGGTTTGCGGACAGTGGCTCTTGAAGTAGCTAGTTGGAGAAATGGGTGGAAAAGTGATTTCCTGTACAACAGCACCTCCATTTATGATATTCATTGCTAAAGGTACTTTGGCCATTAGCAAAAATGGTTTGTTTGTTGTTTAAAAGGGATTTAATGACCACATGAAGGATAGATGTATTGCAAGCTATTAGCTGTGATATTTGGCGCAATGTCCATGTTTTGAGACACTAACACTCTATCAAACGCTAGAGGCTGTCAGCAGGGAATAGATATCACCATCATATCCTGCTTATGGACCTCCGTTTAGTATCTGGCCAGCAAATGTTGGAAGATGGAGTGCCTAGCTAGATATATTCGGCTTTCTTACATTCACGCTGTAGCTCTGTGTGCTGTTCTCTAAGCTAGGTGATGTTTTATTGTCATTATATTCTGTGTGACAAGGAATTACTTCCTCAGATTATATTGTGCCATTATGACTGCACACAATAATCATTTATCCTGCTTGGGAAATGGTTTCAGCATTGGGGACTGTGTGCCAGGACTGGTTATTAGAGAATATAGAGGGCTCTGTTGTTGGTCTAGGTAGCCTGGCTGGGGGGTTAGAAGGAGAGGTCATTCTTCTGCTTCTCAGATACGTTTCAGCCTGGAGATATTAGATTCATACTATTTTCCCTTCAGCCTGGCGTGAGTTGACACAGATTCTACAGAGCAGGTATTGCACAGGAGCCAAAAGCCTGAGCTGGAAAGTCGCAGTTCAAATCTCACTTTGGCTGTGAACTCACAAGGTAGCCAGACGTGGGCCACTTAACCCCCAACCTCAGCGTTCCCTGCATCATGGAGCTCATAATATTCACCTGCAAGATGGTTGTAAGGGTTTCTGCGATAATGCATGGCAGATACTTCAGAACGTACTATAAAAATGCTGTTCTTGCTTCCCCACCCCCACAGGTGTGCAAGAAACGTGAGAAGCGCCTGTCAGATCCCGCCTTGGAGAAGTATGTTCTCACCGTGGTGCTGGACACAATCAATGCCTTCTTCAGCTCTCCTTTTTCTGAGAACAGCACCTCTCTACAGGTACAAATGGGCTGGATCTTGAATCCCTTCCCTTCCAAGGCCCCAGGGTTCCTTGGAACCAAACAGCAGAGGATTTCACAGAGCCAGCTGAGGAGCAAAATCTTACCTCATAGTCCGGTGGCTACACAGGGCTGATGCACCAAGCTTTTCTCTGTCCTGAGGGATGGATGGATGGGTCATCTGGACTGGGCTTCTGAAATCTAAAGCCAAGGCAGCATCCTAGCTGGAAGCTGCCCTCTTCTGAGGCTTACTTGGCATTACAAGTAAAAGAAGAAGGAGTTGGCTTTTATACCCCGCTTTTCTCTACCTTTAAGGACTCTCAAAGCAGCTTACAATTGCCTTCCCTTCCTCTCCCCACAACAGACACCCTGTGAGGTAGGTGGGGCTGAGAGAGCTTCAAGAGAAAGGTGACTAGCCCAAGGTCACCCAGCTGGCTTCATGTGTAGGAGTGGGGAATCCAACCCGGCTCACCAGATTAGAGTCTGCCGCTCATGTGGAGGAGCGGGGAATCAAGCCCGGTTCTCCAGACAGGAGTCTGCCGTTTTGAACCTTTATGCCATGCTGGCATATGGCCCTGACAGATGCTTCCCACCTCACGAGACTTTGCCTCCTTGCTTTTGCAGACCCATCAGACAATTGTGGTGCAGCTCCTTCAATCTACCATGAGGCTCCTGGAGTGCCCTTGGCTGCAGCAGCAGCACAAAAGCTCAGTGGAAGCCTGCATTCGCACGCTGGCTATGGTTGGTAAGGAGCCGTTCCCAGGCATAACAGAAACTGCCTTGGGAAAAGAGGGAGGGGTGGAGGGCCTAGGATTTAACCTGGAGGAACGCAAGGAAGGTATGGCAGCCACCTGAACTCTAAATCCCACTTTACAATAATCTGGTTTGGGATTGGCAATCATTTGGGCTGCTTTTTTGGTTGCGCTTTATATGGCTGTACACTGCGTTGTGCAAGAATTTGCATGATGGCAGTCACGGTGCAGGTTGTAACTATGCCCTTTATCAAGAAATCTGTTAGCTCTTGGGAGTGGTGTACAGTATGAGAGCAGTGTTGTACTTAGCTCTGCTCTTGGGTATAATTATGGGTGTTCAACTAGGACTGCGGTACTACCCTGGAGTTCCTTCCTTTGCATAAGCCCTTTCTCTTTTCAGCTAAAAGCCGCTCCATTTTAATACCAATGGACCTTGATGCCCATGTCAGCTCCCTGCTGAACAGCTGTGCCATCAGCAATGCCCAGAGGAATGCTTCCAACTACAAGACGGCCTCACGCACTTTCCCTCGTGTCTCAGCCACAGCCAATCAGTGGGACTACAAGAACATAATTGAGAAGCTGCAGGTGTGGGGCGACAGTGGATCTCTTGGTTAGGGGGAACCTTCAGGCTCTTTGCAGAGGTGTTGGAGCCCAGTGCTGGACATGGGAATCCTCTTTTTGTGGCATAACAAGGGCTCAAATATTACAGCTGATCCCTAAGGGACTCTGCAAGAGAGGTCAAAAATCTAACAAAAACAATTTATTTGGTATAGTAGAGATGGGGTTGGCAACCTGGTGTGTGTGTGTGTGTGTGTGTGTGTGTGTGTGTGTGTGAAGTGCCGTCAAGTTGGTTCTGACCTATGGCAACCCTATGAATTAATGACCTGCAAAATGCCCTATCGTTAGCTGGTCCTAGATGGTTTAGTTGTTCTGTGACTAAGGCTGGTGACTGTCCAGATTGTCTAGAGGAGACCAGATGTTCACCAACTGCTAATTCAGTGCTATAGACTTGCAGTGCCCTTGTCATCTAGCTCCACAAGGATGATATATTGCTTTTCCTTCTGTGGGAAAAGCTGAACCTGTCATAGGTGGGTGAGTAGGTGGAGACAGTAGACAGAAGCCCTGAAGGGCAGCCTAAGGAAAGTGAAGCTGGGCCTTGAATCCCATCACAAACTGCCCTAATAGGACCTTGCAGCAAAATTTGGGGAAGATGAGGATCCCTGTCCAGGAGGAGAACAACTTTCAGCTTTTGGAAAAGCAAGGATTAGGAGGAAGGGATGATCCAGTTAGGTAGGAAGAAGCAAGAAAAAAGAGCACTTCTGTGAAGAACCTGGGGGCCATTATGTATAATAAGTACCTGAAAATAAACTCCAACAAACATACCTTGATCATTTGTTGGCTCCTGCTTCTGGCCAAGTGGTGGGGAACGTAGGCTGCTTGTTCTAGTCTCATGTTACCCTTTCTGAGCCTCTAAAATAGAGCGTTCTCTATAGGAACGTTCGTGCTCTTTTTCTAAAAGGAGACCATATTTTCCCTCATCTAACATATATTATGAATATTGATGAAGTGGCTTTGCTTATTTTCTTGTGGTGCGTGGCTGATTTGTTTCTTTCACATTCTTTATTTTGCTTCTGTCACTCTTGGGGAGGACCAAACATTTATGCCTGCATAAAAGATCTGATGTGCATAGATATTGGGAATTCTGTCCTCTGGCTTTGCTCATACACGTCAAGATACATGCTGGCTTTGTAAGCTTAAAGAGTAGAGACTTGCTTTTTTAAAAAGTACACAAAAGATAAAGGTGTTAAGATGCTGAATTCCACATTCAAAGCCGAATTCCACACTTGTAGAGCATAATCTTGGAATCACAAAATGACTGAGACCACTGTGCTTTTACAGGACATCATCAATTCTTTAGAGGAACGTCTGCAACCTCTGGTGGAAGCTGAACTTTCAGTCTTGGTCGATGTTCTGCACTGTCCAGAATTGCTTTTCATGGAAGGGACTGAGGCCTACCAGCGTTGTGAAAGTGGTGGTTTCCTCTCCAAGTAAGTGGGTCCTGAAAGATGGTGTCATGACATCCTTTGGGGGGTAATCCCAAATCCAAGGTCACTGTTGCTCAGTAAAAATGTTGGGTGGATCAGCCCCGTTCCTTGACCTGCTGTTTTTGGAGCATCAACCATCTTGTGTGTTCCTGCTGTTTCAGCTACCATGTCAGCTTTCATGCCGTGACCATTTTGTTCATAAGAACACATGACAGCTGGTAGTGGGGAACACTGGAGGTCTCTAGGAGAAGAAGGGGAAAATGCAATGGCCGTGGGGGGAATGGAAGAGCTAAAGACTGGCTGGTAAAACTTGGCAAGGCTGAGGTGACTCACAAACTATATACTCAGGAACAGTGTTCTAGATGTTTTTGACTGCTAGCTCTGTACATGGTGTATACATGTGTAGTAGAAATGAGGGGCGTTAATTGCTTTCCATCAATGGCTAGGTTGATCCAGCACACCAAAGACCTGATGGAAGCTGAGGAGAAGCTGTGCATCAAGGTGCTAAGGACACTGCAGCAGATGTTGGTGAAGAGGAACAAATACGGAGATAGGGTGAGTAATTGGGAAGCTTTTGCTCTCTACCATAAACAAGCTAGCCTTGAGTTTCTTATTTCACCATTTGGCTTTCTGAGCCTTGTTCTTCTTCTCCTCGGTAGAGACTCCTTCATGATAACAAGGCCCTGCAACTCTTAAGTACCCCAAACTCCTCCACCACTGTTCTTTCACAGAATTTAGCTATCCCAACTCACTCACAGGGAGCCTGAATGACAACTGTAGTGATGGTTGTAAAAAGTTTAGTTGAAAACTCATGGCTCCTCTAATTTATTTCTCACACTAGGGCAATACATTGAGGAAAATGCTTCTGACCAATTACTTGCAGTCCAAAAGGGCTGGCTCCAAAGGGGAGATGGTTGACTCTTCTGGAAGTGGTAAGTAGCCTGCAGCCCTGCTTTTGTACCCGTCTGCTTCTTGCATCCTTTCCTCCCCTCTCCTTCTTTTGGCTTCTTATGTTCCTTCTGGCAGCTTCTGCAATGATGTTGTTTACAAGACAGATACAGGAATAGGTTTACAAATGTTTGTGAGCAATTCCGGAAAGGGTAGCCGTGTTAGTCTTTGGCAGGAAAAATAAACAGGAGTCTGGCTGCACCTTAAAGACCCTTGTAAATGCTTGTGTCCTACTTTAGTGGGTGAAGAGACAGAAGCTAGCTTTCAGGAACTAAAAATTGTGATCCATTGGGCCAGACACAGGCCACGCCAGCCACTCATTATGGCCTTTCAGGTGCTTGAAAAGCCCTGGTTGTTGTTTTTTCTTCCGCCTCTGCTAGGCACTAAATACAAGATGTTTATTAAGCCTGTTGTTATCACCTATCTCCAAGAGCTCCAGGAGAACCTGAGAGAGCTGAGATTAACTGCTGCAGACAACATGCCCACAGTGCCCAACGGAAGCATCTTCCTATAAAGAATGGATTGTAAGACTTAAGATAAGAAGTCTTACAATCCATTCTTTATAGGAATAGGGTCTCAACAACTTAATATTCATGTCTCTGGTCTTGGCCTTGTACTAGGTCTTCTTCTTCCGTTGGGCATGTGCATGTTGTCTGCAGCAGCTGATCTCAGCTCTCTCAGGTTCTCCTGGAGCTCTTGGAGATAGATGATAACATCTTGGCTCTCGATGCTGTCTCGTCCCATCCACGCCTCTACCCGGTACAATGCCAAAGACCAGATACATGAATATTAAAGTTGTTGAGACCATATTCTCATAAATAGAATATTTTTTCTCTATGAAAAATGGTGGCTGCCGTACTGGGCTGGTGGGTGGCCATTCAGTTTGATGCGCTGCAGGTTGTCAAGGCTTGAATGAAGACTTTTAGTCCCTTCCTCTCTCTCAAACAGTTCCTGTGATGCAGACGGGTGCTGTTTTTCCGAGCCGTACAGTGAGGGAAATGACGCCCAGAGCGGCTAAAGTTGCAAATGCTATTTATTAATACAAATTATTCATCATCGCCTACTTATGCTAATATAGGTCCCTCCAAGAGTTTAATCACGCTGGTGGTTTTTGCATATTTTTTTTTGCCAGTCACATAAACTGCCCGAAGGAAGGAATTAAATTGAACTCTGTATTTTCCATGTACAAAGGTGATAAATTAACCACTGAGTCAACCTTCCTCTCCTTATATTAGTTTAACTATAAATGTTAAGCTGTTCAGCAAGGTCATTCTGCTCTTGCCATAATATTCTCTCCCCCCGACTCAGGCCCAGATCAGGATTGGTCGGTCATTGCAGCCGTTCAGTGCCGGCTGGACAGAGAAGGAGCCACCAAGCTGGTTTCGGATCTTATCATGAATACCAAGAATGAGAAGATTTTTCAGGAGAGCATCCGCTTGGCCATCCGGTTACTCGACGGGGGCAACACAGAGATACAAGTATTGCATTTGTGGTAGCTTCTGCTCATAATGGAACATCTGCCAAAGTCTTGAAACACTGGTGGGAGCAGATCGATGAATGGATCGTCCCAACATATTTTTAAAGCTGAATTACAGTCATGCAGGGCTGGGACTTTGTGGGAGAGGGAGTTTAACCCTTCCATCCTCACATGTTTTTATTAATCAAAACAAGCCCCCTCTCCAGTGCTGTTACTACAGTGTTTTTTAAAGAAAAAAAGAATTCATGCTCTTTTCTTGAAAGAGCTATCACAGCATGTCTTTGGGGGAGGGGCTGTTGCTCAGTGGTAGAGCATCTGCTTGGTGTGCAGAAGGTCCCAGGTTCATTCCCGGGCATCTCCAGTTAAAGGGACTAGACAAGTAGGTGATGTGAAAGACCCCTGCCTGAGACCCTGGAGAGCCGCTGCCGGTCTGAGTAGACAATACTGACCTTGATGGACCAAGGGTCTGATTCAGTATAAGGCAACTTCGTGTGTTCGTGTGTGTGGTTTTGATTAGCAAAACTGCAGGGTTAGACCTCCTCTTCTCATATGGCCCTGATCTGAATCGAGGCCCCACGTGGCTGTAACTTATCTTTGAAAGACCCCAGAAGAGTCATAATTTCTCTGTCACGGTTACCTTGACCATTTGGGTTTGCATCACACATTGTAAACACAGCTCAGTCTATGATGCTGGACTGTGATTGTGAGAAACAGGCATCTATCTCAGGGACAGAGGTAACAAATGTGACTCCATGCATAATTTATCATGATACCATTTTTTAAAAAATTAGGTATAATTTTATGGCATGCCCCAGAATAGCAGATATAAAAATATGTCTTGGGGGGAAAAGGCCCCTTTGTGTGATCTTGCCTCAAAATATTACATAGGAAGTTGCAGACTTTCAATAAGACTTTTAGCCAGTTTTTTTATTCCTCTCTAGAGAGGCTTAACTGCAGTAATCAATTTTCTTAAGTAACTCTCACTCCCTCTGCTGGGCCTTTTTAAAAATAGCATGCTGTGACAAACTGCAGAGGCTATACGACTTTGCCTTTTAAAAATTATTTCAAAAATATGATCCCTCTCGGAAATGTGAGTTTCTGGACTTGTTCTAATTTAAGCTGTTACAGTTTCATTGAGGTGGAGGCGTGTAGAATAGATGTATTTCCTTAAGAAATCAATGGGCTGTAGTTTTCCTCCATTATAATGAATTACCTTCTAACTGAGCTACTTCAAAGGGAAATTGGTGATTTAAAAATGTGATTATATCATAAGACTAACAAGGGTGGGCCAAACAACTTCTATTAAATGTATTTCCTCTCTCGGTTGCCATTATTTATTGTTATGGGAAATATGAACCAGTGCAGTGTAGGTTTTTTCCCTTTATTTATACCCTGCCTTTCTCTCCAGTGGGGACTCAAAATGATTTATATTGTTCATTTTATCCTCATAACAACCTTGTAGTGTAGCTTAGGCTTGAGGGTCTGTCCAAGTTCACCCGGCAAGCTTCCATGGCAGAGTGGGGATTTGAACATGGGTCACCCTGATCCTAGTTTGATACTCTAACCGCTACGCCAGACTGGATTTCATATTGAGCCTACAATCGGAGGTTTGATTTGGACCAGGGATCCCTGATTACAAATCCCAACTCAGCCATGAAGCTCACCAGGTGACTTTAAGCCAGCCATTTGCTTAACTGAGCTTAATCTACCTCAAAGGGTCATTGTAAAGATAAAATGGAAAACCAGGTTTGCCACTTTGTGCTCTTGAAAGGAGGAGTAGGATAAACATCTAATAAAAATTTAGCTCAGTATGAGACTTGCCTATTGGCCTTTCCCAGGCAGTGATTCCTTGGTGTGCTCCAGGTTCTGGAATTTAAGAACTGTAGTGCTAAACCTGAGCTGCACACCACAAGACCTCCTTGTATGCTAAACATGTGGAAGAGGCATGAAAGAAATGGGGGATGCTAACAGGGATATGTCTCACTGTTGCTCCTTTTTATCCCTTGCTCCTCTCCGTAGAAATCTTTTTATAATTTGATGACCGGTGACAAAAAGTCAGAAAAGTTCTTTAAAGTTCTGCACGATCGAATGAAGAAGGCACAGCAGGAAGTCAAGTCCACTGTGACCGTGAACATGAGTGACATTGGCAACAAGCCCCGCGAGGACAAAGAATCCCCAGATCATGGAAGCAAAGGTATGTGGAAAATGTGGATTTCATTCTGAACGGAGCATTCATTCTGAGCAATAGGTAGGGAAGAAGTATTTGCCCTACTAGCTCTTCAGAAATCTCTGAAAGTGGTTCAGGTCCATCTCTCTTGACCTTTGGACCGAGGAGCGGTGATTCCTTCTTGAAGAATGTGGAAGAGAAGCACTTTAGCCTTGTTCTCCTCCTCCCTTTCTCTGCTTTCCTTGGTGCTACCTTCTGTATTCAGCAAAATAGGGTTAAACCAGTCATTAATAAGCAAAAACTCCGGCAGATGACACTTACAGTCGGAAAGCCAAATTGCTACCTGTGTGGCCTATGGGGATCAGTAATCATGTTAAGAAAATACATAATGTGAGGTGGAAGGAGGGGCTTCCCTTGGTGTGGTTACTATCAGTCTGATTCCCATAGATAGCCCTCTGTGGTTCAGCCATTTCCCCAGAATTACAAATAATCCAACCGTATGATTCTCACATTGCTAGGGTTTAAATGAGCTAGTCTTCTGGAATGCCATGGAATTGTCTCTCTTGGCAATCTGAATGATGTGTACAGAAAGGGAACGACTGAGAATAGCAAAGAAGGAAGGATACAGGCAATCCTTTGAAGGGACAAGCAGGCTGGGTTCCTACAACCTGACTTTAGTCGTTCCAGATAAATCAAGTGCTGTCAAGTGATCAAACATGGATTTCTTTGCAGGACGGGTAACAACTTTCATGCTACCCAGTGCTCCATCCCGTTACCCGGTGGGCGTAGGTTTCTGGACTGGCCATGAGTCCCGAGAGAGAAGCCAGAGCAATGAAATGGGGATGGCAGTCTTGATCATGGAGCCCATTCTTCGCTTCCTGCAGCTGCTGTGTGAGAATCACAACCGGGACCTCCAGGCGAGTTACCCTGCAGTGAAATGGGTACCTTATGTTGTTGGTATTTAAGGTGCCACTAGACTTCCATTTTATTTTGCTGCAATAGACTCATACAGCTGCATCTCAGGAATTACCCTCTGCAAACCTGCCACGGGTGTGAATCCCATACTGTGGGAAAACACTCTACTTGCTAGATGCAATTTAAATGCTCTTGTGCTTTGCAGAATTTTCTCCGCTGCCAGAACAATAAGACCAACTATAACCTGGTGTGTGAGACGCTGCAGTTTTTGGATATCATGTGTGGCAGCACCACGGGACGGCTGGGATTGTTGGGCCTCTACATCAATGAATACAATGTGGCCCTCATCACTCAGACACTGGAGACACTGACAGAATATTGCCAGGGGCCATGCCATGAGAATCAGGTAACCCCCGCCTACCTGTGGGTTTAATCCCATAGTTTCACTTGGTGAAGCCGCTGGTTGGGCGGAAGAGGCTAAGTTAGGGTCACTTGCTCAGAACGGGGGATTGCTGAACACACCGCCAGCGTTCCCAGGTGCTCCTGATCATCTGAGTTGAAGCAAGGGTTTGGAGGAAGCTTGGAGCCCGCTGGATAACTCCGTGATTTCATCCGCAGAGCTGCATCGTGACACATGAATCAAATGGCATTGACATCATCACAGCCCTGATCCTCAACGACATCAGTCCCCTCTGCAAATACAGAATGGACCTGGTTCTTCAGCTGAAGGTAGATAGGATAGCTCGAAAGGTGATGGTGGGATGGGGAAGGAGGGGAGCTACACTGGGGGTTGCGGTGCTGAAGAGGAGAACGGTGCCCCTGGGTGTGAAGCTTTTATGATCACAGAGTCACCGGAGTGGAAAGGATTTGAAAATCGTTGTCTAGCTTCTTGTAGCAGGGCAGGGGATACAAAATACTTCCACCTCCCCTCCCCTAAACACACAGCAGGCTACCCTCTTTATTACAACATGCAAAGAGCAGACAATGGTATCACATACTGGGGCTGTCAGCATGATTTAAGAAAGATTAAGCAATGGACTCAAGCATGCAAGTCAAATCATGTACTACAAGAGAAGGGAAGAAGCCCTTTATGGGGGCTGACAAATCTAATGTGTGGGAGGATTTCTTCCAGACTTCAAATATGCTCATCAGCTAGATCTTGCAAATGAAGCAGAAACATGCACCAAGATGCTCCTTCTGAGCAAGCCATCTCCACTCAAGGCCATCTTTAATATCTAAGAATAAGGATGATGTACTGGCAGCCCTGGGGGCATGCAAGCCTGTTTACTAGATCATTTGTCCATCTAGTTCTGTATTGTGAACTCTGTCTGGAAGCAGCTCTCCAAAGCTCTGCAGTCTGAGATCTTTTAAACTAAGGATGCCATGAACATATCCTCCAGCACAAAGCTATGGCCTCCAAACCCTGGCAGTTTTATCTTTTTACTTGGGGAGGAATTAGTCAGTCAGGAACCCTTGCATGAGGAAATCCGTGACGGCATCAACTCCACCCACTGGTTTGGCCTAACTTATTGCGTTCTGCTAACCTCCCTCCTCTCTCCTTCCCCCTACCCTTTTTGATTTCTGACGTGAAGTAGATTTGTGCTGCATGTTCTCTGTTGTAGTCTTGATGGAGGAGGATTGATTCTCTGCAGAGTGAATTTCAGTGCAGTCCTATGCAGTTACTCCAGTCTAAGCTCATTAAAATAAATGGGCTTAGATGGGAGTAAATCTGTATAGGATTGAAGTGTTGCAGACCCTTCTTCCTATGGAGAGGGGTTTCTATACCATTTCCCACTGGTGTGGTGTCTTTTCACCAGGACAATGCTTCCAAACTTCTGCTGGCCCTGATGGAGAGTCGGCACGACAGTGAGAATGCTGAGCGGATTCTCATCAGCCTCCGTCCCCAAGAACTGGTAAGAAGATTAAGAAAGCTGGGAGGGAGGCTCTGTACATTCTGTTTGTGGCCTGGCTCCTTTTGGGAGATGTGCTGTACTCAATAGGATGGAAAGGAAGAAAGGGAGGAAAGAACCTAGAATTACATGCAGTCCCTTCAGCAAATGGAGATCCACTGGAATATGGAACATCTGTTCCCTAACCAGCCCCCCTTCTCTTACATTTATCCCAGCTTTCAACAGATTTCCTCTTGCTAGAGTTGTGAAAAGAGTACATACAGATGGCTCTACGTCATGCATGTGGAAGATAGTTGCTCCCAAACAGCTTATCTGAGTCTGTGACATAATAGACGGGTACTGGAAACTCCTCAGCAGAAGGGCCAAGAGACAAATGGGTAACTGTACCATTTCACTTGGGACAGAAGTTGGTACACTCTAGCTGAACAAAAGAAGAGAATTTGTAATTTCCTATCCATCCATTTATGGTTTCCAAAGGCTTTGGAGAAGTTTGGCAAGGAACAGGGGGACAAAATAAGAGGTTGGTATGGAGACTGGGGATTTCTAGACTCTAGAGTAAGGGATAAAGTTGCCATATGGGAGGCATAAGGATCTGTCCAGAGCATTAGTAACCACTGAAAATTCTAGGCCCTAATTTCTGAAGTCTCAGATTTTCAGTAATTTCTGTACAAGAGCCAGAAATAGAAGGGATAGAAAGTTGCTTGTAACAAATGAGACCTGGGATTCTCAGGATACCAAATTCTTTACTGAGGGCTAGATGCTAAATAGCACAGAATGTAGGCCACAGGCATGCAGAATATGTAATGTTTATATCAGACTTGTAGACTTTGCCTACACCAGGTTCCTGCTTCTGTGACTAATCCCGTGACTAATTCTCACAGGTTGATGTCATTAAGAAAGCCTATCTTCAGGAAGAGGAGTGTGAGAACTCTGAAGTTTCTCCCCGGGAAGTTGGGCACAACATCTACATTTTAGCCCTACAGGTAGCCATTGTTTGAATGTTCCCCTGCTGTGTTACAGAAATTCCACTTTAGTATGTAGTTGTGCCCTCACATCGCAGAACAATTAAACCATTTTCTCAAACCCAGCAACCTGCTTTCTGAAGCCTGCCATAGTTGAAATGCTGATAGAACTAGTAGGATATAAATCACTTCCTCTGAAAAGAAACAGGAATTTTGAGTCCTCCCTGAAATCCCAACTTTGCTTCACCCTTAAGTTTTTAGTTCTCCCTTCTCC
Organism: Euleptes europaea; assembly: GCF_029931775.1. Taxonomy (NCBI): domain Eukaryota; kingdom Metazoa; phylum Chordata; class Lepidosauria; order Squamata; family Sphaerodactylidae; genus Euleptes; species Euleptes europaea. The sequence goes on from NC_079313.1 coordinate 84,328,841, forward strand.
ACAAATGCCCAGACCAAGGCAGCAAACTGTTCCATTTTTCTATATAATTATATGATGCCATATTGGACACCAGTGAAGTTATGCCCACAGCTCCATGTAATCTTTCAAAAATGGTCATGGTACTGTTGATTTAGGAGCCCTGTAGCGCAGTACTGCAGTCCAAGCTCTGCTCACGACCTGAGTTTGATCCCGATGGAAGTCGGTTTCTGGTAGCCGGCTCAAGGTTGACTCAGCCTTCCATCCTTCCGAGGTCGGTAAAATGAGTACCCAGCTTGCTGGGGGTAAAGGGAAGATGACTGGGGAAGGCACTGGCAAATGACCCCTTAAACAAAAGTCTGCCTTGTAAACGTCAGGATGTGATGTCACCCCATGGGTCAGGAATGATCCGGTGCTTGCACAGGGGACCCTTACCTTTTTTACTGTTGATTTAGGGCAGCTTTGGAGGTTACAGAGAAGTGGGAGAAACAGGAAGAGCAAGTGATTTGCTTTCAGTTTCTGTAACTTCCAGTGGGGGAATCCTTTGTCTGATCCCCGTGATAATTGCATATTGTACTTGTATGTGGGGGATCTCACTGCACAGTGAGATATGAGCTACCACTTGGGACACCGAAGCATAGAAAGAGGAACAGAGTGTCACTTGCACTTTCTCCCTTTCTCTGTGTGTATGAAGTGCCGTCAAGTTGCTTCTGACTCATGGCGAGTGGCGACCCTATGAATCTAGTTCTCTGTAATGTCTGAACACCCCCCCCCCCGATTGTAATGTAAGGCTAACAGCAATTTCTCCAGTTCATGGTTAATGACGGTATATCGCACTAATCCATGCTACGCTTTTAGTCCATGGCAGCCACTGTTTTTAATTGGCCTTTCTTATTTCACTGGATTGTGCATTGATGTAAGGGCGGGGAAAAGGCTTGCTAGAAATTTAGGCTTTAGTGTAAGGAAGTTTTGATCCATCCATCAGTGAGCTATTAGGCTATTACACTACAACTTATCCTTGTTTTTTCTTCCAGCTCTCTCGGCACAACAAGCAACTCCAGCATCTCCTGAAACCTGTGAAACGGATCCAGGAGGAGGAGGAGGAAGGGATTTCTTCTATGGTACGTACGTACCCTGAGTGCCTTCACTGGAAAAAAGAAGCAGCAGCATCCCACATAATGTGCTAACCAGTTTTGCCTAGGCAGAGTTTTGTGCTTTCCATGGTTTTAATTTTTCATCTCTTTGTATATTCTCATGAGGTGTAATGTGAAGACAGTGATACTTCACCAGAGGTCATGGTCACTATTTGGGTTTATAAGGGATATTTTAAAGCTATATTGTAATGTACTGAAGAGTGTTGCTCAGGCAGAAGTTGGATGAAATATTTCTGTATCATGGAATGCTCATAAAAATTTTAACTTCTGAAGGAATGAAACTGTCAGGAACAGAATTTTTGCCAGCAGTCTAGTTTTTGGGAAAGAAGTGAAGGATCAATTTGTTGAGGGAGTTCAGAGGCAGGTGAAACCCGAAATGGCTTAGGACCAGGGTATCTAAGGACTGTTTGCTCCCACATGAACCTGCCTGATACCATCTTTGGAGGCCCTGCTCTGAATAACCCTGGATTCACAGGTTACATTCCATATATAGACTGTAGTAGAACACCTAGGTCTAGGGCCTTTTCTGTGGTAACGCATGGCATTCCTTCACCAGAGATATTTGAAAGACACCTATTTTACTAGTTTATATGTGCCAAGTTAAAACATTTTTATTTTCTAGAGCATTGTGAGGTCCCTTTCACTAGGAATTCATCTGTTACTGCTGCTGCCAAAGAATCTTGAATATTGTAGTCAAGCCATAATTATTATAGGGGCGAGAGAAACTGGAGGGGGGAGAGGCTATGTGGTACTTTTCTCAAGATTAGCAAAGGAACCAGAAACACCAACATTAGTATCTCCTGGATCCTTGTGCCCCTTCATAGGGACATACAGGCCTCTGGGTGCGAACTCCCTCACTCCCCTGGGCATCTGTAGGTGAGATCTGGCTGTGCGGCAACCAACTTGCTGTTTGTCATTTAAGATAGCAAAATCAACTGCTTTGCTGACTGTGTGCTTGCTTGCCTAACTTAGCCTGAGAACATGATCACTATTCAGCAGTAATTTAATTTCTATGGGGATTTATGGGCACTGATTTATAATTTGTGGATTAGTGGTCTTTGGCTGTAATTAGTGTGATGAATTGAATAACTGTCTCCCTGGAGGAACCACCGGCTCTGTTTACGCAACCTTTATTTGTTCCTTTTCCCCCTAAAACTTGTCAGGCCTGGTAAATATAAGGAAATGTGGTGTTAATATGTAGTTGAAGGAGATTCCCTCAGGCTTTTTCAGGCAAAAGCCATCTGAGAATATCTAGTTTTCCTTCTTCTTCCACCCAGCTTATTCTGCATAACAAGCAACTGACTCAGATGCTGAAATCAACAACTCCTGTCCAAGAGGAAGAGGAGGATCCATTAGCATATTATGAAAAACACACATCCCAGATAGAGGTAGAATTCATTTTTCCATAGCAATCTCTATAGATTTATGGTCCATGCTTTCAAACTTGCTTTTCATGTCTGATATCCTTGTTTTCATTTAGAAATATCTAATTTATGTAAAGCATTTGTTTTCTGTCTGACAGTAAGTGGCTGACCTGCTCTGAATTCACAGGTACAATGCGAATGTATCTGAAAGACTGTCTTCTCCCATAAGTTTCTCCCCGGGAATTAACATCACACAGAGAGGTCCTCCTGATTGTGCCACCAATCAAAGAAGCTACTTTGGTGGGCACATGAGAGAGGGCCTTCTTGGTGGCAGCCCCATTATTATGGAACAACCTCCCCAGAGAGGTGTGCCTAGCCCCCTCACTTTCAGTCTTCAGGAGGCAGTCGAAGGTTTAATTAGGATTGCATTTGACTAATTTTGTTTTTATTTATTGGCAGTCCTGAGTTTTTAAATTGTGGTCTTTTATGTATTTTTGTCACTGTTGTTTTATTACCATTGTAAGCCGCTTTGAGTTCCACAAGCAGCTAATAAATGTTTAAATAAATAAATGCCATACCCCCCACTGACTTAGTTGCTCTGATGTCACAGAGCAACAGGGCAGCATAGGACTAAACAAAGGAGCTCTCTGACTTGGGAGAACTTATAATTGAAATTCCGTAGTAAATTAAATTGTATATATACAGTTTTGGATTTTTTTCTGTGACAAAAAGTCCATTGGCTATAGACAGATAACACTTGCTTCCTACAGCATGATCATCTGGCATAGCATGCTTGTCTTTCTTTTGACCTCCTCTTCCTGTTCAGGTATAGTCAGTCTGGTTTAATCGTTACTTGGATTTCTGCATTTGGGCATTTTTTTGTGTACTGGCAAGTGTTATTTTCTTTCCTTTTGGTGCCACTTCTCCTAATAAGTGCCATAGGCTTGACCCTGGGCCCAGCAGTCTCATGGCTGAGCGACTGTCGGGAGTCTTGAGTTCCCCAACAATTAGCTGCTAGTTGGCAATGCTCACTGTCTACCACTCCCAGGCAGGAGGTGGAACCACGTGCTGCTCCAGCAAGTGTGCTGCTGCCCAGCAGCGTTAGATGCCAGCTGCCCGATCAGTCATTAGGAGCTTGTATGAAGCAAAGGTCACCACATTCCACTTTCTAAAATGCCCCAAAGCCACTACTGTGGGGAGCCACAGGAATAATTTGGCTGGTCTGGTTGCAGACTCTCCACTGCAAGAGGAAAATGCCTCACTTCTTCTAATGACTTGTGCAACCCGGTTGAAAGGATTGCAGAAGAAGAGTTGGTTTTTATATGCTGGCTTACTCTACCATTTAAGGAAAAATCAAACCGGTTTACTGTCACTTTCCCTTCCCCTCCCCACAGCAGACATCCTGTGAGGTAGGTGGGGCTGAGAGAGTGTGACTAGCTCAAGGTCACCCAGCAGGCTTCACGTGTAGGAGTGGGGAAACAAATCCGGAGTGGGGAATCAGACCAGATTCTCCAGATCAGAGTCCACCTCTCTAAACCACCGCTCTTAACCACTACATCACGCTGGCTCCCTGTGGGAGGAAACCCTCCTCTCATGTCTAGTGGCACTAGGTGCAATACTAACATTTCAGCCTGTCATAAATGCTTGTTTAATGCTGTGATGTGCATTGGATAAATGGATGTAATGATTTTTTAAAACGATATTTTATGCATACTGCTGTTTTAATACGCTGTTACCTGTTGTGAACTTTTGGGATGTGGTAGGCTAAAAAAAATCCCTTCCAGGCCTGTCCGTATAAGAATTGCAGGTAGAAATAAACCAATTATTGGTTTCCCCCAGATTGTGCGTCTGGACCGGAGCATGGAGCAGATCATCTTTCCAGTGCCCAGCATCTGCGAGTTCCTGACCAAAGAAACAAAATATCGACTGTTTACCACTACAGAGCAAGATGAGCAGGGCAGCAAAGTCAGCGACTTCTTTGAACAGTCGTCCTTCCTCCACAATGAGATGGAGTGGCAGAAGAAACTGCGCAGTAAGCTGAGGGCACAGACAAGGGCTTCCTTAGAACTGCTGCTCATACCAAATATGATCTGGAATAGCTAATTGCATGAGAGCTCAGGTCCTTGATGTTAGGGGTACTAGGGACAGCGTGAGGTCCCAGCTGGAAAAATGCCCGATATTTGCCATTGACCAGTTATCTAATAATTTTAACCCAGGCACATGCTCTTGTAAATGTTTGGCCACTACTTACAATACTTTACTTTCTCACATGAGAGGTTGTGATTTTGTACAACCATTGGTGGTTATAGGACCCTCTAAGCACTTACATATTATTGCAGACAATTGTCATAGGTCTTTACTACAAATGACAGCTCCATTACAGATGCAGAAAGAAGGAAGGGACATCATTCTGGAGAATCAGATGTTTGCCGTGCAGACTAAATTTTTGAAGAACCTAAAATAAGTGAGATTGTATCGAACATGTCCCAGTTTCTGGCAAATGGTGGTGTTCGCTGCTGAGCTGAGGACAGGGGAACATCAATCCCTGTGACTAACTGCACTGAAGCTTTTGGGTCTTTGTGGAGGTCAGTGCTGCCTCTTGAAAAGGATGAGATTTACTCAGCTTTGCTTTGCTCTCTTCCTGCAGGCAATCCACTGATGTATTGGTTCTCCCGCCGAATGACACTCTGGGGAAGTATCTCCTTCAATTTGGCGGTCTTCATCAACATCATCATTGCTTTTTTCTATCCTTATGTCGAGGCCACTTCAATGGGTGGGTACTCAGTCATGATCACTTTCAGGGTCAGAGTAGTCCTCTTACGCAAACACCACTGACATTCACTGACCCCTTTGCAGACATATTCTTTCCATTAATCTCATCTGCAAAATATACCATCTGGGGTGCTGAGAAGCTTCAGCAAGCTTTTTTATAACTAGGGCTTTGCTATCAACCGGTTGGCATTTTTCTAGCTCTAATAAAACGACTAGCCATTGTTTTTCTTTTGTGGTCAGTAACCCCCCCCCCCAAAAAAAAATCCCCTCCAGAACTAGTATTTCTGAACAGTCAGTCAGAATGTCCTTAATAAACCAGATCATAGCAAGAAGAGCCATTCCATGGATATGTTATCATGAGACAGTTTCTGGGTTGGTCTGAAACCATTCTGAAAAGTGTCTAAGGCAGATGAATTATCCAAAAAGACCTAGAGTTGGTTTGCTACTGCCCTCTCAATCACTTTGCCTAGAAAGGGCAGATTAGAGACAGAGCGATAATTGGCGGCATCATTTTTCTGTAGGGATGTTGTTGTTGTTTTTAGTAGCAGATGGATAACCGCTTCTGTGAGTGGTTAAGGCAGTGGTCGGCAAACCGCGGCTCGTGAGCCGCATGTGGCTCTTCGGCGCCTTGAATGCGGCTCTGCCCCCTCACTCACCGGCATCTCATCCAGGGCGGCACCAACGGGTCTGTCTTTCTCCCCAGCGGCCCTTGGAGCCGGAAGGAAAGTCCAACCGCTGATCTAGAGAGGCAAATCCAAGGCAAAACCTCCCATGCACAAATGCTCTCCTGTCCTATCCCAGATGACGGGGAAAAACCCAACCGGTGTAGCTTTGCCTGTCCTTACGTCTTTGCGATAGGAAAACTTCACGAGGCGAACGTCTCCTTCCTACCATAGAAGGGGAACCCTGCCCGGGACCGATTTCCCCAGCAGCCCCGCTGGGGGGAGGAACCCGGACAGGCCCGTCCCCCTTCACGCCTCCCGCCGCCAGACTGTTCCATTCCGAGCGCAGGAAGCGGGGAGGTCTCCAGCGCTGGGCCGGCGACCTCCTCGCCGCCGACTTCTCCCGCTCCTTCGACCCAAGCGCAGTCCGGCGGAGGAAGGGCCAGCAGCGGCCTCAAGAGAGACTCTCAGTCCAGCGGGCGGCAGGGAAGGCGACAGAGCGCCCGAGCCTCCTGGCTCTCCCACACACCCCTCGCCCCCTGCTCATCCAGCAGCCCTGCATCCTGGGCTGGGATGCCTGGCGGCGGCGCCTGATTCGAGCTCCGGCTTGGGAAGGGGCTCGGGAGCGAGCGACCCGAGGAACGCGCACCGCGGCTGGTCCCCAGGCGCGTGCGGCCAGAGTGGCCCCCCGGACCCCCCCTCCCGAGGACTAAGGTGAGGCAGAACAGTGCCGCCGCCCGCCCGCACTTTTGGGGCGCCTCTTCTCCTCCCCAGGGCGTCCCCCCCCCGCTGGCAGTTCCTGCTCACACGGCTTTTCTTTGCACAAAACCAACTGTGGAGACGCAGCCTGGCCCTGGCTTTTGCCGGGAACCGTTTTTGCGGCGACTGTTTGCCGCTACTTTGGTTTTTTTAAATCTCCCTCCTCTTCCATTGCGGAAAAGGGCACATGGGTTTGTTTTGAAGCGGCGGCGTGGCCCTGACCCCTCGCTTCCAGTGCTAGGCTCGGCAGTCTTTGGGTGCCTGAAACACCCCCCCCCTTAAGTTTAAGAAATTTGGCTCTCAAAAGAAATCTGTCGTTGTACTGTTGATATTTGGCTCTGTTGACTAATGAGTGTGCCGACCACTGGGTTAAGGGAAGGTGCCCTGAGTTAGGTACCCTACGTGGGTACAGGGTGGTGAGGCTATCAACCATATTTGGCTCTACTGGCCAGACACCAACACTGCATATGTTGTGCAGGTTGGCCCCTGCTTTGGCTGTCTCCAGTAGATGCCTGCCAGTAACAGCATAGGGCTTCTCTCATGGCCACTGCTCTGCACAGGAGGCTGTTTATTATTTCCCACCATATCTCACTGCTAATATTCTGATGAGAATATGCTTTTTCTCCGTGATATTAATTTAAAACAGTCATTAACTCTTCCTCTGTTTTCACAAGGTGTTCTCTCATTCTCTGAATCTATTGCTGTATAAGGCAGCTATAATAAACAACTTAAGTTAATAAATGTGACTGTTTAATTAACTAATATGTATGTCATTTCTCAGGATTATTGGATTCCCCACTAATTCCAGTGCTCTCCTGGTCCTTAATCTGCTTCTCTGTTATGGCTCTGTTTACCCGGCGCTATGGTATCAGACCACTCCTTGTGGCATTGATCCTGCGGTCCATCTACCATCTGGGCATTGGTCTCACTTTGAACATATTGGGAGCTCTCAATGTAAGTAGTTTGGCTAACACAAGGTCAGAAGTGAACCTTTCAGTATCTTAGATGGGGCTTTCTGGACAGTCCACCAAAAGAACTAGCTGCCTTTAAAGCAATTGGGCTGCAGGAAGTGGGATTATTCCTGTTTCTGAGCCTTGATTGTTGCCTGTACAAATCTAGTGGCAATGGATTTACCTCAGTATTAACTGAATGTAGAACCTGAAACCTATTGATTTTCATGGAACATAAAGGCAAAGTAGCATAAGAAATGACACCACAAACACACTTTACAAAGTAATTTGTTGATTTCCCCCCTACTCTTTCTGTTTTCTGATTGTTTACAGCTGACAAATAAAATTGTATTTGTGGTGAGCTTTGTGGGCAACCGCGGGACATTCATCCGAGGCTATAAGGCCATGATCATGGATGTGGAGTTTCTCTATCACGTCGCCTACATCCTGACGAGTGTCTTGGGGCTTTTTGTACATGAGCTCTTCTACAGCATCTTGGTACGGTAATCACGTCTATATAGCGGTGGTTTATTAATGGATGTAGTAAGAAGGAGGGTTTTTTTCTTACCTGTTTTGGATTACCTGTTTTGCACACACTATTTTATCTATGTCTGTTGTTTTCTGAAGATAGATGAGACTGCAAATATTCATTTTTCTAAGCTGTCTAGAGGGAAATACATTCTTATGGTTAGATTGGCAAGTATGGTCGAGCGAAACAAAAACCAATTCCTATTTAGGGAAATTGTGCAGCCAAGGAAGAGACTGGGAACCTGGATGCCAGACTCCAAAGGTGTCCTCATTCCTTTGTGGGAAAGGAGTTCATGTTGACTCACCATATTTATCAGCAAAGTGAAATTCTAATGTCTAGTGGAATGATTTAATGAACAGCAGCCCATCACCCTGAGGCTAAGAAGAATGAAGGATTTCAGAATTCTTTCCTCCCCCCTTCCTCTTTGGCATGTTATTATTATTATTTTCTATTTCAGCTGTTTGACTTAATCTACCGGGAGGAGACCTTATTCAATGTCATCAAAAGTGTGACACGCAATGGACGCTCCATCCTGCTGACAGCCCTCCTGGCCCTCATCCTCGTCTACCTCTTCTCCATTGTAGGCTTTCTCTTTCTAAAAGATGACTTCATCATGGAGGTGGATCCGCTGCCCAACATCAAATCTAAAGGTCTTTTACCCCCATCCACTACTCAAGACAAGCCCCCCCCTTCATTCTGAAATACCCATGAATGAGAGAGGTTTGACAACTATCTGCAATATCTGCATTATTCAAGGCATTGGTCCTGCTAAGTTCATTAATGATTTCACAGCTCAAGTCAGAAAGTTAAGAACTTTTGATTTGTAGCTCACCCTATCCATGTTTACTCAGAAGTAAGTCCCACTTTAGAGGAAGGCACTGGCAAACCACCTCGGTTAGTCTCTTGCCATGAAAATCCCAAAAAGGGGTCGCCATAAGTCGGCTGCGACTTGATGGCACTTTACACACACACGCAAGTCCCAATTTATTCATTAAGACGTACTCTCAAGTAAAGGTTGAATCCAGACTAAATTGTCAGTTTCTGCCAATTCCCTTTCCTTCTGCAAACACCCCCACTGCCCCCGCTGTTCCTGGGGGCTCCTTTTTCCTATGAACAGCAGTTTTTGGAGACAAGTGGGCAGCAGAGGGAAGAAGGAGGCAGGAAAGTTCCATTCCACTAATGGAAAATTTAGTCTGGATCCAACCCTAAGTGAGCACAGGATTGCATCCTTAGAGCAGTTTGTTCTCACTGAACTAAGTTAAGCTAAATCTGATTAAATCCTGCCACTTCAACTTTAACTGGGCTGTGGGTTGGACTTGGGTTCAACATGAGTTGGTTGTGTCTTGAAATGGGAGAAGGATGAAAAAGAATACAAGTTTAAATAAAAAGGACTTAAGATGCAACAATTCCTGAAGCAACCCCAGTTGGCACTGTGGGTCATACTGGTACCTCCACTGCTATTTGTTTTCACCTTGGCACAGAGTGGTAAGCTGCAGTACTGTAGTCAAAAGCTCTGCTCACGACCTGAGTTCGATCCTGACAGAAGTCAGTTTCAGGTAGCCGGCTCAAGGTTGACTCAGCCTTCCATCCTTCTGAGGTCGGTAAAATGAGTACCCAGCTTGCTGGGGGTAAAGGGAAGACGACTGGGAAAGGCACTGGCAAACCACCCCTTAAACAAAAGTCTGCCTCGTAATCATCGGGGTGTGACGTCACCCCATGGGTCAGGAATGACCCGGTGCTTGCACAGGGGACCTTTACCATTACCTTTTGGCTTTTCCACTGGGCCTTTTAACAAAGGATAAATAACTGCAAAGGCTCAGTCTTCACTAGCTTGTTGATACTCTGAAAGGCAGTAACTTGGGAGTACATGACATGCACATTAAGGAGATGCAACATGAGATTCCTGCTTGTCAGTATTCTGTAATATCCTTTTATTAGGGGAACAAGCATATGTCAGTTGTTGGGCAAAAACATTTCTGGTCACGTGTAATGGAATGTGGTCTCAGTGGGCTGGCAAGGGCCACATACATCACATTCTGGTTTGCCACTGGAGGAATGCTATTGATGGTGGTCAGTGGAACTGGTTAGAAGGCAAAATGGAATACCAAATTTAAGCAAAACACGTAATTTGAGATGATTTTTGACATAACTTTAGTTATAGGAAACGTCTATTATGCTCAAAAGGTTATGTTTTGACAATGCTGTGGTCTCTTTTATGTTTACAGCTATGCCTTTTGAAATGCAAAGAAATGTCGCAGCTTTTACAGAGTCGTGCAGCAGTGACAAAATTACCTGTACATCTGGTACTGTTATGCCTGAGGTGCCGGAAGGTAAATGGGATTTGTTTAGCAGCTTACCCTAGTAGAGATGCTTGAGGATGTGAAGATGAATATTTCATCTTTTTTCCTTGCACCGTGATAGTGTACTCTGACATTACCAAAAGGAGAAATTATTGCTTCTTGTGCTGAGACCCAAAATGGAAGCTGATTTCCTGGTTGCAATTCAAGGTGCTTTGCTGGCACATCCTTAGCACCTTAATAGGAAAGAAAGGCGGGTTCTTCTGGACTAGGGACAGCAAGTAGCAGAGCTCAGAAAGGATTTCCCAAAACTCAGTTGTACAAGCAGAACTGTTTCACCTGGGTCTTGAAAGCTACCCCAATATTTTCTTTCATGTCTTTTAACAAAGAGTGATTAGGGAAAGCAGCCAAACGTTCTGTAGACATCAGTAATGCAGCTAAGAGATAGAAAAGAGAGCATTCTGAAGGCTGGCCACAGGTTACAGCCCTGCTCTTCTGCTGACTTTGCTTTTGTTTCTGTTCCAGAAGAGGACGAAGATAATACAGAACGTGCCTGTGACACGCTGCTCATGTGCATTGTCACAGTCCTGAATCATGGCCTCCGAAATGGAGGCGGTGTGGGGGACATCCTCAGGAAGCCATCCAAGAACGTGAGTTCATTTGGAGCAATCTGTATATAAGGAAAAGCTACATATGGATGTAGTCCATTTCACTGTAAAGTATGATTATATTCCACTGAAATGCTTAATGGAGTGCCAGACTGAATGCGGTGCTTTAGAAACAGAATTGGAAGGTATCTCCAGGGTCATCTAGTCCAACCCCCTGCACAATTCAGGAAATTCACAACTACCTCCCGCCACACCCAGTGACCCCTGCTCTATGCCAGAGGAAGGCAAAAAACAACAACCAACCCCTCCAGGATCCCTGGCCAGTCTAGCCTGGAGGAAAATTCCTTCCTGGCCCCAAAGTGGTGAGCGACATTACCCTGGGCCATGCGAGCCAAGCACTGACACATCCCTTCCTGCCCTCCCTCTCCTGATCTGCCTAAATTCACAGAACAAGTCTCGTTGTCAGATGGCCATCTAGCCTTAAAAACCTCCGAAGGAGAGTGCACCACCTCCCAAGGAAGCCTGTTCCACTAAGGAACCACTTTGTCAGGAAGTTTTTCCTAATGTTTAGCTGAAAACTCTTTTGATTTAATTTCAACCCACTAGTTCCGGTCTGACCTTCTGGGGAAACAGAAAACATCTCCACACGATCCTCTATGAGACAGCCCTTCAAATACTCGAAGATGGCATAGAAGTTTCCTTACATGGTTCTCCTCTGATACGGACAAGAGTACCAGATACACCACATTTCCATGTGTTGCCGGAGGAACATGCTTTGCCTTTTCTAGTCTTTTGTGAGATCTTTCCATGCCTACATTACACACCTTGTATAATCACTCTTTCCAGCTACCTGTTTCAATTTTTATATTACCAAATCTACACACACTGCTCTCATTGACATTCTGACAACCCATCATATTCTTTACTTCCTATCTAGCCATATTTGAGAAGGCAACTAGATTGCCCTCAATTTCTTGAGGGCAGAGCAGTTTGATATCAGAGCACAACACTGGGAAAGAGAACGCTATGCCTACTTTTAACGACTGCCCATGCTTTTCTATCCTAAAGGAGTCTCTGTTTCCTGCTCGAGTGATATACGACCTCCTCTTCTTCTTCATTGTCATCATCATAGTCCTCAACCTCATCTTTGGTGTCATTATAGACACTTTTGCAGATCTAAGGAGTGAGAAGCAGAAAAAAGAAGAGATCCTGAAGACAACATGTTTTGTATGTGGTAGGTACTCAACAAAATACCTTTCACAGATTCTTCTGTGTACTCAACTAGCATCACCCAAGATCCTTCAATCCACCCTTCAAACAAGAGGGGGGCAGCCTCTTTCCCTGATATGAAACAATACAGAGGGGATGAATTGTGGCTGCATGCCATAAGAAGGGGTAAACCAGAGGTAGAGGTCCCATTGAAACTCTCAGATCACAACTAGGGATATGCAAAAAAAAATTCAGGAAAATTAGGATTTGAGTATATTGGACTCGAACTTTTTTGGGATTCCTGAATATTCCTGAATCCTCATACTAATGCGGTTTTTTTGGGGGGGGGATTAAAAAAATTCAGCTCCAATACAGCATATGGGGAATCATTCCGGGACTTTTTTGGGGGGGGGTTGTTTTTTAAAGTAGAGGCACCAAATTTTCAACATAGCTTTTGGTGACTCTTAGAAGAACCCCCAGGTTTGTTACAGATTGGGTCAGGGGGTCCAATTTTATGGGCCCCCAAAGAGGAGGGCTCTCCATCATCCATTGTTTCTAATAGAGGAAAAATGGGGGTTCATAAAATTGGATAATAATTACCAAACTTGGGGGTTTTGTAAGAGAGCTACTAGCAGCTATGCTGAAAATTAGGTGCCTCTACCTTAAAAAACAGCCCCCCCCCCAACAGCTCTGGAAAGATTCCCATCGACTATAACTGAAAAGAAGGGGGATTTAAACTTTAAAGTGTTGTGGAGTTCGGTGCAAATGTGCCAACACAATTTTGTCTTTTAAAAGGGGGTTTTATCACTATAGCCAGCGATCCCGAAATAATCCTGGGGGAAAAGCCATTTTTTCAGGCCCAAAAAGAAAGCTGGAAAGTACTGGCAAGGTATTTTCTGACTTTTTTTTGGTTCGGCTTTACTGAATGCACACCGCTAATCACTTTTTTGCTTCCGATGGCTTGTGGACAGGTTTCCTCTCATATCCTGAGCATGAGATTTTCCCTTTCCTACATTATGCTCCTTACAATGACATTTAAATCTTAAAGTGGACATATCCTGCTTCATCCTTTTATTGTTTTGAAGTCACGCTTTTCATTTTGAGAATTTGTCTGCAAAACTGAGTAAACTATGCATCACTGCATGAAAGCTAATGCTGCACGGCAAACATTAACACAATCAAAGGGAACTTGCCCACCCAACCACATTGTCTGCAAAGCATCTCTCCTCCAAAGCATATTGCCAGTTCTCCACCTCGCGGGAGCAGGTGATGCTTCAGAAGAACTCAGGAAGCATCACCTTTGTGCCTGCAAGGAGCACCCATTCAGTCACAACTGTCTCTATCCGGCAACCTCCCAACATTGTGTGATTGGCTCCAGTCCTCCATGGCAGCCACAGTGCCCATTTCCCAAATTCCAAAAGTGACCACAGGCTCTCCAAGACTGGCGATGCCAGGCCTATGCTGTTCAGATCACCACATGTTGCAACAGGTGCCCTGCAGAAATACACTTGCCGAACAAATTGCTTTGAATTGAAGTTAGGGAGAGACCCAGTGGTACGTAAATAACACAGCAGCCCTCTTCTTCGTTGCCTCTTTAGGGCTTGAAAGAGACAAGTTTGACAACAAGACAGTGTCTTTTGAAGAGCACATTAAATGTGAACACAACATGTGGAATTACCTATACTTCATAGTGCTGGTGCGAGTGAAGAACAAGACGGACTACACAGGACCTGAGAGCTATGTAGCACAAATGATAAAGGTGTGTGCTGTGCATTGCAGGACACATGTTCATCTGCTGCCAAAATGTTCACTTTGAGAGAAGGCATTTTTCGCAAGCTGTTTAAGAAGCGAGAGAAGGGAGGGCAGAAGGTAGATCGTGGTTCACTCTTAGACCATGCAGTGCCTTGCTGTTGCTGTTTTTCTTGATCGGATCCAGCAAGGCGCTTCTTATGATGTTAAGACAGTATATTCAGGAATACCTGACACAGATCAACCACACCTTCCTTAACTGTTGAATTGGTACACCTCAGGGATCCTAGTTGATTATTTCTAGTTCAGATACTGCCGGTGAACCATTATCTATTAGTTAAGACTGCAATATGGCATCGAAATAATGTGTGTATGAGGACTGTGTCCTTTAGTTTGGACAACTTTAATGTAGGGGTACAATGCAGTGGGCGTCCTCCTGGATAGCTCCCACTGAAATGAAGCAGCGCAAGAAACTGACCTTGTGCAAAAGAACTCCCAGTAGATTGTATCAATAAGATTCAAACTGCACAGCATCTCTCTTGAAATTAGATATTAATCTGTCTGCCAAATCAAAGCTAAAGCAGGTTCTACACTTGAGAGCAAAAAGGCAGCATGGGTGTGCAAGAGCCAGCATGGTATAGTGGTTAAGAGCGGTGGACTCTTAATCTGGAGAACCGGGTTTGATTCCCCACTCCTACACATGAAGCCTGCTGGGTGACCTTGGGCTACTCACATTTCTCTTTGAGCTCTCTCAGCCTCACCTACCTCACAAGGTGTCTGTTGTGGGGAGAGGAAGGGAAGGTGAGTGTAAGCTGGTATGATTCTCCTTAAAAGGTAGAGAAAATTGGGATATAAAAACTAACTCTTCTAAGTGTGTGTGCGGGTTATGAACCCTCCACCCACCTGCAGCTTAATTCCATATAGCCTCACTTCCTAGGCATTTTTTTCCAACTGGACTTATTCCAGAACTGAAGCCCAAATGAGGGAGAATTGACAGAGGGTAGGACTGAATGGAAATAAGCCATGGGTGAGCGAAGGCATACCACTTCCCTCCTGCCCACACAGAGAAAGACAGAATTTGAAAAATCTGTTGAGTATTTTCATACAAACATTTGTGAATTACTGGGAACTTGATTCAGAGTATCTAGAAATTACAAATGGAACATTCAAGACTTGAGATTAGTTTAACACTCACACACCAGGGGAAGGCATGATGTGCTACACTACCTCAAAAATCTGGATCTGGTAGATAATTCTGCATAGGTGAGCCTTTCCCTCCTTTAAAGTGTTGTTGCCTCATTAACCATTTCAGAACAAGAACCTGGACTGGTTCCCTCGAATGCGAGCCATGTCATTAGTCAGCAACGAAGGAGAAGGTGAACAGAATGAGATCCGGTGTTTACAAGATAAACTAAATTCCACTATGAAGCTGGTATCCCACCTCACATCGCAGCTGAATGAGCTGAAGGAGCAGGTAACAGAAGCTTCAAGAAGATGAATGCTTGTTGGCGTGTATTTTTGGTTGTTGCCGAGACCAACAGCCTCACAACGCCCAGACAACAAGCAGCCTCACAATGGGCCAAAAAAAAGCAATATCTTTAGGCATTCTGTCACAAAATTGGCCCCCGTTTGTGAGCCCTTCAACAAAATGTAATTATTTTGGACCACATTCACTTGCTTTTAGATAAACAACAGGGCAACCCTGACACACGCTGGAGTAACTGACAACTAAGCAGCTGATTTGTGCATATGATAGACCAAGTGTTCTTGGACCTCACTTCCAGAAAAGGGTCGGGTAATAGGGGCCACTTTTGTAATGTCTCGATTACACTGTGTGTAGTGACTCCAGCCATAATCAGGCTGTGATAGTGTCAAGGCTCAAGATTAGGTTTAGTAGAAAACTGTTCACTCCAGATCTGCTGCCTTAAGGATGTGGAGAGGCACAAGATAAATGTGCCAAGTAAATATATCAATTTCTGAGCAAGGCTGGTCATTCATAAGAGTTATGAATGAGTATATTCATTTTGCAACCAGAATTCCAGTTCACTACCCTGGTATCTCCCATCATTCTTAAGATAAAAGTTGACTTTCCCTTCTTCCCAAGTCAAGTACATGATCCAGCCAACAGGCTATTTGCATCATCTTAACAATGGCTTTCAAACGTTGTTCTGCAGAAAACCCATAGTTTGGCGGAAGTTAACCAGAGGTTTCCCTTAAAGGGAAAAACAACAGCAGACAAGCAGCTAAAGACAGCTTCCATTTCCTTTAAAGAGTAGATGACCTACATCTTCCTCTGAAATAAATGGTGGCAGAGGAGTACGGATATTTTCTAGGGTTTACACAAAGGTGAAGCATTGCATTAGCACACTGTATAGAGCCACAGTGCACATACAATACCTCTGCAGCAGTTTCCGTGGCACATGGGTCAGCGTAAAGAACATGGTTAGAAATCCTGTACACCATTTTAGGAGCTCCTGACAGTTGTATATTTGATAAAGTCTTGGAATGGGGCAAATGGAAGAGGGCCAGAACCAAACTTCTCTCTTAAATTTGCTTTTAATTCCAGATGACAGAGCAAAGGAAGCGAAGGCAGCGGATGGGCTTTGTGGATGTCCAGAACACTCTGAACCACTGAAGCAGCAGAGTCAACATCACCATCTCAAAACTCTGTGTATCTTACCTGCACATGTCCAGAGGAGGACATTTGGTACTAGCATCACTGCACAGATCTTGCACCATCAAGGAAAGCTGATCCATGCTGTGATGATTCATACAGCGGAGCTTCAGCACCAGCTTCTGTTCATCTCTATTAGGGTTGATTATAGAAATTATATTCAATGAGAGGAGAAGCTAATGACTAGTAGGATTCTTTGCTTCATATGGATATGTAGTTTACCATGCAGCTGGGAACTTCTGCCTGCTACAACTCCATTCCAGGAATAGGAAAATGCACTACATTTTGATGGCTGTCTAGCCAGGGGCAAACAGAATACTGTTACTAAGCAATTAGTCTTTACATTTTAACTTATTCCAGGAGTGCTCATGGAACATACACATACATGGACCTCTAAAAGTTTATCATCTCAGCTCCTCTGGAAGTTACTGGCATTTTCCTTTATGTGAAAAATTGTATGTAACTCAACAAGCAGCTACAAGAAAACTGTACTATTAGTTTAACTCTTCAAATGAAGATGGGCAGCAGATTCCATTATTTGGAAGTAAAAAGGACTTTTGCCCTCCATAGAGATCTTGTAGACATTAGTGGGAGATTGCACTGTGTTTGACCAATCCCACCCCCCACCCCCGCTTCCAGTCAACAAGAGCTTGCAGAATTTAAATATTTCAGGCACAGTACTGATATGTCCTTGCTAACTCTAATACCCGGTAAGAATTGATGCTAAAGCACCACTGCGTAGTATTAGGACACAAGTAAGGAAGAGGTGACATTGTGGGGGAAACATCTTTTAACAGAAAAGGATTCTAAGGGTGCTACTGTAAAAGCTCTAGGGCATGCATTCAGTTTCCTTGTGTTGCTATTAGGTACCAACTTTCCCCATTGACTGGACCATTGTGCAGCTGAAGAGTATAGGGCAGTGATGGCGAACCTTTTAGAGACCGAGTGCCCAGACTGCAACCCAAAACCCACTTAGTTATCGCAAAGCGCCAACACGGCAATTTAACCTGAATACATCTGCAGTTTGGAGATGAGCTGTAATTCTGGGGGGCAGGGGTCACCAGGTCCAACCTGGAGGCTGGCATCCCTACTCTCGAGTGCTCAGACTCTGAAAGCATTGCAGGTCTGGAAGGGGACCCTGGGCTTAGATCTGCCTATCCAACTGCAGGTCAGCGCGACTTCCGGGAGGCTGGCATCCCTTGGTGCCACCCCGCGCAGCCGCCGTCCCTGTGCCCTTGCCTGAGGTGAGGGGGGCATCAGGGGGCTCCCCCTCGCCCCTCCATCTAATCCTCATTAAAGCACCATTACACGCCGGAGCTGGGTGGCTGCGGTGGGGCTAATCCCATAAGGCGGCCTGAGAATGCCAACGGCTCCTCTCCAGTTGCGGCGGGCCCATTGTCCGCCCCTCATCCCTCACATGGCCAGGGAGGCTGCACGTGAGGGAGCACAAAGACGCCATTCAGGGCTGGCCACTGGGGCGCCTCCGGGGGCCGCTAAGCCACCTGGCACTGCCCAACCCGTTGGGTTGCGCACAAAGGCCTTTGTTGGGGCCGGAGCCTGCCTCCCTCCCTCCCTGGCGCACCCCTTCCGCAGGCCAGAGGTCAGCTCAAGGCCGGGCTGCAGCAGCCGAGCCAGCACGCTCCACTCGCATGCCGTAACAAACTCAGGTGAACTCTGTGCTGGGGCGATGGTGTGTGTGCCCACAGAGAGGGCTCTGAGTGCCCCCTCTGGCACGCGTGCCATAGGTTTGCCACCACTGGTATAGGAAAACCCCAGCAGTGGTAACTGGTTTTCTTGCTGGACTGCAATCAGACCAACCTGTAAGCAAAGTAAAGCTTTATTTGGTATACTTTAGGTTGGATCTCCAAACAACTTTGGCTACTTGTTCCAGGGGGGCCTTCTGCTTGGTGAGACTACAGAGGGTCAGGGATGCATAGTTTCTTACTCCAGCCAGGAGTCTCAAGTGTACAGACTATCACACAGATTTAAAGGGAGAGAATAGCGCTAGTTAAGGATCCAGCTTCGCCATTACTTTTACAAAATACTGAAATGTTGTACAAACACTGTTTAAAATAACAATGTGCAAAAGTTCCTTAAATTAACAAGTACAGTAAAATTCAATGGAGGTCAATGAACCTCCCCTTGATGCACAATAAAAGCACAAGCTGGACTGACAGTGGCATGTTAAGTTTATGAAAGACCTGGTTTGATTATAGTCACATGGACAGGTACAGAAATCTGTTCTTAGTCTAATTAAGAAACACTTTTTCTGCACATTTTCACCAAGTGCTTTATAGGAATATAATCCATTCTCCCATTTATCTGTTTCCCAGTTATAAATGTGCAGAAACATGTTTTGTAGTACACTCTCAGCTTGCAGAGTGCTGACAAGGCCTATTGGGCTTCACAGTGGAACAAAAAAAGCTACCTTATACAGGAGGCTGAAGTTGGTTCCTTATTCCCAGTTCGTTCCCTATTCCCAGTTCCTTATTCACATTTCCTAGTTCCTGAATGATTTTGCGGACATTACAAAAGCTCTACACCCCAAGATATGGATTGGACCACCACATATGATACACCCCCACATTCAGGGGACCGTGCCCTTCGAGATGGCGCATGCTGGGTCCTGGTCCAAAGTTCGGTTCTTGTGCCAGCGGCTCCCAAGTGGGGTGCCCCCAGGACAGATGCCCATACAGGCACTGCACCCCAAAATAATCTTTGGACCACCCCAAATGACACATCCCCACACTCCAGAGACTGTCCCCTCCAAGAAGACATACAGCGGTGCCCGGTCCAAACACTGGTTCTGGTGCCATTGGCTTGTTTTTGGGTCCCCCCCCCCAGAAACCTGTATTGCAAAGAGGTTTTGAATAAGGAATGCCATTGGCTTGTTTTTGGGTCCCCCCCCCAGAAACCTGTATTGCAAAGAGGTTTTGAATAAGGAACTGGAGCTCTGCACCCCAAAATATGGATTGGACCACCACATATCATACACCCCCACATTCAGGGGACCGTGCCCTTCGAGATGGCGCATGCTGGGTCCTGGTCCAAAGTTCGGTTCTTGTGCCAGCGGCTCCCAAGTGGGGTGCCCCCAGGACAGATGCCCATACAGGCACTGCACCCCAAAATAATCTTTGGACCACCCCAAATGACACATCCCCACACTCCAGAGACTGTCCCCTCCAAGAAGACATACAGAGGTGCCCGGTCCAAACACTGGTTCTGGTGCCATTGGCTTGTTTTTGGGTCCCCCCCCCAGAAACCTGTATTGCAAAGAGGTTTTGAATAAGGAACTGGAGCTCTGCACCCCAAAATATGGATTGGACCACCACATATCATACACCCCCACATTCAGGGGACCGTGCCCTTCGAGATGGCGCATGCTGGGTCCTGGTCCAAAGTTCGGTTCTTGTGCCAGCGGCTCCCAAGTGGGGTGCCCCCAGGACAGATGCCCATACAGGCACTGCACCCCAAAATAATCTTTGGACCACCCCAAATGACACATCCCCACACTCCAGAGACTGTCCCCTCCAAGAAGACATACAGAGGTGCCCGGTCCAAACACTGGTTCTGGTGCCATTGGCTTGTTTTTGGGTCCCCCCCCCCAGAAACCTGTATTGCAAAGAGGTTTTGAATAAGGAACTGGAGCTCTGCACCCCAAAATATGGATTGGACCACCACATACCATACACCCCCACATTCAGGGGACCGTGCCCTTCGAGATGGCGCATGCTGGGTCCTGGTCCAAAGTTCGGTTCTTGTGCCAGCGGCTCCCAAGTGGGGTGCCCCCAGGACAGATGCCCATACAGGCACTGCACCCCAAAATAATCTTTGGACCACCCCAAATGACACATCCCCACACTCCAGAGACTGTCCCCTCCAAGAAGACATACAGAGGTGCCCGGTCCAAACACTGGTTCTGGTGCCATTGGCTTGTTTTTGGGCCCCCCCCCCAGAAACCTGTATTGCAAAGAGGTTTTGAATAAGGAACTGGAGCTCTGCACCCCAAAATATGGATTGGACCACCACATATCATACACCCCCACATTCAGGGGACCGTGCCCTTCCAGATGGCGCATGCTGGGTCCTGGTCCAAAGTTCGGTTCTTGTGCCAGCGGCTCCCAAGTGGGGTGCCCCCAGGACAGATGCCCATACAGGCACTGCACCCCAAAATAATGTTTGGACCACCCCAAATGACACATCCCCACACTCCAGAGACTGTCCCCTCCAAGAAGACATACAGAGGTGCCCGGTCCAAACACTGGTTCTGGTGCCATTGGCTTGTTTTTGGGTCCCCCCCCCAGAAACCTGTATTGCAAAGAGGTTTTGAATAAGGAACTGGAGCTCTGCACCCCAAAATATGGATTGGACCACCACATATCATACACCCCCACATTCAGGGGACCGTGCCCTTCGAGATGGCGCATGCTGGGTCCTGGTCCAAAGTTCGGTTCTTGTGCCAGCGGCTCCCAAGTGGGGTGCCCCCAGGACAGATGCCCATACAGGCACTGCACCCCAAAATAATCTTTGGACCACCCCAAATGACACATCCCCACACTCCAGAGACTGTCCCCTCCAAGAAGACATACAGAGGTGCCCGGTCCAAACACTGGTTCTGGTGCCATTGGCTTGTTTTTGGGTCCCCCCCCCAGAAACCTGTATTGCAAAGAGGTTTTGAATAAGGAACTGGAGCTCTGCACCCCAAAATATGGATTGGACCACCCCATATCATACACCCCCACATTCACGGGACGGTGCCCTTCGAAATGACATATGCTGGGTCCTGGTCCAAAGTTCGGTTCTTGTGCCAGCGGCTCCCAAGTGAGGTGCCCCCAGGACCAAGGCACATGCAGACCCTGCACCCCAAAATAATCTTTGGACCACCCCAAATGACACATCCCCACACTCCAGAGACTGTCCCCTCCAAGAAGACATGCAGCGGTGCCCGGTCCAAACACTGGTTCTGGTGCCATTGGCTTCTTTTTGGGTTCCCCCCCCAGAAACCTGTATTGCAAAGAGGTTTTGAATAAGGAACTGGAGCTCTGCACCCCAGAATATGGATTGGACCACCCCATATCATACACCCCCACATTCAGGGGACTGTGCCCTTCGAAATGACATATGCTGGGTCCTGGTCCAAAGTCCGGTTCTTGTGCCAGCGGCTCCCAAGTGAGGTGCCCCCAGGACCAAGGCACATGCAGACCCTGCACCCCAAAATAATCTTTGGACCACCCCAAATGACACATCCCTACACTCCAGAGACTGTCCCCTCCAAGAAGACATACAGCGGTGCCCGGTCCAAACACTGGTTCTGGTGCCATTGGCTTGTTTTTGGGCCCCCCCCCAGAAACCTGTATTGCAAAGAGGTTTTGAATAAGGAACTGGAGCTCTGCACCCCAAAATATGGATTGGACCACCACATATCATACACCCCCACATTCAGGGGACCGTGCCCTTCGAGATGGCGCATGCTGGGTCCTGGTCCAAAGTTCGGTTCTTGTGCCAGCGGCTCCCAAGTGGGGTGCCCCCAGGACAGATGCCCATACAGGCACTGCACCCCAAAATAATCTTTGGACCACCCCAAATGACACATCCCCACACTCCAGAGACTGTCCCCTCCAAGAAGACATACAGCGGTGCCCGGTCCAAACACTGGTTCTGGTGCCATTGGCTTGTTTTTGGGCCCCCCCCCAGAAACCTGTATTGCAAAGAGGTTTTGAATAAGGAACTGGAGCTCTGCACCCCAAAATATGGATTGGACCACCACATATCATACACCCCCACATTCAGGGGACCGTGCCCTTCGAGATGGCGCATGCTGGGTCCTGGTCCAAAGTTCGGTTCTTGTGCCAGCGGCTCCCAAGTGGGGTGCCCCCAGGACAGATGCCCATACAGGCACTGCACCCCAAAATAATCTTTGGACCACCCCAAATGACACATCCCCACACTCCAGAGACTGTCCCCTCCAAGAAGACATACAGCGGTGCCCGGTCCAAACACTGGTTCTGGTGCCATTGGCTTGTTTTTGGGTCCCCCCCCCCAGAAACCTGTATTGCAAAGAGGTTTTGAATAAGGAACTGGAGCTCTGCACCCCAAAATATGGATTGGACCACCACATATCATACACCCCCACATTCAGGGGACCGTGCCCTTCGAGATGGCGCATGCTGGGTCCTGGTCCAAAGTTCGGTTCTTGTGCCAGCGGCTCCCAAGTGGGGTGCCCCCAGGACAGATGCCCATACAGGCACTGCACCCCAAAATAATCTTTGGACCACCCCAAATGACACATCCCCACACTCCAGAGACTGTCCCCTCCAAGAAGACATGCAGCGGTGCCCGGTCCAAACACTGGTTCTGGTGCCATTGGCTTCTTTTTGGGTTCCCCCCCCAGAAACCTGTATTGCAAAGAGGTTTTGAATAAGGAACTGGAGCTCTGCACCCCAAAATATGAATTGGACCACCACATATCATACACCCCCACATTCAGGGGACTGTGCCCTTCGAGATGACATATGCTGGGTTCTGGTCCAAAGTCCGGGTCTTGTGCCAGCGGCTCCCAAGTGAGGTGCCCCCAGGGCCAAGGCACATGCAGACCCTGCACCCCAAAATAATCTCTGGACCACCCCAAATGACACATCCCCACACTCCAGAGACTGTCCCCTCCAAGAAGACATACAGCGGTGCCCGGTCCAAACACTGGTTCTGGTGCCATTAGCTTGTTTTTGGGTCCCCCCCCCCAGAAACCTGTATTGCAAAGAGGTTTTGAATAAGGAACTGGAGCTCTGCACCCCAAAATATGGATTGGACCACCACATATCATACACCCCCACATTCAGGGGACTGTGCCCTTCGAGATGGCGCATACTGGGTCCTGGTCCAAAGTTCAGTTCTTGTGCCAGCGGCTCCCAAGTGGGGTGCCCCCAGGACAGATGCCCATACAGGCACTGCACCCCAAAATAATCTTTGGACCACCCCAAATGATACATCACCACACTCCAGAGACTGTCCCCTCCAAGAAGACATACAGCGGTGCCTGGTCCAAACACCGGTTCTGGTGCTATTGACTTCTTTTTGGGTGCCCCCCCCCCCCGAATCCTGTGTTGCAAAGAAGTTTTGTACAGGGAACTACTGTCCCCTGCAAAAGGACATACAGTGTTGCTTGGTCCACACACTGGTTCTGGTATCACCTGTTTCTATTTGTGGTGGCCCCTGAAAATCCTGTATTGTGAAGAAATGTTTGTGACATTTGTGAGCCTTCTGCACCCCAAAATTAAGTTTTGAGCACCACATATCATACACCACACATCATACATTCAGGGTACTGTGCTCTTCAAGGGGGTTTGTGCTGGGTCCTGGTTCAAAGGCCATTTGTTCTGCCATCTGCTCCTAAGTGTGGTGGCTCCAGGACAAATGAGTAGTTATCAGCTCCCTTAGCATTTGTGTTAAAGGCCCACTTGCAGGTCACTTTATAACTGACAGCCGTTACCTAAGTAATTAAAATTCTATTCAGGGATCTTGGAATCATTCCTTCTTCCTGGGAAAACTCTCCCCAAAACCATTTCACTCATCTGGAAATGTATAGCGAATACTTAACAGTACTTTTTCCGAATAATCTGGGTATTGTGCCTCTCTATTTCACCTTTCCTTTCTAACTAAATGTTCAAAGGTAATATAAAAGCAATCAGTTCATTGTCCCAAGGTTGTGTTAGAACATTTACAAACAGGTGTATGTATGTGTGTGTGTGTGTGTGTGTATATATATATTGCTGATTCCCCCAAATTAAGAGGAGACCCATCTAACTGGTGTAACACTGTCATTGTCTGCGGTTTGTTAAAATGCCTTGGAAATCCAGACACAATGATCCTGCCTTTGAGGACAAAATCATAAATGCATTCTTGGAAGAGTATCCTTTGCTACAGAGACAAGGCTATCGAAAGAACACTTCCATCTGGGGAAGGATAGCAAGTAAGTTACATTCAAATACTATACAATTCAGGAAATGGCTGTATAATTTTTGGCATGAAGACAGAAGGGGACTAAGAACTAAAACCATTCTAAAGATTCAAGAGGCGGAAACATCTCG
Source organism: Euleptes europaea (assembly GCF_029931775.1). Taxonomy (NCBI): domain Eukaryota; kingdom Metazoa; phylum Chordata; class Lepidosauria; order Squamata; family Sphaerodactylidae; genus Euleptes; species Euleptes europaea. The sequence goes on from NC_079313.1 coordinate 84,353,628, forward strand.
TTTTTTAAAGAAGCCTGAAGTTTCACACTCTTCTGTGCAGTGTGATAAATGCAAAGACTGGTTTCCTACAATTAACAGAAGCCATGAATCTATAGTTAATGTTGCACAGCAAAAACCATGGCTTTGTCCCATCTGTGAGGACACCAAAAACAGTATACTTAGCAATGATAACCTATCTGAAGATAATACTGTTGACCTTCATGATGATCAGCTATCTATTTCTGGAGACAATGAGATGAGTCTCAGCAATGGAGAGGTGGTGGTTAGAAATTCTACCTTGCAGCAGATGCTTTCTACAGAGCTACCTGTTTCCACTTCTGGGGAATTTAGAGCTTCATGCTTACCAACCTTTACAATCACTTTGTGTATAAGTGAATGGAGGAAGATATACTTCAACACATCACAATCTGGATTACAGGCTGGTTGGGCAACTGTGTTGGGGAGGAAAATTCAGGAGTACAATAAATTTTGTGTGTTCACTTTCACATACAACCGCATTAAAAGCAAGAATTCTAGGAAAATAAATGCTCCATTTTGGTATGGCAAAGCAAAATGTAAATTTAACGGGTGCATTATGCTATACATGAGTATTAAGAATAGGCCTCAAAAGGAAGCAAATTCTGTTAGAATCAATATCAATGTGAAAGGAGAAATCTGTCACAAAATTGGCCACGAATACAAAAGACACACACGGCTTCCAGAAAGAATTAAACTAAGAAAAGAACTTAAAGGAGATACTCCAAGTCAGCTGAGGATTAGGCTCATCAATCGTTGTGATCCTAATGCATTAATTGCAGGCAACCACAATGAAATAAGGACTTCTTCAGTACTCCAAAAAATTTCTAGTGAAGGTAATCTTGATGGGCGGACAGACTGCAACATTTTCCAAGACTGCATTAACATACAAGGGAAACAGGATGCTGCTGAACATTTTGTTTATAAAACGGGTCATTCATATGTTCAGTACATTGCTGTATCACCTTTTGCATTACACATGTATATGGAAGTGCAACTTCACCTGCTGTCAGATCTTCAGAGAGTAGGTTTATGTGAGCTATACCTTGATGCCACAGGATCTGTTGTAAAGAGGCAACCTGCAATTAAACACCAAATTTTATACTATGCCTTGTGCACCAGAGTACCCTCAGACTCATCATGTATACTTCCAGTAGCGGAGATGCTTACCTCAGACCAGAGCACTCCTACTATTTCTCACTGGCTGGCATTACTTTCACGTGATGCATTTCGAATCACGGGACGCCATCTGAAGCCTCAGAAAATAGAATGTGACCATAGCTGGGCTTTAAGACATGCTGTCACAGAGGTTTTCAATCATGTGACACCACTTCAGTACCTCTTCATGTGTTATGAAGTCTGTGTTAATGATAGAACAATCAATTTCACAGTAGTACATATCTGTGCAGCGCATATGATAAAACTTATAGTTGGACATGTTAGTAAGTTAAAGCTTTCAAGAGATGTGAGGAATGTTTTCCTATACTCATTTGCACTGCTTCAAAATGGAACAACCATACAAGAATGTGGTGAACTTATTAAATGCCTCGCCATTATTTTTGGTACTAAATACATTACAGAGGCTTGTAGGGTGGCAGTCAGCACTGTAAAAGAGGCTTTGAAAAACCAAACAATATCAGTAAGTGATCAAGACTCCCATTTGAAAGATGATATCATGGAGACACCGTTGGACTCTATATATCAGGCATCACCATTTGCCAAATTAATTCCACAAGATAACTTTGAAGATGAGGTGCTGAACAGTGCTTTACAGCCCAACGTCTACTACAATACTGAACTTAAGAAACTGCTCTCTAAATACACTCGGACACTGCCATTATGGAGTGGAATTATGCTGCAGGCTAAACAGTGCCCCCAAACCAGAGACAGTAATTCTACTGCTGAAAATTGGTTCAGAATTGTTAAGAATCAAGTTCTGAATGCCAAGCTTCATCAAAGACCAGCAGAATTTGTTGAGATCATGAAAGATACTATCCAGGGAAAACTATGTGTGGCTGCAATAGGCATCTTCAAGGAAAGCAATCAAAAGAAGCAATTTAAAAAAGGAAGGCCCTCAAAGAACACAGAAAAAATCAAAGATATTCCACATCCATTGACTCTGGAAGAAACTTGGAGCAAACGCCCACAATCAACAGCCAAGAAAGTTCCAAAATACTACAGAGCTCCACCGGTGTCCCTGCACAAAGAAAAAAATGGAGATTCTGACTGTCCTCCTTGGAATGGAACAGCTCGATTACAGAGGAGAAAGATAGTCCTCACAAACACTTGCACCATTGACAATCTTCTGTACATCATTCATATGAGCATGGAACAATACCCACAACTGAAAAAAGAGATCCAGGCATTGCAGAACACTGTGGAAACAGCCAACATTCTTCTCAGAGTAAATGATGCCTTTCAGGAAAAGAAATGGAGTACAGGGAAAATTGAATGGCTGTTGCAATTCGAGAGGTTCAAGGGAAAGAGTTTATGGGACTGCTATGGAACTGAAGAAGAGATGGTGATCTCACAGCTTTCCTACTTCTTGCTTACCATTCAGTACTCCACCTGTGACAACAAAGATTGCTCAAAAAAGGAACATCATGTTACGTCTGCAGAGATGGTTGTGTGGTGAGTATGCATTGCTCGAACGTCAACCAATCTATGAAGTTACGTATGTGATGTCTTGTATCATCATTATTGGTCAGTAAAGTTCTTTTATTGGTTTTATTATTGTGAACATAGTTTGAATGATGCCAAGGAAGTCCAGGAGGCACTAAATTTATCTGATGAACCATCTTCTTTGCCATGTCCCATGCACTTTGTTGTGAAAAAAATGACCATCAATGAACAGAATGCTTGGCTCACATGTCCCCAAGGTAGCAGGTAAGTGTTATATTGTCTATGATGTATTTGTGATTTGACTAATTCAGTCCGATCTTACAGCACATGTGGAAGTCACACAAATATAGATGACAGCACATTGTTCAATCTTTCATCCCTATGGAGGGCAGGTTTTGCAATTTAAATTGGGTTGCAAACCAAACAGAAAAAATGGATTTTCTAGATGTTGGTATGTAACCAGGCCAATTATTTCATTTGTCTATGTAATGTTTTTTCTTGAGATGGGGGAGGGGGGGCTACGTGACAAGGCCAAGTAATCCCCATTTCCCAAACTTGAAATTAGGGTGTGTGTGTGTGCAGCAGTAGGTCTGATCAAGAGTTAAAATGTAGAAAGTGACTTTAAAAATGAAGGATTTATTTTGTCAACTTTATGTTATGAAACTGTGATAAGGACATCATCTGATGACTGAAATCATTCTGATATACTCAAAGCACCCTTTCAATGTCCATTTCAGAATCACTATAAAAAGCTGCGGAGGCACACGCCAATTGGGCTCTCGTTTATTTGCCAATGGACCACCATGTATGCTGCTTATTACTGTTGCAGTCAAAACTCCATACAGAAATACAGACCAATTTGACCCACGGAACTTCCCAGCTGAGATCTCAGTGCTTAGCATTATGTATGTCGCAAGCTCAATTTTCAACTTTAAACACATTATTATGCTTCATTGTAATTGAATATCTATGAAGTAAAAAACCTGATGTCTTCTTTAAATTGTAAGGTAGTCCCCTGTGCAAGCACCGGGTCATTACTAACCCATGGGGTGATGTCACATCCCAGCATTTACTAGGCAGACTTTGTAAATGGGGTGGTATGCCATAGCCTTCACCAGTCATGTACACTTCACCACCAGCAAACTGGGTACTCATTTTGCCCACCTCAGAAGGTTGTACTGCTGAGTCAAACTTGGGTCGGCTACCTGGACCCGACTTCTGTCAGGATCAAACTCAGGTAGTGAGCAGAGCTAGGACTGCAGTACTGCAGCTTACCACTCTGCACCACAGGGCTCCTGATGTGCTTTCTACTTGCTCATAAAGTCAACAGGAAAAAAATTAGACTGCATTCCTCCCATCTCCCCACCCCAACAGTGCAACACATTAACAACTGTATATAATAAACAATTATGTTTTCTCTTGTCCAGATACAAAGTTGTTGGCATAACTTATAACACAGGACAACATTTTGTTTGCTTCCATAAATTTGGAATGAAGGGCCACTGGCATCTATATGATGGACTGAAGGAACTACAGAGCTCAGGACATGGCAACATAGAGGCTACAGAAGCTGTCTTCAGCAATTTTCTCAAACGACATCCATTTCCCAACCACATTGTTGCTGTACGTCAGTCGTGCACCTAATGTTCCTTGCCTCACCTGGAGAATAGACTCACATTTCCAGGGACAGTCAATAAAAAGCATCTGAAACAAGTATGCAGTTCCATTTTTGTATGATTTATAATTTCATGGTCCATATACACTAGGATCACAGTTAGCTGTATTGTCAACTTCCTTGGCATCAGGGCCATCAGTGGCCAAGGGCATGTAAATATATTTTCTTGTTCCTTAAACATAAGGGTGTAGCCTCCTTGGTGCATTCAAAGTTAGCTCCCAAGAAAAGTCCCTTACAGTTTCTTATTCAGATTTTCCATGGCTTTGGACAAGGACAAAGCATATGCCCTCTCGGATGCCAGAAGCGGTGTTTGGACCGGGCACCGCTGTATGTCTTCTTGGAGGGGACAGTCTCTGGAGTGTGGGGATGTGTCATTTGGGGTGGTCCAGAGATTATTTTGGGGTGCAGGGTCTGCATGTGCCTTGGCCCTGGGGGCACCTCACTTGGGAGCCGCTGGCACAAGACCCGGACTTTGGACCAGAACCCAGCATATGTCATCTCGAAGGGCACAGTCCCCTGAATGTGGGGGTGTATGATATGTGGTGGTCCAATTCATATTTTGGGGTGCAGAGCTCCAGTTCCTTATTCAAAACCTCTTTGCAATACAGGTTTCTGGGGGGGGAACCCAAAAAGAAGCCAATGGCACCAGAACCAGTGTTTGGACCGGGCACCGCTGCATGTCTTCTTGGAGGGGACAGTCTCTGGAGTGTGGGGATGTGTCATTTGGGGTGGTCCAAAGATTATTTTGGGGTGCAGTGCCTGTATGGGCATCTGTCCTGGGGGCACCCCACTTGGGAGCCGCTGGCACAAGAACCGAACTTTGGACCAGGACCCAGCATGCGCCATCTCGAAGGGCACGGTCCCCTGAATGTGGGGGTGTATGATATGTGGTGGTCCAATCCATATTTTGGGGTGCAGAGCTCCAGTTCCTTATTCAAAACCTCTTTGCAATACAGGTTTCTGGGGGGGGGGGACCCAAAAACAAGCCAATGGCACCAGAACCAGTGTTTGGACCGGGCACCGCTGTATGTCTTCTTGGAGGGGACAGTCTCTGGAGTGTGGGGATGTGTCATTTGGGGTGGTCCAAAGATTATTTTGGGGTGCAGTGCCTGTATGGGCATCTGTCCTGGGGGCACCCCACTTGGGAGCCGCTGGCACAAGAACCGAACTTTGGACCAGGACCCAGCATGCGCCATCTCGAAGGGCACGGTCCCCTGAATGTGGGGGTGTATGATATGTGGTGGTCCAATCCATATTTTGGGGTGCAGAGCTCCAGTTCCTTATTCAAAACCTCTTTGCAATACAGGTTTCTGGGGGGGGGACCCAAAAACAAGCCAATGGCACCAGAACCAGTGTTTGGACCGGGCACCGCTGTATGTCTTCTTGGAGGGGACAGTCTCTGGAGTGTGGGGATGTGTCATTTGGGGTGGTCCAAAGATTATTTTGGGGTGCAGTGCCTGTATGGGCATCTGTCCTGGGGGCACCCCACTTGGGAGCCGCTGGCACAAGAACCGAACTTTGGACCAGGACCCAGCATGCGCCATCTCGAAGGGCACGGTCCCCTGAATGTGGGGGTGTATGATATGTGGTGGTCCAATCCATATTTTGGGGTGCAGAGCTCCAGTTCCTTATTCAAAACCTCTTTGCAATACAGGTTTCTGGGGGGGGACCCAAAAACAAGCCAATGGCACCAGAACCAGTGTTTGGACCGGGCACCTCTGTATGTCTTCTTGGAGGGGACAGTCTCTGGAGTGTGGGGATGTGTCATTTGGGGTGGTCCAAAGATTATTTTGGGGTGCAGTGCCTGTATGGGCATCTGTCCTGGGGGCACCCCACTTGGGAGCCGCTGGCACAAGAACCGAACTTTGGACCAGGACCCAGCATGCGCCATCTCGAAGGGCACGGTCCCCTGAATGTGGGGGTGTATGATATGTGGTGGTCCAATCCATATTTTGGGGTGCAGAGCTCCAGTTCCTTATTCAAAACCTCTTTGCAATACAGGTTTCTGGGGGGGGGGGACCCAAAAACAAGCCAATGGCACCAGAACCAGTGTTTGGACCGGGCACCGCTGTATGTCTTCTTGGAGGGGACAGTCTCTGGAGTGTGGGGATGTGTCATTTGGGGTGGTCCAAAGATTATTTTGGGGTGCAGTGCCTGTATGGGCATCTGTCCTGGGGGCACCCCACTTGGGAGCCGCTGGCACAAGAACCGAACTTTGGACCAGGACCCAGCATGCGCCATCTCGAAGGGCACGGTCCCCTGAATGTGGGGGTGTATGATATGTGGTGGTCCAATCCATATTTTGGGGTGCAGAGCTCCAGTTCCTTATTCAAAACCTCTTTGCAATACAGGTTTCTGGGGGGGGGGGCCCAAAAACAAGCCAATGGCACCAGAACCAGTGTTTGGACCGGGCACCTCTGTATGTCTTCTTGGAGCGGACAGTCTCTGGAGTGTGGGGATGTGTCATTTGGGGTGGTCCAAAGATTATTTTGGGGTGCAGTGCCTGTATGGGCATCTGTCCTGGGGGCACCCCACTTGGGAGCCGCTGGCACAAGAACCGAACTTTGGACCAGGACCCAGCATGCGCCATCTCGAAGGGCACGGTCCCCTGAATGTGGGGGTGTATGATATGTGGTGGTCCAATCCATATTTTGGGGTGCAGAGCTCCAGTTCCTTATTCAAAACCTCTGCAATACAGGTTTCTGGGGGGGCCCCCAAAAACAAGCCAATGGCACCAGAACCAGTGTTTGGACCGGGCACCGCTGTATGTCTTCTTGGAGGGGACAGTCTCTGGAGTGTGGGGATGTGTCATTTGGGGTGGTCCAGAGATTATTTTGGGGTGCAGGGTCTGCATGTGCCTTGGCCCTGGGGGCACCTCACTTGGGAGCCGCTGGCACAAGACCCGGACTTTGGACCAGAACCCAGCATATGTCATCTCGAAGGGCACAGTCCCCTGAATGTGGGGGTGTATGATATGTGGTGGTCCAATTCATATTTTGGGGTGCAGAGCTCCAGTTCCTTATTCAAAACCTCTTTGCAATACAGGTTCCTGGGGGGGGAACCCAAAAACAAGCCAATGGCACCAGAACCAGTGTTTGGACCGGGCACCACTGCATGTCTTCTTGGAGGGGACAGTCTCTGGAGTGTGGGGATGTGTCATTTGGGGTGGTCCAAAGATTATTTTGGGGTGCAGTGCCTGTATGGGCATCTGTCCTGGGGGCACCCCACTTGGGAGCCGCTGGCACAAGAACCGAACTTTGGACCAGGACCCAGCATGCGCCATCTCGAAGGGCACGGTCCCCTGAATGTGGGGGTGTATCATATGTGGTGGTCCAATCCATATCTTGGGGTGTAGAGCTTTTGTAATGTCCGCAAAATCATTCAGGAACTAGGAAATGTGAATAAGGAACTGGGAATAGGGAACGAACTGGGAATAAGGAACCAACTTCAGCCTCCTACCTTATACCAAGTCAGATCATTGGTCCAGTAAGGTCAATATTGTCTACTGTGGCTGGCAGCATCTCTCTAGTGTCTCATAAAGAGATATTTTCACACCACCTACTATCTGATCCTTTTAACTGGAGCAACCAGGGTCTGACCCTGGCATCTTCTACATTCAAAGCAGATGCTCTGCCATTAAGCTCTCCCATCCATGTTCCACATGAACTGAGAATACCCCTTATCTGTACAGCAAGGAAAAGCAGGTAACCATGGGCAACCTGTCTGCCATTGCTGATTTTCTTAATGCAAAACTACAAGAATCTACAGAACAGTTTGAAAACCCATGATCTATGGCCACTTTGGATTTTTCACAGCAGCACTATCCGTAGAATTAATTCGTCTTGAAAGAACCACCAGCATTCCCACACTCATGTGTTTCATAGAAAGGTTCTTTGATTTTTTAATCCAGTTATCAGGAACTGAATACATCATCTCAGCTGCAAGAGACTGACATCCCACAGTGCAGACAATCAACAGAATGTACAAACATCTAATTGTATTGTCAACCATGTCACTTGTGTGTACTGTAAATATAACAAATAACAGTCTCCTTAAATCAATGTAACCACAATTACATTGCTGTTTCAGAATAACTTTTCATTACGTTTTACCACCATTCTAGCATTACTGTCCCTGAGATTCCAGGACTAGTTCTCTGATTAAGGAAGTTGACAACATGTGTAAGTGAACAACACACTGTTTCAATGCAATTTATCAATTCACACAAGTATAGTGATTTGTAAACACTGAAATTATCACTTGGAATCTTCCTCAGGAGCCTTGGCAGAGAACTTCTCACGCAGTTTGGACCATTTTCCTTTCTTTGCTTCTTCCATCTGTTTCAAACTATCTGTGGCCAGCAGCAGGAGGCAGATAAAGGGCAGACAGACAAAAGGAATGTCATTTTCATTGTACAAACAGTTCTGTATTTCCTGCCTGCTTCTTCCAAAGGCTGTTTCACCCAATACATGGAGGCAAATGCATGTTTGCCACTATTTATACATGGAATACGGGACCACAACTAATCCTGGCTCCTTGGCATACATGCCTGTGCAATTCACACTCGTGCCCATAAAATATTTTACAGGTACACCTAAAAAAACATAAAATGTGAAGCAGTCATTAATTTTTACCCCAGTGAGCTTGTCACCAGGGGCAAAGTTTCTCTTTGGTCAGAGCAGCCACACACCAAGTCAGCAATAACTGGAATTATTCACATGCTGCAGCTGAAGGCAGGAACTAGGACCATGTGGAGCAGTATCTCTTACCCCATTCAGCTATCTTCCACTCCAAGTGTACTTAAAAGGAGGGCAGAAGCATATTCCTTAGGATGCTTTTCAAGACAAAGTATCTAAAGCAACTCAGAATAAGCTAAGAGAAAACAAATAGACTAATACAAGATAACACTCCTGAATTTTAAGATTTTCAAGCCTTTTGTAACAAATAAAGGATGCATCTTCCTTATAGTAAGATGTATGCATTTAGACTATTCTTCCCAGTACTTTTGTCCCAAGCACAAGTTACATACACAGTAAGACAGGAAGCCAACATAAATATGTTGAATGTGGGATGCTACATAGGGGAAGGAAATGGCAAACCACCTCTGCTTCCTCTCTTGCCTTGAACGCCCCATGGTTGGGATTGCCAGGAGTCAACCGCAACTTGATGGACATACCCTGTATGTCCCAGCCTCTGGGTCAAAATAGATGAAAAATCTGTGACTGTACTTCCAGCACATTTTTATTGCTAAATAGCAGCCCCAACGAAAGTGTACAAATTTAGCTCACTTCAGCACCATTGCTGCAATCTCACAGTCCTCTAAAGCTGCTCCTGTCCTATTAGGGGAAATACATATGCAAATAGTGACTCTATGGATCAATTGAGGTTGGGAATGCTCCCCCCCCCCACTGTTTAGCAACAGAATGTAATAAAGAATTTGTATGAGGTTCATTTAATTCTGGGTGCATGCTCTCTTTTCTTCTGATGCACCTGCCAGAATCAACAGAAGTCACATGTTATTTATGATAAGAGTTCCTAAGTTGTTGGGAACTCAACATTCATTTAGAGAATCTTGGCTTGTCACCTATATTAAGCCAATACAGGCTGAGTATCCCTTATCCGGAATGCTTGGGACCAGAAGTGTTCCGTATTTTGGAATATTTGCATATACATAATGAGATATCTTGGGGATGGGACAAAATTAATTTATGTTTCATATACATGTTATACACATTGCCTGAATGTAATTTTAAACCATATTTTTAATAATTTTGTGTACACTGAACCATCAGTGGCGCTGCTGAGGGCCTGAGAGTAATGCCTGCATGTCGGCACAAAACCTCCGGTTTTTGGATGTTCAGTTAAGGAATACTCAACCTGTATATATATTATTAGTCACAAACTGATCTAGTTGGTTATTTATAAACACCTTTTTAAAAAATCTAAGTTGTTCCATGAGTGCAGCTGTCCATTTGTAGGAGAATTACCCATGGTGATCCACGGTCAGTAGAAGAAGTACCAGTGTACCAAGCTGCACTTTAAGGGTGGGAAGAAAATACAAAGGTAGCAATAATGTGCTTTCTGTGTTTCTACCCTATCACATTGGATTTGGGGGCACTTTGTGCAGAGGACAAAATCCTGGTTCAGAGTAAGTGCATCTAAATCAACAAACTGATCAAGCAATAACTGGTCTAAATACCGGTTGCAAGGACCATCTTGCATTCTTCCACCGACACTCCAGTGAAGCTGGTATCTTTCAAACGTGGATACTTGTAAAACAAACAGGAAAAAAAATTAAGAATATGGCACTGCCCTCTTCTCCTGGTGATGTTATTCCTCCCTTCTCTTACCACTTCTGCTCTGGCATGCTGAAATAAATAAAATCTGTTAGGTAACACATCATTCTCTGAAGAGTCTCCAAGTATAGCAATGGAGCCCAAATGGGATTCAGCATACACACAGAAAGGATCGCTACTGAAACAGCACACACAATAGAAAGCATCAGGGGCATTTTATCTTGTGTTGATATTGCTGAAGAAGAGTCAGTACAGCCTGCTTAAAACTGCAGTTATGAAATAGTAATTAGAAACAGCACAATCAGATTCTAACATACGGCAACATGATTCCTGCTCCAATTTCAGAACTTACCTTGTTTTTATAATGGTTGGTATGGATTCTAGCTAGACTCTCAAACATTTCATCACAGGTCACTGGATCAGCAATCTGCAAGAAAATAAATTCTTCCTGGAATGTCCGTAACAAAATGTATACTGAACAGAGATTGTTACTGATGCTTTAAACAAAGAAATTAACATTATGTGTGCCAGCTCTGACCTACATACCTATTTACAGAAGAACAAAGGCTGTTAACGCACTAGGTATTCCCAGCGATGTATCAAGAGTTTGGAAATGTTATAAAAAACATCGCTTTAAAAGGGTTTTTAGATACTACGGCTAAAAAATGGTTGGAAGACGTCTTCACAGCTAAAGGGGCCAAACAAAGTGTGAACAGTATTTTTATAATGTTTTCAGACTCTTAATACATCGCTGGGAATACCTAGTGCGGTAACAGCCAAAGTTAAAAAACAACAACAACAACCAGAAAGTCAAACACATTACTCAAAGGAAGATTATCAGTTGATCAGCTTCCCATGGATCAGTTTACACAATCCAGTGTACCACATGTTATAAATGAGAGCAGATGTACTGCCAGGAAGTGTTTGCACAGTAACTAGTTCCGGATTACATAATTTTAGCTATGCATAACCTGAGAGGATAATAAAAAAACTCCGTCATTAGCCACACTCTATAAATACAGCAAGTCAATAATAAGCAAACCCCATCTTTTTAATGGTCATAACTCCATGCAACCCATCAATGTCTCTAGCTGTGGCATAGATGCATCAGATAAGTGGATAAGCAGACCCCCAGTATCATATGCAGGCACTGGAGTAGAATTCATGTGAAAGGAAGAAGTTATACATCTAACTTACATATTAGTTTACGATTTAATATTATTGTTTTGGCTTTCTGGTGACACAAAATAAATGCTTAAAATAGAGGCTTTTGTGAATAAGATGAATTTCTGGACAGAACATAAGATGTAATTACCAGAATGAGCACTGGCTATGCAGTAATTCATTCCGAAAACAATGGCATCTTGGAATGCAACCCTCTAGTGAGAAAATTATGCAAGGACTCGTCTTTCACAGCATCAGATATCGGTCAATGCTCAATTCAGGAAAATGGAGCAGACTGCTTGCTCAATCTCTTTTACATATTTCTGTATTCATACTGAAAAACCCTTGTAGCGCTACAGTGATTAAACGTGAAGCAGAAATGGTATGTCAAAACAAAAACAAACAAAAAAGAAGAAAATTACATGAATAAAATTGATGTTATACTTTTTATAGCTCTGGATCTGTTCCATACGTATTCCTTCTACAATCTGGTGGTAAATCTTTCTTTACTGTACCAAGTATTTTATACATACAAATTGATACCAGTGCTTCAAGTATCAGTTTATATATTTTTTAAATTACGTGGCAGCTTTGGGAAATTAGTGCGGAAGTGAGTTTTTCTGAGCATGATGGAAAAGAGCCTTCTAAAATGCATGGAGAAGACTGTTCCGGTGACATAAGTAACGGAACAGTTTCTCGTGGTACTCTCAGGACAGTCAAAAGATGTTGGATCTTCTAGAACTCCTGCCTGTGATAAATTTGTGTCATTAACAATTGTATAACATATGCTCTCCCATAAAGGGTCCATCATATGCTGATGCACTATTACAACGGATATTTAGATGTAGACCCAGGACTGGAAAAAAATACTCCTACACTCAATGAGGTAAGTAACCAAAAGAACGTCTATCCATCAAGCTTTCCTTGCTCCAAGCTACCTCCCATAGCACTCAAACAAAATGTATCCCTCTTCACACTAGCTTTGCAGAGAAGGAAACGGGCTTTTCACTAGATGCAGCCTCAAGAGGGAAGTGTGGCTTTTCTCAACACCACATGACAAGATATTCCTGTCCAAATTCCCTCTTGCCAACAATTAAAGAGACCGTGCCATTGTCCTAGGCAACTGAGCGTCTGCCAGCATGAACCAACAGACAACATACTGTGAGCTGTAGCTGGGCTCAAATGCCTCTTTTGCTCAAGAATCCAGAAGCTACACAAATAGCAATGCAAAATATTGTCGAAGGCTTTCACGGCCAGAGTTCATTGGTTCTTGTAGGTTATCCGGGCTGTGTGACCGTGGTCTTGGTATTTTCTTTCCTGACGTTTCGCCCGCAGCTGTGGCAGGCATCTTCAGAGGAGTAACACAATAGCCATGCAGATTAGCTTTGGATTTCACACATTAACAGATCCCTTCAGGATACAATGGTTCCATATTAACACACCACACCCTCATTAGCACATTATCTTGATACTTACAGGACAATGATTAGCACATTACCTTTGATACTTTTTGCAGGACAATGATTCAGCTCAAACCCAACCCCTCTCTGACTATATATGATTCTTCCTACACACTTGACACTGAGAGACACTGTCCTTCAGTGTGACTCCTCTGAAGATGCCTGCCACAGCTGCTGGCGAAACGTCAGGAAAGAAAATACCAAGACCACGGTCTCAGCCTGGATAACCTACAAGAACCAAATAGCAATGCACTTGTGACAGCTGGTGTGCGTCAATCGCTCATGTTATGCTTGCCTGGAAGGCCTCCCCAACTGCTCTAGATGCTTTGCCCCCATAGTTGCATTGGTCTTCACTAGGCGCCTGCGATGGGGGGGGGGGGCGATTCCTATTTTACAGGCAAGGAAATACAAGACCTTCAGACCCTCGACCCTCCCCTAATATCAAGCTGATTCTGCACCTTGAGGGGACGAACAGGGATATGAACGGAGCAGCATCAAGTCGTCTGAGCCCTTACTTGGCAGCAACCCCCCCTGAAGAAAGTTCAACCCCCCCACCCAAACCTCCTGCTGCCCCCACCTGCGTGTTCTCTCCCTCCCGGAAGGCCTGCGCCACCCGCTGCCGCAAAAAGGTGCCCAAGTCCCGCCCACGCTTGGTTTCCTCCACGGGCCACTCCTCGCAGAGCTTCAAGAAGCGCCGGTACCGCGTCACCGCCATCTTGGGCGGCGCGTCCCGGCCGCCACGGGCAGGAAGCCCACGTGGTCCCCGCCGGGCGATGGAGCAGCTCGCCTTTCCTATCCACGGCGGGGCGGACCATAGAGAAGAGGACCCCTCCACGTGGCTTGCTGCGTCGGCGCAGTTGGGATTCCAGCTGCCGGAGTCGCGAGGCTGGGGCACACTTGCGCACGCGCGTTTGGAAACGACGTCGCGGGTTGCCGGTGCGAGCTTGCGTCACAGCCCTATCAAGCATGCGTGACAGGGAGACAGGCCCGGCAGGCAGCGCATGCGTAGAATGCCTCTGAGACGCCGCCACCTTTTCTAACGGAGGCGTGCAAAGTGCCCACAAAAGGGCAGACTAGTGCGGTTGAGCATCTAATGTCGACCGGAGCTGCACGGTCTGGGCTATTTTAGTAGAAAAGGGCCAGAGTCCAGTAGCACCTTAAAGACTAACAAAAATATTTTCTGGTAGGGTAGGAGCTATTTTAGTAGAAAAGGGCCAGAGTCCAGTAGCACCCTAAAGACGGCTCACGAAAGCTCCTATCCTACCAGAAAATATTTTTGTTAGTCTTTAAGGTGCTACTGGACTCTTGCCCTTTTCTACTACTGCAGACAGACTAACACGGCGACCCGCTGTGAACTATTTTAGAAACTCTGCTAGGATTTATTATCGATTATTTGGGCCCTTTTCACGTTGAGAATTTGTTGGGGTTGTTTCCTTAAGCCATTTGGTCGCTAGGCATTCCCACGGCCAGAAACCGAATCTTTAAAAACTCATACAAGAAAGCTGTAGATCTCGACATGTCTCGCGCTGTCAATATTTAGAAGTAACACCACCGCAAAAAGAACACAATCCCGCTGAGACTGGGAAGTTCGTTTCTAAAACGTATATTGGATTTCATAACGCTTTGTAAATACCTCTGGTTGCCAAAGGGTAGCCCTGACCTGGGTGGCCCAGGCTAGCCTGATCCCATCAGATCTCAGAAGCTAAGCAGGGTCAGCCCTGGTTAGTATTTGGATGGGAGACCACCTAGGAAGACCAGGGTTGCTGTGCCGAGGAAGGCACTGGCAAACCACCTCTGTTAGTCTCTTGCCATGAAAACCCCAAAAAGGGGTCGCCATAAGTCGGCTGCGACTTGACAGCACTTTACACACCCACACACGCCAAAGGGTAGCGGTAGGCTTGTGTCTGAAGCGGGAGAGATATCGATGGCTCATGCTTTCAGCCTATCGTTTTTGCCTGGAATCTGCATTTAATATGTAAAACGACTCCAGGAAGGTTAATTCTTGTTCAGAGAAATTCATAGGCAGGTTGATGGTGGGGTGGAAGTTGTTGAAAGCCTGGTGAAATGTTGAGGGCTTCTTTGCCATGAGCCCAGACAAAGAAAAAAAAAAGCATCAAGTAATCTCAAGTAAAGGAGAGGTGCCAGCGGGTTCAGAAAATGCTGTTCTAGATCTGCTATGAAAATATTGGCATACTGTGGAGCCGTGCAGGTCCCCTCGCCATGGCTGTGCGACTGATTTGAAGGTATAACTCCTCACCAAACCTTATACAGTGCCTTGTTCCAGAGCATGAATTCCACTGCTGAAACTGCATGGTCCCACTTCGCCTAATATTTAATCTTCCTGTCACAATTTGTGGTTATTCACAGGCCACAAGCAATAAATAGCTTAAACAAGAATTTCCCTGGGGGCCTGATATTTAAACATGGGGAACCAATGGTTTTATAGCAATTATGCAAATACCAGCAGCTCTTCAGGAAAAAGAGTAAAGCATACACAGACACAACCAGTATGTTACAGGAACTATACAATTTACTTACAGCTTGACATTCCCATTCTGTTATTGGACATTTTATCTCTGTATTTAAAAACATTCTAACATTTTCCATAGGATATAGGAAGGAATTTGTCATTTGGTTGTTCCATATTTACAAATGTTCATAAATTCTGTAAACAGTTTTTGTAATTTAGTCCACACACACAAATCCACATGCATAGAAGCTGAACACAAAACTTCTAGATGACATTTGGGCTGCTACCCCAATACATGTGAACAGGTACATCTTCAAAATCAAAGCTTGTCTGATTCCTCATCCATATATATTCCCTTCAAAAAACATGCTATGGTATGAATCCCTCCTCTCTAGCTCTTCTAGCAAAGACCTGCCTTACTCTAGGAGGGGTTATCCGGCACTGGCTTGTTTTTGCTTTTTATTATATCCATTAACTCCTTTTGGCTCTCACACATTCCTTGGAGCATAGAGTACCACACACTGGTTCAGAATACAAAGGAAAAAGGAATGGATAGGCTTGTAGTTTTTAGGTGCTAGTTGCTGGAGCACGTAGAAGGCTGTGGTGACATCTGATTGTGTAAATTAAAGTCCTTGGCCCGTCAAACTAAGTTTGAATTTTCAAAGGGCCTGCCAACCTGTCTTGAAGTCCTTTTCATGAACATGATATCTGGCTGGCCCCTTTTTGCCTTGTACATCTGCTTGATAAACAAGTCCTTCGTTACTGCAATTCCTTTCTCATAACATTTTCTTCTGGTTCACAAATGAATGAAGTACAATAGGAAAATGAGAAAGGAAAATAATGTTCTGGCAGATCACAACTAGGATGGATTCCATCCAATCCAAAGTGGTATGCAGCATGACCGGAGCTTTTCTATCCATTCTATTGTTTTCCATCTGAAAACCGTGCCTGTGATACAATTTGCCAGGAGGTCTTCCTGCCATTGGCCTGACATGCAGGCTGTGCCTATTACCACTGTAAAGTCACTTCAGGCATTGTCATTCACCCACTGAGATGTTTTGAATAATTTTTATTAGGTTTTCAAGCCCAAAAATATAGCCATGGTCTGGTCCATCATAGGCTGTCTGATTATACCTTGAGCCTTTGTAAGTTGTGTGAGCAAAGTCTATCATGCGAACATCAACTTTGGGGTGGCTGTTCCCATGTGGAACAGTGCCGCTAGTGTTCTGAGAATGCCCCTGAGGGTGGCTGTCGATTGTTTTCTCCAGTCCATCATAAATTATGAGAAGTGAGCTGGAGTAGAACCGGTAAGAGCTCTGCTTTTTGATGATGGATAGCAGAGTCTTCAGCTGGCACACAATGGCTTCTGCAAGGTCTGTTCTGAGATGTATTCCATTGTGCAGGAACTGACAGAGGGCCTGCTTGAAACCATCTGGCGAGAGTTTCCGCCCATAATACTTGTCATTGCAGAGATATTGGACAGTGTCTGCTTGGTAAACCTGGAACAGAAAAGAACCATCAGCTACATTGGCCATCTCTCTTGCAGAATATAATCTAATACATTGTATAGGTTGCTCTGAAAACCTGAACAGTACAATGTTTGAGCCCATTTTTGTAAAATTAATATTGCCAGCTTATTGTCTAGTTTGTAACCTTTCTATGCTACCCTTCTTCCAAAGACGTTCGGGCAGTATTCGTGGCATACCTTTTATTCTCACAACAATCCTGTGAGGTAGGTCATATTGAGAGAAAGTTCCACACCCAAGGTTACTTACTGAGCTTCGTGGCTAAGTGGGGATTTGAATCTAGCTCTTCCTGGTCTGAGTCCAATATTGTCAGTGCAATCCTAAGTAAAATTACATCTTTCTAAGCCTGTTGACTTCAGTGAACTTAGAATGGTGTGACTCTTCAGGACTACATTTTGCATCCATTATGCCATATTGGCTCTATCTGACCATTCAGCATGTCTCAAAAGTTTCCTATGAGTTTCTGACAGACCAAAGACATGCAACTCTAATCTTCTGTAATGTTTCTCTCTTTTTTTGGTCAGTTATAATCAGCAAGAATGTGTGTAAAGTTGAGCCTGCCTTGGCAATTACAAAAAGTAATTACTATCTTGGTCCAACTGTTCAAAGCCTTAGGATAGCTGTAATCATTTTGCTTGAAGAATGTTTGTAATTTTATATATTCCCAGTGGATCAAGCACAGAATAACGAGTCAATTCACAGGTTACATATTTGCTTGGGATTTGCACTGGGGCAATTATTCCAGGGTCTGTAGTAGATGGAAAACCTCTCATCATGTACAAGATAGACCAACCAAATCCATGATGTAATACTGGATTGGGGGGTGTCCATGAATAACTTTTTTATTATAGATATATTAAGGTTTTCAACCTATTTAAAGAATGTTTAGTTGCTTAATCAGTGAGCTGATGATTACATTTGATCCCTATCAGTTATAGTTGTTAGTCAAAGTAGTTGATTTAACATTAAAACTGTCAACCCTAACAATGTATGTTTTATAAAAATTACCATTTCCCCTAACTGCAATGGCAATATGTTGTAGCCTTTCTCCGTCGTATGAAATGGTGTGGTCCAGATCTACCGAGATCACTGGGCGTGTTGACTCTAGCAAACTGGGCTCCAGCCTGTAAAAGTTGATGCCATTAAAAATGTGTTAGTCTTTAAGGGGCCATAGGACTCTTCTGCTTCTGCTGAAACACACAGCTGCAGTGTGTTTTTTTAATTGATTTGCAAGAGAATAAGGATTGTACTCTGTTTTTGGCTCAAAAGAGAGAGGTTTTTTTTTTTTAAAAAAAGCTGTAATATTTAGCACCAAAGAGGTTTATTTAGCTTTTGACATTAGCCAAGTGCCATGAATGAACAAACATTTCAAGTTTATGATCTCTCTTTTTAAAAGTACAGACCATGGCTAAAGCAGAGCAGCTTGGATGTAAAATCAATAATGTTGTCTGTTTTTACTAGGCTGGACTCTCAGTTGGCGTGTTTTATAGTTTCACTCCAAGCTTTCTTTCTTTATACCATCCAAAAACGTGCTCCCAGATGACAGTGGGGGGGTGGGTGGCCTGGAAAAGAGAGTTATTCTTACCTGCATGCCACAAATACGGACTCCAAGGGATGCTGATGTGCTCTGTTCACACTTCTTTATCTGCCGTGCTTTCTTCTCTTCTGATGCATCATCACCATGCTGCCTGGTTCCCATCTTCAGGTCCAGAATACATGGATATTTATACTTGGATACCACATTTTCAAGCAACAGAAATTCTGGACTCCCGAGTTAAGGATATCAGGGTTTTTTTCTTAGGTTTTTTCCTTAGGTACTTTCCTTGGACTTTCAGCTGTCATAGAACTTTGCAAGGCATCTTCACTAGTCCCCTTGACTATCCTCTTGTTTCTGTCTCAGCCCATTTATCCTGATGAAGTTCTACTGCTGCCCCACACCTGTCAATCCTTTTCAAACCCTGCCAAATGGCCTTTTCCTGCTACTGAGATTACTGTGTGTGTGTGTGTGTGTGTGTGTGTAAAGTGCCATCAAGTCACAGTGGACTTATGGCGACCCCTTTTTGGGGTTTTCATGGCAAGAGACTAACAGAGGTGGTTTGCCAGTGCCTTCCTCTGCACAGCAACCCTGGACTTCCTTGGTGGTCTCCCATCCAAATATTAACCAGGGCTGACCCTGCTTAGCTTCTGAGATCTGATGAGATCAGGCTAGCCTGGGCCATCCAGGTCAGGTCACTGAGATTACTACTAGTGCATAAAGTGCAATGAGATTTTGAGATGTGTATCACAAGCTGGGTCTGTTGGTAGATTTTTTTTAGTGTAGCACTTTAGAGCTGAAAGAAAAAGCTGCACAGACTTACATGTGATTAGTACCTCCCTTTGGAATGTTAAAATTTGTATGGTGGTACATGATCTGAGCTATTATACAATTTCAGTTACAAGCATAAAACCAAGGTTTGTTTTCTGAAACACAAGTTCCTCCACAGGAAACTTAACAGTGAAGCCTAAAATTAGAGAGACACAAATTTTGTTTTCCTTAGATTTATTATAAATTAGTATCTTCTGACATTTGTCTTTGCAATTATAGATAGGATTAGTAAGGCTTAAGAAGTCACACTAAACCATGACTGATAAACTATGATTTCATTAAGCTCCAGTTTAGAGTAATGTCTGAATGCTAATGGGACGCAAGAGACTTAACTAAACAGGGCAGTGTAAGATCCATGCTTTAGGACTTGGGTAAAGCTGTGGCTCAGTGGTAGAGCACCTGCTTGGTATGCAGAAGGTCCCAGGTTCAGTCCTTGGCACCTTCAGCTAAAAGGAGGAGGTACCAGGTGATGTGCAATACCTCTACCTGAGACCCCAAAGGATCTGTGCAAGTCAGAATAGACAATACTGCCCATGACAGAACAAGGGTCTGATTCAATATAAGGCAGTTTCATGTGTTCATGTGAAGAACTGAACACAGGTCACCATCCAAGAGATACTTCAAGACAATATTATATAAAGAAGCTGCTAATGTGGGGGTGTGAATCACTCACTCACATGTGCACACACAAAGCATTCCTCGCTGCTTTTCTCTCGGCCAGGCTCCACAACTAGAAGTTTGCCCCACTAGTGGGGAGATGGTTTCAGAGGGCAAAGCTCAAGGAAGAAAAGGGCTCAGCTCTTCTTTCCTTCCTGCCCCTTCTCTTTAAATTACCTCCACTTCCCCCTTTGTATCTGCATTTTAACACACAGATGGTGCTGCTTTCGTGTCTAGTTAGACCAGGTTTGCTGAACTGTGCTCTATGTGCTTACATTTTCTCCTGTAATGAGTACAAATGATCCATGATATATGATGGCTGTAATTTTCAATTATTATTTAAAAAGTTAGGGAACACTGGGAGTTCTGCATTGCTGCCTCGGGATTATAAGCAATCAGTCAAATGTAACCAGAGCAGCTGAGGAAAAAGATACGATGAAGTTTGTTCTCATTACACTTGGAAGACAAGCGGTTGAGGTGCTGCTGGTGGCAGTGTAGTCCCCAGGGGTTGTAGCTGTTCTTTTCTGCCTGATTCCCACTGGCATCCTCCATAAGTGAAGACACATCTCTGTGGTACTGAAGGTCTGTCTGTAATAGGGATTTCCCTTGGCAGCTAGACACAGTGCAAAAATAAAAAGATTAGAAACTTCAACCTAAACATGTGTATGCAAAAAAGTAATTCCCAGTGAGGCCAAAAAGGACTTAGAAGTAAATATGCTTTGGATTGCAGTTTGTAGGCCATAAAAATATGTGCAGAACCAATATGTCTTTAATAGTTGCCACTTGCTTTAGACAGAGGAAACGATGAAGCCAGGCTGCCCTAGGGAGTAAACAACATTACAAGTGTCTTGCAGGCGACTACCACTTTGTCTCCTGGTGAAATTCTTGGTCTTTTTTTACAGTGTTGGTTGTTGTTTTGCAGCTTTTGCTGAACTGAGACAGGGCTATCCGGCTCAGTCCTCCTGTGCAGGTCAGACGACATCCCCTTTTGAATATAAAATACTCCTTATATGACTATTAAAGATGGATCAACCCTTGCTTTCCCCACAGTTCAGGCACTGGAGTGGCGTTTTTCTCTACCATCCTGATCCTAAACACACTTTCTTTGAAGAAAGTCATGTGCTTACATGTGCCTCTAGGAAGCCCACTTTCTTTGAAGAAAGTCCCATTGGTTCAGTGGAGCTTATTTCAATATATTCAAGTTTGCATTTTTAGGTTGCAATCCAATGCCATATGATCCCACGAAATTGCTATTAACTATGTTGGGAAAAACATACACACACCAGTATGTTGCTAATATGTTTTTTCCTAAGGGCCGTAAACATATGAACACATGAACGCATGAAGCTGCCTTATACTGAATCAGACCCTTGGGTCCATCAAAGTATTGTCTACTCAGACTGGCAGCGGCTCTCCAGGGTCTCAGGCAGGGGTCTTTCACATCACCTACTTGCTTCGTCCCTTTAACTGGAGATGCCAGGGATTGAACCTGGGACCTTCTGCATGCCTAGCAGATGCTCTACCACTGAGCCACAGCCCAAATAGCAGTTCTGTGGTACTGTTTCAGGTCAGAAAATGGTGTGTGTGTGTGTGTAATAATACCCCCCAGTGAGCATTAACTGAATCGGGCCCACATTTGGCTACTAAAAATGCTGAAAAGATCCAGCCACAAATCTTCCAATGCCTAGTCTAATGAGAGCCTCCATCCCAATGTAATCAGGGGGACTTTCAGGAGTAAACATGGATCGGATTGGGTTGCATGGCTAGTGAGCACTCAGTAAATATCAAAGAGTGACAGCTGCAAAATGAAAAGCCTGATTCCCCCACCCCCTTTAAATTTTCAGGCCTTTGATATGTTACATATTATTTGTATAGGTGGGCAAACAGATTAGTTAAAAAAAAATTGAGACCAAGTTGCTTTTATGTAGTTATCTGCAAAGTGGATTTTAATGGTGGTGATGGAAGAAGAGAGAAGGATTTTGAAGCAAGCCCAATGGCTTCTACTCTCCTTTACATGATTTAAACAAGGAATTTACTACTGAAAATAGTATTCCTCCTTAGGGTGCAAACAGAATGAGTTTCAGATTGCTCTCATTTCTTTTGCCTCAGCTGCAGTGTAATTATGCCATATGCAACTTCTGTTTCCATCTGGAATTGTTGCTCCTAGGGCAACCCCATTGAACATGAGTGCAATCCCAGATGTGTTTGCCACCACTCGAAAAGCATCATAAGAACATAAGAAAGGTCATGCTGGATCAGACCAAGGACCATCAAGTCCAGCAGTCTGTTCACACAGTGGCCAACCAGGTGCCTCTAGGAAGCCCACAAATAAGACAACTGCAGCAGCATTATCCTGCCTGTGTTCCAAAGCACCTAATATAATAGGCACGCTCATCTGATCCTGGAGAGAATAGGTATGCATCATGACTAGTATTTTTACTAGTAGCCGTAAATACCCTTTTCCTCCATGAACATGTCCACTCCCCTCTTAAAGCCTGCCAAGTTGGCAGCCATCACCACCTCCTGAGGCAGGGAGTTCCACAATTTAACTATGCGTTCTGTGAAGAAATACTTCCTTTTATCTGTTTTGAATCTCTCACCCTCCAGCTTCAGCAGATGACCCGTGTTCTAGTATTATGAGAGAGGGAGAAAAGCTTCTCCCTGTCCACTCTCTCTATACCATGCATAATTTTATAGACCTCTATCATGTCTCCCCTTAACCACCTTATTTCCAACCTAAACAGCCCTAAGCATTTTAACCACTCCTCATAGGGCAGTCGCTGTAGTCCCCTGATAGTTTCGGTTGCTCTTTTCTACACCTTCTCAAGCTCTGCAATATCTTTTTGTAGATGTGGTGACCAGAACTGTATACAGTATTCTTAGTGTCGTCTCACCATAGATTTTTACAAGGGCAGCAGTTTTATTCTCTATTCCTCGTCTAATTATGGCCAGCATGGAATTTGCCTTTTTCACAGCAGCTGCATACTGGGTTGACATCTTCATTGAGTGATCTACTACTACCCCAAGATCCCTTTCTTGGTCTGTCGCTGCCAGCCCAGATTCCATCAGTATATATGTGAAGTTGGGATTTTTTGCCCCAATATGCATCACTTTACACTTGCTCACATTTAATCTCATTTGCCATTTTAATGTCCATTCTTCCAGTTTGTAGAGATTCTTTTGAAGCTCTTCACAGTCCAGTTTTGTTTTAACCACCCTAAATACTTTGGTGTCATCTGCAAACTTGGCCACCATGCTGTTCACCCCCCAACTCCAGGACACTGATGAACAGGTTGAAAAGCACCGGTCCCAACACAGATCCCTGAGGGTTCTATAGTTGGCTGTTCTTATTTGTGGACCACTTACCTGTCTTTGATGGTGTTTGTGAGGGGGCTGTGATTCCATTTGACAAATGTATGGCCACTGCCTCTGCTGTTTGCCTGGTTGAGCTTCTGCCATATTGTCATCGAAGACTCCTTGGAAGCCTTGTCCAGTGAACTGCGGTTGTCTGTTTGTGGGATGGCTACGAGGCTCAGATTGCCCATGCTGTCCTTCTTGAGGTTTACAGAAATGATACCTTTAAATGAGAGGGGGTAATGTGTGAATATGAGAGAATTAAACTCTAATGCCGTAGGTTGAACTTCATTGGAGATTAAAGAAATAAATAGGTTTGTAATTAATTTCCTTTTACAAATATTAACAATTCCAATTATGTTCCATTGAAAACCTTAGCAAATTACTGAGTTACTTTCCAAATGTTTAGTTTGTGAATTCAGTTTGTGAGAATATTAGTTCACTGTTAATAATTTGTGGTTATCCATGTTTGGATAATGCAAAATTTAAATACATATGATTTCTTAGGATTTTGTCATGCGATATGTAGCATACAGCATGAAGACTAATGGTTCAAAAGCACAAATCAATCACTGTGTCAAAAGTTATATATACTGAACTCACTAATTATGAATTGTTTGAAGTAAATTAATACTTCAGATGACATTTGATGAAAATTAATATATTTTCTGGAGTTGGGGGCTATTCTTTGGCAGGTGCTTCTATGAAAGCATTTGCAGCTGATTAGGAAGCTAGAAGTGGTTTAAACTCTGCTTAGATCTCTGGCTGTGCGACGTTAAACGTGTGTCATGTCATTCTTTGGAAAACAGCCTTTGGCTTCTTTAAAGGCCTTGTTCTTCCACCTTAACAATGTTAACATCTTCCTTGATATATAATGCACTTGCACTTTCATTCTTTCCAAGGTATGCAATAGAATAACCAACTGCAGCCTGAGATTGGATTCTAGCATGTAGACGCTCTGGATTTATGCCAGATTAGGAAGCAAACTAGGCATTAGGATGACATGAATCAATGTGTTATGTGATTCCTTGTCAAATTCCTCTAAAGTGGGGATTGGGATGGGTGATTTAAGCCAAACATGGGCAGAAGAGAGGGGGGACATGCTTAATACCTCCTCTACCTGAGTTCTCCCCCACAACTGCTTTTTCCCAGCTATTTTTCTCTTAGCTGAGGTTACTTACAGTCTCAGAGCTCCTTTTGGAAAAACCAGCTGAGGTGAGGCATTTTAGATCATGGTTGCTTTAAAGCACGCCCCCTTTATAGGAATCCATCAAAAACACAATTCTAACACAAGTCTGATATGAGTTGATGCCTTGGGTTTCACTATTAGGTAGGAAGCAAAGCTTGAGACTGCTTTGGTTTTCTGCAGCGGGCTAACATCACTGAAGGAAGAGTGTGAAAATGACAATCGAATAAAATACATTCCTGGAATCATGAATTGTCTAAAATAATTTTAAAGCTTGCTTTCTCTTGTATGTAAATGAGACTAAAGATATCAAAGAGTTGCTAATTGGCTTTATTGATTATCGCTCCCACACCAAGGATTTCCCATATTTCAGTCAGCCGACTGGTGAGTTCCTTCTCATGTTTGCACATGATATAATCGTCCATTTGTGCACAGACTGTTAACCATTTTTAAAGGTTGTAAAGGCTTTGCATTATTCCTATCCAGTGTTATTCAAGCTTGTGGGTTTTAAAAAACAAACAGAGAGACAGAAGAGAATCACCCACAGCTTGGCCTGCCTTTAAAAGAAGAGGGAGGGGATTGTTGGAGGTGTCTACTAATTTTATTAAAAAGTCCCCCCCAGCATATTGCTTTATTTCTGTGCAGCATTACCCATGTTCCTCATAATTAAATAAAAATTAAAACAGAATGGGCAGAGAATCCTGAGAGTAACAGGAGAACAAAGTGGGAGGGGGTACATCAGGTGTAAAGGTGAAACCACAGCTGAGAGAACACGGATTACCCTGGGCTGTCTGGAATCCCCACTGCAAGGGCGATTTCACACAGAATCGCACCAGCAACCAGACTAAACACAGAAAACCACCCTTGTGTGGAAGCAGCCCTTTAGCCTTTCCCTTAAACATCCAATCTGCTGCTTTGCTTGTTCTTAAATAGAACAGGCCCTTTCCCACATTGCTCAGATTTCACATATGTGGCAATATGTACCAATCTAAAATAAAACAGCCCTGACCTGGATGGCCCAGGCTAGCCTGATCTCATCAGATCTCAGAAGCTAAGCAGGGTCAGCCCTGGTTAGTATTTGGATGGGAGACCACCAAGGAAGTCCAGGGCTGCTGTGCAGAGGAAGGCACTGGCAAACCACCTCTGTAAGTCTCTTGCCATGAAAACCCCAAAAGGGGTCACCATAAGTCGGCTGCGGCTTGACGGCACTTTACACACACAAAATAAAACATCACAGAAAACAGAAGCAGAGGCTGGTTACTTAGGCAGCAGATCTTGTTGGGGGAATGTTTTAGAAGATGATCTGCTCAACAGGAACATCTGTGTCATATACCACAATCAGTACAGCCCACATTATTGTGCATTTGTTTATTTGAATGTTATCTTGCCATTTCATAAGAGCTCGAGTTTCAGAGCAATTCCTTGGCTGGTCTTATGGCCAATCACATGTTACAAAATCCACATGGCAGACACATGGCTGTCATAAGGACTTTGAGATAGGTATGTTCCTGTGCTCGGAACACAGTTTACAGCCACAGGGGTGGGGGGTGGGGGTCACAATCTGGATCAGGACCACAGCACATGAAAAGAAGGGGCTTTAGCCTTGCTCCCTCCCCACCCAGGTGCCTGCTAAATGTCCCCAGGAAGCCACTGTTTGACTTCTGGGGAAACACTACATGTAGCCATCTATACATGTTAGTTTCCCCAGTGGGCAAATACCATCTTTGAGTGCCATTTCAGGTTGGGGAAAGGGGAGGGGAGGCTGAAGTGCCTTCACCTTGCATGTTGCAGTCCCAATCCAAACTGGGCCTGCCTAGGAATTAAGTTCCAGCTGGGCACTCCTAGGAGATGTCTATAAAAAGTCCATGTGGGGGGACTCGTGTCCTCATGTCAGACACAAGGATGCTGTCACATCTAGTTTGGCCGTAAGAAAACAATAGGATCTACTTTTAAAATTAGAGGATGCATAAATTTCCCCCCTCTTTGATGCACACCTTAACACGGTGAGGGGGTTTGTGTGTGTCAGCAAAGCTGAGAGCAATACCATAAGGAGTTAGCCTCTGTAAAAAGGTTAAACTCCCAGTGGAGTCATGCAAGGTGGAATGGTCACAGCTGAGACACCAGACTAAGATGCATCCACCCCCTTTAGGCACCAATGGCCACATCAGCAGAAGAAATTGGACAGTTCCAATGGTGATGGGGGCAGAGGAATCCTTGAAGGGTAGCTACTAGGCAGCAGCAATAGTGGAAGCTGACCGTGGCGGAAATTCTTTTGTAGGCAATGGCAGTGCCACGTCAGCTAACCCTGAGTACTCTGCAGTAGAAGGCAATGGTAAACCACTTCTGATCATCTCTTACCTCAAAAGCCCTACGATGAGTCTAGATCAAATTAAGCCTGAACTCTCCCTAGAAGCTAAAATGACTAAACCGAGGCTATCGTACTTTGGTCACATGATGAGAAGACCAGAGTCACTGGAAAAGACAATAACGCTAGGAAAAATTGAAGGAAGCTGGAAAAGAGGAAGACCCAACAGGAGATGGGTTGACTCAATCAAGGAAGCCATGGCCCTGAGTTTGCAAGATCCGAGCAAGGATGTTAAGGATAGGATGTTTTGGAGGACATTAGTTCATAGTTCATAAGTCAAAAGTGACTTGATGGCATGTAATGCAGCTGTACAAACACACACAGTTTTAAAATTTGTCCTAATGAGAGGTTCCCTTGTGTCGGGGTGCTGTTTGAATCTTTCCAGGTTGTCACTATTCCCCCTTCCAGTTTAATATAGCATCACACACAGACTATTATAAGCAGAAAAAGTTTACAATCTATGGACTAGAAGTGTGCACATGGTGACAGGGAGGGAGGGAAAGAAGGGTGGATAACCAAAACAGCAGATGGAAGCCCATCCTACCTATAAAGAGGTGGCAAGATTTCTTATAGGTGGGG
The DNA here is from genome assembly GCF_029931775.1 of Euleptes europaea. Lineage (NCBI taxonomy): Eukaryota > Metazoa > Chordata > Lepidosauria > Squamata > Sphaerodactylidae > Euleptes > Euleptes europaea. Next base: position 84,381,362 of record NC_079313.1, read on the forward strand.
GGGATGGTGACTGAATAGTTTCCTCTTTCATTTAGTTTCAATACTACATTACCATATTTTAATGGAGAAAAATTACAGAGAAAGAGAGATCTGTGTGGGCTTACTCAGCAGTGGCCCTTTAACAAGGCACCATTTAAAACAAAAAATGGTATCCAGCTTCCGGGGTATCTGAAGAGGCAGTGACTCCTGTTGGTATGATTTCAGCATTGCAGCTAAACACGGCCGCAGAGCCAGACACCTATTATGCCTTTTAAAGTGATGATGATGATGATGATGATAATAATAATGTAACATTTTTCCTGCATACAAAGTGCCTTTCAAGCCTATTCCCCACCCCAGTCTTGTGAGAGAGGTTAGGATAAAGTCCTACCAGTAGGGTTCACTGCTAAGCTGGAATCTGACTCTACCGGCTTGTTCCCCGTGGTCACATTCGTTTCAGGTTCTGGCCAGCTGCACAGTCCAGCCCATTAGTGCTTTCAGTCAGAACTCAATGTTCAGACCGTCTTTCCCCTGTACTGTTTTTGTGACTGGCTTCTCCAGTCTCAGAACGTGAAATAATGACGCTGCAAAAATGCTGCAAGTGGAACAGCTATTCGGGGAACAGGAATTATGTCCGGGTCTGATTAGACCCACCTGGGATGGGGTAAGGGAAGAAGAGCGCTGCTCTCAGACCAACCAGTCCAAAGAGCTTTCTGGCTACTTTCCCCATGAAGTGGGTAAACCATGTATTTGTAAGTGGTACAGTACTGCTCATGAGACTGGAAGACTTTGGGGCAGTAAACCTGGGTAAGTCTTGCAGTACTGCTCGGTGACCACCTGGAGATTCATCCTATACCATTAAAATCACCGATGAAATGGAAGACAAGGCAGCTGAACCCAGCTCTCCTGTTTCTGACCAGGTCCTTTTGTCTGCCCTGCTGCCTGCCCGCTACAGCGAGTAGGTCTCTGTTCCATGCCCAGGTAGGCTTGCCAGGTCCCTCTTCACCACCGGCAGGAGCTTTTCAGGGCAGAGCCTGAGGGGGGCAGGGTTTGGGGAGGGGAGGGACTTCAATGCCATAGAGTCCAGTTGCCAAAGTTGCCATTTTCTCCAGGTGAACTGATCTCTATCGGCTGGAGATCAGTCTTAATAGCAAGAGATCTCCAGCTAGTACCTGGAGGTTGGCAACCCTATGCACAGCAAATGCAGAAAGAGGAGGGTAGACAAAGAGCCTGGGAGAGGAATAGCTAGCAGAAACCACAAACTTCTGGTCATTTCCGACTTGAGCTGCATTTTTAAGGGTGGGTTGTGGTAATCCACACACAATCCACTGCCAGTGCCCTTCCCCACCCCCAACTTTAATGGGACACATGGCTCAAGATGCTCATCAACCTTTTACATATTTACCCCACTCCCAATAAAGCCACAGTGATCACAGTTGCAGCCTTGAGAGTCTCAAATGACAGATTGCTTATGGGCACGGCTTGTAGATGAGGCAGCTTTGACCTTCTGATGAAAGGCTGGTAACAGCGCTCCCTTTCTTAAGGACACACAACAGATGTTGCTTGGTGAGCGCCTCCCTTTTCAGTTCCAGCTCTGACTTCCTCCCGGAAAGGCCGGCTGAGAGTCTGCTTCGTAGTGCTGGCCTTGGGGATTAGTGAGGATCTCTCTAGGCCATGTGAGCAGCTCACAGAAGAGTCTGAGCAGTTCAGGTCCTGTGAGGGGAACTCTGGCAAGGTTGCCAGAAAGAAAAGCCTGCTTCTGCGCCTTTAACACAACTCAACACTTTTGACAGCATGAAGATAAACATCATCATCAGGGGCTGATGGGTGTACTCTTAAAGGCACAGGAGCAGAGCCAGTAAAAAAAAAAATCTGGTAAGCATAGGACAAAAAGCAATGTATAGATACTACTTCTCTAATTTATCCTTTCCTCAGATACCAAGAACTGAAAATTTGGTGGCATTTGGCTGTGGTTTTCCTCAGGTTTCTAAAATTAATCTGGGGGAAACAACCATGATCCTCCACTAACACTTTGATGGATGGATGTAGTTTTGTAGCTCATCTACAAAGATATTCTCATTTATGGCAGGAAGAGATGTTGACCATTAACTTTAGAAGCTTCGGTCTGTCCACTTTAAATATAACAGTAAAGTGGCCTATAAGAGCAGCATCCTTTTATAGTCTGCTGATCTAGTTTTGCGTGTCCGTGTGCCCTCACATTCTATTACTAAAATATATTGCCTTGGCTTTTATCAGGGGCCCTGCGCACCTGTTGCTTCCACACTCACAGGTGATTAGCGCTTACAAAACCAGACCCCTGCTCCTTTTCACAGTGGCTTGGAATGAAATGCTAGCGCAAGTATAAAGGCACTGTGTGCAGCTGGCTGCTTCTTGTACTTCAGTGTTGAACTAGAAGTGCAAGGGAAAGTACCTGGAAAAGCAGCTATCAAATGGAATTAAGCTTTGCTGTGATGGTCTCTCATTTTGGCTGTCAGACCTGACCGGGCTAGCTATATGTACTGAGATCAGCACAGGGATCTTTGCAACCTCCTTCTGGCTCGTGGGTATCATGCATGCTGAATCAGCATACTTATCATGCCAGAGCTTCAGCCTCAACAAGAGAAGGAGGAATGCTACATACTTCTTGGAATCATGAATCACACAATCTACGATTTGCTTTGTATTAAACTCAGTGTAAAAGGCCTGCGAATATGTGTGGGAGGGGAAGGACGTAGGAAACAATACTGAATCAGCATCACATATTTTGTCTAAACCAAAGCTGTTTTAAACGTAGCCTAAAAATCAGAAGGGATCTGATAGACTGCACTGTCCAACCTGAGGCTTAGCATCTTATATCTTAGGTATCTGCAATAGATGTGGGCCTGCTTTTTTACTTGAAAGCCCCAGAACAGGATTTGGCATAATGTAGACATTCATTCCATGATGATCAATGAAACAGTAATAACCCACGTGCGATGGGTGAAATGAAGTGTTTCCTATCAAAAGAGGGCTTCTTTAATTTGTCACTGCAGCAGTGTCGGGAAGCACTTTTCTGTGGCTGGGAGGAAGCCCTAGGGATAGGGTTGCCAGGTCCCTCTTTGCCACCGGTGGGAGGTTTTTGGGGCAGAGCCTGAGGAGGGCGGGGTTTGGGGAGGGGAGACACTTCAATGCCATAGAGCCCAAAGTGCCATTTTCTCCAGGTGAACTGATCTCTATCAGCTAGAGATCAGTTGTAAAAGCAGGAGATCTCCAGCTAGTACCTGGAGGTTGGCAACCCTACCTAGGGAAGTGGCCTCTGTGCCTCTGATGCGGTTTTCTCCCATACTGCTGCAGTTACATTTGGAAGCCTGGAACTATGAAGGGAAGGATCACACAAGTCCTTGCCACAGGACTGCCACCTGACCCACAGGGTCAAGAGGGTATATGCACATAGTTGGCAATGCCCTTGTGCCTCTAGATTTCCCGTTGTGTTCATGATTGCATGGGGAAAAGAAATGGGGAACAGTTCTCATGTACTTATACCCCTGAGTAACCACCAATGTTTTCTTTAAAAAACAACACACAAAAACAACAGTGATTTATGCTACCTGAGAATATGGTCTACTCTGCTTGGGTACCAATGAATGAGTATGACATAACTGACCTGATGCAATTACTAACTGGAAAGGCCAGCAAATATTTCGTGCAGAGCTTACCAGAAGATTGGACTGTATGCATAAAACCCGCATAACTCCCCAGTGTGCGCAACATGCCTTCAGCACTCTGGCTTCTGTAATGCTTCTGCTTTGTTATGATTTAGGATTTACAGCTGAAGAGACCATGGTTTGTTACAGCTAAATGCTTCCTTTTGCCTTCATTTTGCTACTGCTGACGACTCTATTGGGTTATGTGCATAGCATGTTAGGCAGACAGAATATTTACAGAAGGTATCAGCATGCCAGAAGCATCTCAGCAATTCTCAGAAGCTGTTTTGCTGTGTAGCTTCCCATCTCCGCTCCTGTGTGTATATTTTTAAATTAGCAGGCACATTTATTTACTGCCAAGTGCAATATGAGTCTGGGCAGAAACTGGGCTGGAAATAAGTCTACAATCTCACAATGAGTTCTAAAGCAGACAGGCAGCCTTGGGAGAGAAGGTGTTCATAAGGAAAGCTTGTCTCGTGGTCATCTAATCTGTCTGGAAATATATAAAAAGGGCTGCCTGCTAGTAAACAGGTTCCCAAAATGCCTCTAATTGGAGTTAGATTTAAATGATGATATGCACGCAAAGTTTTGCAAAACAGCATCATTACATAATGGCCCTTAAGCCTCTGTGAAGTCTTAGGGGTGCATAAAAATAAAGACAAGGTCCAGCCACACTCATGAATCTATGCCAGAGAGCCCACAGATATTCCTTCTGATATTTAATCTACCCTCCCGCCTCATGGAAAAGTGTTGTGCTTCTTTCTGAGGGTGTGTTTACATACACTGTTTTTTCCTGCATTATATCGTAGGACAGTGTAGCACAGATTTGTGTTTTGCACATGTGGACTGCAAATGGTTGCATAGGAATATCCCAAAATAATAAGTAGTAAACTAGAGAGAGAGAGAGAGAGAGAGAGGGTTGAAATTAAGATTAATTCGCATAGGGGTGTGCAATTCAGACAACCAGTGTTGTCTCAGAGACCCAGTGTGTTGGTTAGAGAGCTGGGCTAGGCCTGGGGAAACCAGGTTTCAAATCCGGCATTTGCCCTGAAACTAGGGTCGCCAGCTCTGGAGTTGGGAAATACCTGGAGATTTTGGGGGTGGAGCCTGGGGAGAATGGGTTTTAGGGATGGGAGGGGCATCAACAGTGTATAATGCCATAGAGTCTGCCCTCCAAAGCAGAGCTTTTCTTCAGGGGAACTGATCTTTGTCATCTGGAGATCAACTGTAATAGCGGGAGATCTCCATGTGCCTCCTGGAGGGGGCAACCCTACTTGAAACCCAACAGGTTTCCTTGGCCCAGTCATTCATGGCCTAACATACCTCACAAGGTTGGTGTGAGGATAAGACAGCTCCTGAAGCCTCACTTCAAAGAGGTGCTGGGGCAAGAGCAATATTTGCCACAGCAGGCAGAGGGAAGAGCTGAACAGTATGATGCTGCCTTCTTTGGGGGTGGGGGATGAAGCCTAAAATGTGCTAAATAAATAACTCATTTATGGAAATAAATTTTTAAGGGGTTACGGCTTTATCACCCAAATCATAGAGACATTAATTTCTTTTTTTTCAAAGTAAAGAATACATACAGTGGCTGTTTCTAAAATGGCCATCAAGGGAGCATTAGCTGCCTTAACTGGATTCTGTTTAGGGAACACTGCACATCTCCAAGAATTTTCTTTTGGCAGAGATAGTAATATACATTCTGTTGAGATAGAAAACAACACTTAAAATGCAGGTACTATCTCCGTTTCTCAAATATGTGTCATATTGCCATGGAAATTCGCCCGCTCAGGGACAAAATGCTTTTATTCTACCTCTTACTGAGAAACAGAGGCAGGAAGGACTTTCAGTGGGTCAGACTGTCTTCCATTGCTTTGTAGTCAGGGCAAAATTAATTAGCAACAACCGAAGATGAGTATGAACCAAATTATGATTAATATTTGGACTGAGAGAAAGAGTCACTTTCTGGCAAACACTAGATGGGGAAAATTATGCTTAAGGGTATCTTCTGACATTATACATATTGATATTACACTTTCCTGACACCCCCCCCCCTTGAAAATTATTGCCCCTGTTCTGTTCATTTTGACCACAAGCTCTTAAAGCACTCTCTTGTTGCACAGATGTGGCATTCCCAGAACATTTTATCTTGGTTCTCTATGAACCTGAGCCACAGAGTTACACATATCTGATGAACTGGGCTCTAGTCCATAAAAGCAGACACTAGTATTTAAAAGCTGGTTATTCTTTCGGGATCCATGAACTCCTGTTGCTGATCTGAGAATCCCCGTTTCTAGGTCTGTGAAACCTTCCCTAGTTATTGTGAGATGATGGAGCTGTGCTCCTGTGAGCCTAGTGGTCTCTCTTGTTTATGTATTCATTACATTTGCATCCTATTCTTCCTCAAAGGAATCTAGGACAGTACATATACAGGGTTCTCACAGCCTTCCAACCTGTTGAAGACCTGTAGGCAATGTTTGGGAAGGCTGAGAGATGGTGAAATTCACATTCCCTGTAACTGTGGTATGTGCTGCTTTGGAGATAGAGGCTCACATCATCTCTTAATATATGACCCCCTAGACACAGTGTCAGATTTAGACCAGATATCTGCTGTTACATAACTGGTTGCCTAGCACTTCACCTTACAGTGTGTCCTAGGAGAGAAGGAAATGGGCAAGGATGAACACTAAGGCAATGAAAAGTGTATTAGTACTCTGTCGCTTTGGCGCTTTAATTTCTAAGACCTTGAATTTCAGCTTGCAGGAAACGCAGCCTTCCAGTCAGCTGCCCAAAGGACAGCTGGATCTAGGGTTGCCAGATCCCTCCTGGCCACTAGCAGGGGGGTGAGGGGGGTAGGGTTGCCAGATCCAGGTAGGGAAACTCATGGAGATTTGGGGATGGAGCCTAGGGAGGACAGGGACCTCAGCAAGGTACAATGCCATCCATCCTCCATAGCTTCCATTTTCTCCAGGGGAACTGATCTCGGTAGTCAGGAGATGAGCTGTAATTCCAGGGGATTCCCTGGTCCGACCTGGAGGCTGGCATCCTTAGTGGGACCTCACACTCAGCTTTAGTTCATAATAATATTAGCATTGATGCCGCACTTCTAAAATATTTTACATATCTCCTATGCATTATATAAACAATCCCTACATCAACCCTTTGAGATAGATCAGTATATTATCCCCATATTGAGGCTGAGATATAGTGCCTGGAATCTTGCATCATGATCTTAGGTTTATTCACAATTCAGTGGAAGTCCCTCCCTAATACATACATTTAAGACTGGAGTTTAGGCCCTACCTTTGTACTGAGGTGTGAACTGTTTCATAGTTGTAGGGAGAGTCTCGTAGAACCACTGTTCCTGGGAAACAAGAGGCTTGCAGACGGTGTGCTCGTCATACTTCATCATGCTCATGTGGCCTCCAACTTGGTGGATAAATGGCTCAAGCAAGACCCCTTTCCTACTCTCTCCAATGTCCAGGTTACTCTGCACCACCATGGTGCATCCAGATGTCTGTCTCTGTAGATGCTACACTCCACTTGAAGGAACAACCTTCTTTTCTGTTCTATAGCTGAGGTCAGAGGATATTTTTAGAAGTTGTTTTGTTCATGCCAGAAAGTGAGTTCATTCCTCATGCACGCCTGTCTTCGGGGTGCTCAGACCACCTTCGAGAATTTTCCTGCAAAGGATCAAGTCAGCAGATCAGAAACTAGGAGCAAATTGTTTCATTACCTTTGCCTGCCGTTCACCGCAATTCCTTTAAAAGCCAGACATAATATCTAACACCTGAACACTGCCCCTTACACATTCTTAAATGCACTAAGAGAAACCCGCATGGCCTAGAAGAGAATGTGTATTCTCGTCACATATTTTTAGAGACTGGTTTGTTCCATGCACAGGTACTGTCTGGGACCCAAGGTTTGGAACATGTATCTAAAGTGGACTCAATTTAGATTGCACGAGGGATGGTGGTGGCTGAGGAAGAAAGGAAGGGAAAATAATCTAAACGAGTATCAAGTATCCCCTGACAGCAGCTCGATCAGGGCATTCCTACTGCCAGCTAAGACCAAGTTATTAATAAGATGTTCTTTCCCCCTGCTTCTAAGGAGAGCCCAGGTTAGGAGAGTAACCTCAATTTGCTTGTAAGGGTGTCTGTAATGAGTTTTTCAATTTCCCCTCAGGTCGCCCAAGACCAGAATGTTCCTTACCAGCAATGTTATTAATAATGCTCTGAGGATGCCCCAGACTGGACATTCCCCACTCATTAACACCATAGTGCTAGAAAAAGTGATCTCCTGTTTCCTACAGCAAACCATTCAAACCATGCCCTCCTCCCTGGTCCAGTGGTTCCTACAGAAATCTCAGATCGGGACATTCCTGATCAATCAACACTTAAACATCAGCAAAGGTTTTCGTTTCCCCCTTTCCTAATGAAGACAGGGCTTTTTTTTTTTTACCTTACACAAGGGCAGTAAGAGATGCATCCAAGGTAATAAACCATCTCTACTTTGAGACCCCTCATCTTTCCAACTGTTTCTGCAGTGAGGCACTAAATTCTTAAGTATAATACTGGGAAATCCATGTTCTATTAAATGTCAGAAGGGGTTTTTACCTGCTGATCTCAGGAAACAGACCTTTATCCATAAACTACATTAAGTAGGAAGAGAGAGAGAGAGAGAGAGAGAGAGAGAGAGAGAGAGAGAGAGAGAGAGAGAGAGAGAGAGATGCGCTCAAAGTTGCCTCTTCATTCCATTCTGAATCCTACGTAATTTCACAGCAAACTTACATATTAGAACCCACATATTTATTGCAGAGGTCAGTATTGCAACTGGGTTTAAAGAAGGGTCACATGAATGCATGTTGATGTGGCTCATTATCACGTATACACATGATAACCTGACAGTGCAGCCCCTTCTTCTAGAATATGCCTAATATCAGTAGATTTCTACCATATAGGTGCTGAGATGAAAAAATGATATAGACCATAAATGAACGTTACATTCCTTGAATATACTGCGAGAACAGGTGAGGTGCCAGAAGACTGGATGCAGGCAAACACTGTTCCTATCTTCAAGAAAGGTAAAAAGGAGGATCCAGGTAACTACTGACCTGTCAGTTTGATGTCGATTCCTGGAAAGGTTTTAGACCAAATCATCAGTCAGTCCCCGAGCATTTTGGAAAGATGACTGTGATTACTAAGAGCCAGCATGAGTTCCTTAAGAACAAGTCATGTCAGACTAAACTTACTTATTTTTTTAATTTAGTTACTACCTTGTTGGATCAGGGGAATGCTGTGGACATAGTTTATCTTGATTTTAGTAAGGCTTTTGATAAGGCTCCACATTAGGGTTGCCAGGTCCCTCTTCGCCACCGGCGGGAGATTTTGGGGGCAGAGCCTGAGGAGGGCGGGGTTTGGGGAGGGGCTTCAATGTCATAGAGTTCAATTGCCAAAGTGGCCATTTTTCTCCAGGTGATCTGATCCCTATCAGCTGGAGATCAGTTGAATTAGCAGGAGATCTCCTGCTATAGTTGGCAACCCTGCTCCACATAATAATCTTGTTGGCAGGTTGGTAAAACATGATTTGGGTCCTATTAAAGAGTGCTTGTTAATGGTTCCTCATCCTCTTGAAGAGGAGTGACAAGTGGAGTGCCTCAGGTATCTGTCCTGAGCCCTGTGTTGTTCAACATCTTTATAAAGGACTTGGATGAAGGGATAGAGGGGATGCTCATTAAATCTGCAAATAATACTAAATTGGGGGGGGGTACCAAATACAGTAGAAGACAACATCAAGATACAGGATGATCTTGACAGGTTGGAAAACTGGGCTAAAACTAACAAAATGAATTTTAACAGAGATAAATGTAAAGTTCTGTATTTAGGTATGAAAATTAAATGCATAATTATAGGATGGGGGAGGCTTTTCTTGGCAGTATTATGTGTGAAAAGGACCTAGAAATCTTAGTAGACCATGAACATGAGTGAGCAGTGTGATGTGGTAGTTAAAAAGGTAAATGCAATTTTGGCCAGCATCAACAGAGTTATAGTGTCCAGACCACACAAAGTGATGGTATCGCTGTACTCTGCTCTGGTTAGACCTCACTTGGAATATTGTGTTCAGTTTTGAGCACCACAGTTTAAGAAGGTTGTCGACAAGCTGGAACATGTACAGAGGAAGGCAACAAAGATGGTGAGGGGTCTGGAGACCAAGTCCTATGAAGAAAGGTTGAAGAAGCTGGGTATGTTTAGCCTAAAGAGGAGACAACTGAGAGGTGATATAATAGCCATCTTCAAGTATTTGAAGGGCTGTCATATAGAGGATGGTGTGGAGTTGTTTTCTGTTGCCCGAGAAGGTCGGACCAGAATCAACAGGTTGATATTAAATCAAAAGAGTTTTCAGCTAAACATTAGGAAGAACTTCCTGGCAGTTAGAGCAGTTCTTAAGTGGAACAGGCTTCCTCGGGAGGTGAGGGCTCTCCTTCTTTGGAGTTTTTTAAGCAGAGGCTAGATGGCCATCTGACTGCATGGGTGATTCTGTGAATTTGGGTAGATCATGAGAAGGAGGGCAGGAAGGGATGAGTCAGTACTTGGCTCTCCTGGCCCTTTCTTACATGCCTAGGGTAATGCTGATGGCCATTTTGGGGTCAGGAAGGAATTTTCCTCCAGGGCTGATTGGCCCAGGGATTCTGGAGTTTTTTGCGATCTTCTGGGTATGGTGAGGGGATCACTGGGGGTATGGGGGGAAGGCAACTGTGAATTTCCTGCACTGTGCAGGGGATTGGACTAGATGGCCCTTGAAGTCCCTTCCAACTCTATGTTTCTATGATATAACCCATTCACCAATTTTAATGGTTCCATATGTCCTATCAGTCATAATGGTTCTGGCTTCTATCTGGGAAGCTCAACAATAATAGCGTACTGTAGTTGAGCAACTGGATTTCATTGCTAGCCCTCTGTGTTTTATGTATATACATTTGCAATGTAAAAGTTGCTGGCAATCTTTGGTCCCATATTGAATGATGCTAATACTGTTATCATTCATTCTTTTGTAGATGCTATAAAACAGAGGCCTAAAATTGGGCAACTGCAAGAGGTGGCATGCGTTCTGAGATATGAGTGTCTCTTTTTATTCAAAAATCTTTCTGTCAATCAAAAGAGAGCAGTGAAAGCTTTGGAAAATGCTTTTATATTGATTATTCAGTGCTATTTGGACCAAAGGTTAAGGGAAAAGTCTAAAGTCTCAGGCAGTCCATGGGTCTTAAACTCCAGGAGTAAAATACACACACACACACACACACACACACACACACACACACACACACACACAGAGATAGTTATGGCTGTCCCTGAGGATTTCTGGGAGTAGTTATTCCTTGCAACGGATCAAGGACTAGCACAATTATTACTCCCAGAGTTCTTTGAGGGGAAAACCACGATGGTTAAAAAGATTTAAAACTGATTTATGTTTGTCATGTGTAGGTGTACTTTAAGCTTTACTGCACTCAAGAGCGGGAGTGATAGCAAGGATTAATTTCTTAGGGGAAATCTCCTCCCCCTTTTGCTAACTGCTAATTAAAAGTTTTCTTGAGGTCATTCTTGTGGAATATGGAATTGGCATTTACTGTTAGGCTAGTACTAATGGCCCAAGGTTGAACGCTAAGATTTATGAGAACCTTGAAAACCAGGAAATCAATGAAGCTGTTGTAGGAATTCTCAGCAGCAAATGCAAGCAAAACCCAGCTCAAACACTCCTCTGGCGTAAATGCAGCCATTACAGAAGCATTTAGTGAACTGTACCTGTTGTAAAACATATGCAAGTTGTATTTGCCACAGCCAGCAATTATTTTCTCTTTCAATGGTTGGTTGATTGGCTTTTAACAAAAATGGAGTAAGACATTATTCCAGCTAGAGAATAAATTGGAAGTTTAAATTAATTATTGGTTTATTTGCATTCTTTTTTACATACTGAAAATATCGGTTACTCTAAGCATATAATGCTCAGACCCATCTGATTTTATATTATCCAGTCCTGAAGTTGGTAGTTAAGCATTACCCAAACAATAGAGAAGATCCTAACTTTAGCCAGTAGAAGGGGAGATGCAGCTGGTTCTGTACAATAAACAGTCATATACTATATGCCTGAAATCTCAATATTCTTAACAAAATATCTTAATAAAACACAATGTATTGGTCTGCGATCCACATTCTGCAGTATTATGCACACTTTAGCTGGGAGTATGTCCCTTTGAACTGATTTCTCAGCAAGACAGTATCTAGGGTTGCCAGCTCCAGGTTGGGAAACACCTGGAGATTTTTGGGGTGGAGCCTGAGAAGGGTAGGGAGGAGAAGGACTTCAATGCCATAGAGTCCGATTGCCAAAGCAGCCATTTTTTCTAGGTGAACTGATCTCTATTGGCTGGAGATCAGTTATAATATCAGGAGATCTCCAGCTAGTACCTGGAGGTTGGCAACCCTAACAGGATCACATGCTGCATGGCTGCAGTGGAGTCCTAAATACAGTTATTAAGAAGTGAGGCCTAGTGGGGCATAATCTAAGAAAGCCTGTTCAGGATTGGGCCACAAAAATGTAGTTTTAAACCAGCTAAACTAGTAGTCAGTTCCACCAAAATCAAAATGAGTTATCATTTCCAAACACAAATTTCCAGTTAAACGCTTTAAAAAGCCAACCGTTTAAACCATCTCATGGAGTCAATAGTCATGTTCCTTTGTTTCTTTCCCCACAAAGTTTAACTGGGTATCTAATCAAACATACACACAAAGTACATATTCTCTCACTACCATCGCTCATGCACCTGCAAATGATTGTAAGGACTTAAATATCCCAGTCCACACATAGGATCCCAATCCACACATGGTTTTCGGTTTTCAAGACCTGAGCAAGGCTGTTAACGATAGGGCATTTTGGAGGTCATTAATTCATTGGGTTGCCCTAAGTCGGAAGTGACTTGAAGGCACATAACAAGCAGGCCCACGCACATCGTTCAGTGGGAATAATTTGTTTGCTTATCAATATTTAAGAGAGCTGAGCCTAGTCTAAGACTTCTTGCTTAAAAAAATATTTAGACAAGAAACAGGAGCTGCAGTGGACTCCTTACTCCTTTTGAAGCTAGGCAATTTCTTCAGAGTTTCTGTCTCACTGTCATTCAGTGCTGATGTCAGAGGCTGAATTGGATCAGCAAGAAAAGAGTAACCCTTGTGAGACTATCATTCTCACCCTTCCTTTAGCCCCACCTCTTGTTTTCCATGGACAACAGGCCAAGGAAGCAGCATTAGCCTTTCCCAACCCAGGAGAGCTGCAGCATCTGCTATCTATGTGAGCCCATTGGTGGTGGTTCTTCCTGACTGTAACATCGTTTCTCTGAGGCTACCACACAGTATGGGGAAGCAGTTAATACCAATTTCAAAGCTAGAAAGGTATTTTCTGAATCAAGCAATGAGGACAGCAAGGGGTGCAGTGGCATCTACTGAATACTGTGGGGCCTGTGTGATGTTTGTAAAGTTCAGGGCTGACGGTGCAACAGCTTCCACTTGTGCTAGGAGACCCATCCAACTTGATGTCAGATGTGTAGAAAGACGTTTGATTCTTAAAGGAAACTTTTGCTGGAACCCCCTTCTCCCCTGGTCAGATTTCAAAATGGCCCGGAGCGCTGAGCAAATGGAGACCTTTTAGAAAGTCAAGCCTCCTAAAAATAGTCCACTAATTCCAGTCTGCTTATCCTTTTGTGCAACTGAGTTTCCCATTAGAGCCTGAGATTTACGTATATGCACACTTCTCTGCCACTTCACACGTCTGCTTAGAAGCCCTTTGCAGATATTGCGAAAAATCTGGTTGACTGGTAGACTCTGCGTATTTCCATATGGACACTTTATGTGCAATGACTAGGATGCAGCATTAGTCCTTAGTGTATTTCTAAATCTGTTTTTGCTCTTTCCCTCTCTTCTGAAAGAATAACTGTGCTAGCTGGCAGAGGGCTAAAAATGGAAAACTTCATTCTCTGTGAGAAGCCAAGTTCCAGCGCTGATGCCATAAATCCTTGTGTGCACAAACCCTGAGCCCTTTTAATCTTGTATTTCCTTTCCTGAAAGAATATGATGTTCATAAAGTTTATGGCTAGTCCCAGCATCCCTCATGATCAAGAAGCAAAGATACAGTTTGCTTCACTGAAGGATTTATATGGTTGCTTTGCAAAGCCAGAGGATTGTGAGGAGGAAGGATGGGAGCGGCATTAGCCAGGATTGATAGGCTGCTAAAATGCTGTATCTTTTGCTGGTGATTGCTCGGGCGTTTGGGATAATGGAAGAGCCACTATCACATTGGCTGGTGTTTTCCGTATCTTTCGTAAATATTCTGTAGCTGTCTCACTGTCTATTTATAATAAGAAATATTTAAGTGGCAATACCTTTGGGGTGTGGTTATAAAAGCCTACCTGTTCTGCAACACCCTTAGTAGCTCCATCATTTTAGCTACCTTTGTATCAATAACTCTGGTGTTTATCTTTTTCATTTCAACTAGGCTTCATGCTAATTTGTACTAAATTAGCAGAGGCACTTAGCGTACCCTTGGCTAATTTAGGCAAAGAAGGCCACAATGCAAATAGGTGACCCAGTACAGAGAGCCAGTGTGGTGTGGTGGTTCCAGTGTTGCATTAGGAGGACCTGGGAGACCCAGGCTTTAATCTCTACCATGGGAGCTCGATGGGTGACCTTGGGATAGTAATTCTTCCTCACTCTGACCTACACCACAGGGTTGTTGTGAGGACAGAATAGAGCACTTGTAAGTTGCATTAGGTTTCCATTGGGGAGATAAGCAAAGTATAAATATCTCAATAAATAAATACAAATACTCCTAATCATTAGTAGCTTGAGTATATGGCCCAACTAGAGGTGACACGCAGCTGTGGAACTGATTTCAGAGAAGGTTATCCACAGCCTCCTTTTCCTTAGTTGTCCTTGATAATGTTAGCAGTGTATCCAGTTGCGATCTGAATTTTTCTGAACCTACAAGGACTCATTGACAGCTACTTCTGATTTTATGTTAGATCAGCAGATAGCCATTTGTCCTTGTATTTCTCAAATCATACTTCATCTTGCTGGACTGACTAGAGCAGTGGTTCCCAACCTTTTTTTGACGAGGGACCACTAGGACTTTTTTGTTCGGTGCAGGGACCCCAAGGTTCAAAATAAAAATTCAGAGAATTTGAAAATAAACTTTAATCATAACTTAGTTAAACATTAAACTTAGAATAATATTTGAATATATATTTTTATAATAGAGAACTTTTAATTGAAAATGTTAATTTATTATGGGTTTACAACTTTGTTTCGCGGACCCTAATTTAGTTCTTGCGGACCCCTGGGGGTCCATGGACCCCTGGTTGGGAACCAGTGGACTAGAGAGTACTTTCCACAGCCAAGAACCTTATATTGTTTTTGATGGAATAAACTGATTGCTGACCAGGTAACAGGAAAGACGTCTTGTCTTTTCCTACTACAAAAGTCACACTCCGGGGACCAAAAATCCCAACGTTCAGACTCAGCAGTTTGCTAAAGTTGTTGTGATATTTACATATGTGTTTCAGCAAATCTAATGGCCATGGTTTTAGGACAGCTTCCCCCCTCCCTTAAGTTTAAATAATCACCTTTTGCAGTCGAGGTATATTTATAGAGAAGAACAGCTCTTCAGCATTTCCCCCCTATTTCTGTGAGCTTCATATCAATCTATAGCAGCAAGTCAGCAAATATTTGTCCGCCCTTTCCCCATGCAGCACAGCTTGGAAACAAGGCTGAGACACTCATGCTCGCGAATCACCTTGCCATGGGAATGAAGACAGAAAGTCCCAAACATCTCTTAAACATGGAACAGAATGAGCCAAACTATTGAAGAGCAGTCATCTCTCTTAAAACTCTGTTCCTTTGTTCATGGCATGGCCTCCCTCGGTGCTCCTTTCCAATGCAAATGGAAAGAAGGCAAGTTCAAGTTCAGAGAGCAACTCCAGTTCCCTTTGCTTTTAGAATAAAATCAGCGTAGAGCTAAAAGAACCCCTCCATAGATATACACAGGTTCCTCACCCACCTGTTCCTGCGGGAATATGAAGAGGATATGGTGATTCTGGAGTCTCCCAGATTCCGCAGAGATGTTGATCTTCTTGGTTTCTTTGCTATAATACAGCCTAGCTAGGAAGCCCAGCCTCCGTATGTGAGTTGGGAAGGAACTGGAACACGGGGTGTCACCTGACCTTCCTAGAAATTCTTGGCAGGCTTCAGCTGTGTGCAGCCAACATCTGATGCAATTGGGCTGTGTGGGGTTAAATTCAGACAGCTGAGAAGAGGAAAGAAAAACACCAGTGACACTAATGGAAACAAAACTTGAGGTCTGCTTGAAGTAGGGTTGCCAACCCCCAGGTAGCACCTGGAGCTCTCCCGCTATTACAGCTGGTCTCCAGGTGACCAAGATCAGTCCCCCTAGAGAAAATGACTGCTTGGGAGGATGGACTCTATGTCATTATATCCTGCTGAGGTCTCTCCCTTCCCCAAACCCTACCCATCTAAGGCTCCACCCCCCAAATCTCCAGGTATTTCCCAACCCAGAACTGGCAGCCCAAGCTTGAAGTATGCTGCTTTCCCTTACCTGTCTAGAAAAAAGAATGAAAACTGTAAGTAGATCACTACATGTATGCTACACTACATATACAGTGTTAGCCCGGCACATGCATGTTCCATGGACATGATGGGCATGATGTGAAAGAGACACCTTTTCCTGCATGGCAAAGCTTGCCTTGGGGTAAAGTGAAACATTTTAAACAGCCAGGAGAGGGTTAATGACACAAGCATGAAATAACGGCTCTGTGATGGATAGGTGTGCTTTGTTAAAATAGCAATATCAAACAGACCCGCTGCACAGTTGAGTAGTTAGCTTCACTGAGAACTCTTTTTCCTGGCCTCTTGACTATCATCACTTGAAGAAAATAATTGTTCTGGTTTTGTGTTTTAACCTCTCCCATCTTTGAAAAAGCATTCTGCTCCATACACAGTTCCTTGTGGAATCTGCCTCTTTTGTTGAGATGAGGATCTCTATTGTTTCACCTGAAACTCACTTTGAAATTTAGCAGATGTTTAGTGACAGGCAGTTTCACAGACAGCTGGGTGTGGGACTCTGTTCCGTTATTAAACCATATTCTTTGTCAAGAAAGCCTGGGCATTTGGGTGAAGGCTGTATTTTTGTGCTGGAGTAAGTGTGGATTATAGCCACAATCAGTGCACAAAACCTTCACCTTTGGAGAGCATT
Organism: Euleptes europaea; assembly: GCF_029931775.1. Classification (NCBI taxonomy): domain Eukaryota; kingdom Metazoa; phylum Chordata; class Lepidosauria; order Squamata; family Sphaerodactylidae; genus Euleptes; species Euleptes europaea. Next base: position 84,398,329 of record NC_079313.1, read on the forward strand.
TGGCATTTCACCTAAACTTGAACTGGGCATTATACATGTGGGACTAGAAAATGGAATTGCCAAAAATGATCATTTTTGCCATCCTGTCACACCCCAGAGAACCTAGCCCTGGGTAGGGTTGCCAGGTCCCTTTTCACCACCGGCGGGAGGTTTTGGGGGTGGAGCCTGAGGAGGGTGGGGTTTGGGAAGGGGAGGGACTTCACTGCCATAGAGTCCAAATTGCCAAAGTGGCCATTTTCTCCAGGGGAACTGATCTCTATCGGCTGAAGATCAGTTGAAATAGCAGGAGATCTCCAGCTATTACCTGGAGGTTGGCAACCCTAGCCCTGGGGGAGAAAGGGGGAGCAGGGGTGCAGCCTAGGGTTGCTAGGCCCACCCTGGCCACTGGTGGGGGATGGGGATAGGGTTGCCTGATCCAGGTTAGGAAATCGCAGGAGATTCAGGGATGGGGCCTAGGGAGGACAGGGACCTCAGTGGTGCACAATGCCATAGAGCCCACCCTCCAAAGCATTCATTTACTCCAGGGGATCTGATTTCTATACCAGGAAAAGTGTTCGAACAAATCATCAAACAGTCCGTCCTTGAGCATTTAGAAAGGATGGATCTGATCACTAAGAGCCAGCATGGGTTTCTCAAGAATAAGTCATGTCAGACTAATCTTATCTCCTTTTTTGAGAAAGTTACTACCTTGCTGGATCAGGGGAATGCTGTAGACATAGTTTACCTAGATTTCAGTAAGGCTTTTGATAAGGTTCCACATAGTATTCTAGTTGACAAATTGGGAAAATGTGGGTTAGATCCTATTATTGTTAGATGGATCTGCAACTGGTTGACAGATCATACCCAAAGAGTGCTAGTTAATGGTTCCTCCTCCACTTGGAGAGAAGTGACTAGTGGAGATCCTCAGAGATCCGTGCTGGGCCCTGTGTTGTTCAACATCTTTATAAATGATTTGGATGAAGGAATAGAGGGGATGCTTATTAAATTTGCAGATGATACTAAGTTGGGAGGGGTAGCAAATACGGTAGAAGACAGAGCCAAGATTCAGGATGATTTTGACAGGCTGGAGAAATGGGCTAGAACTAATAAAATGCACTTCAACAAAGAGAAATGTAAAGTTATGCATTTAGGTAGGAAAAATCAAATGCATAATTATAGGATGGGGGGAGACTTGTTTGAGCAGTAATGTGTGTGAAACGGATGTTGCGGTCTTAGTAGACCAAACACTGAACATGAGTCAGCAGTATGATGCTGTAACTAAAAAGGCAAATGCAGTCTTGGGCTGCATCAACAGAAGTATAGTGTCCAGATCACGCGAAGTGATGGTATCGCTTTACTCTGCTCTGGTTAGACCTCAACTGTCTGAACTGTGTTCAGTTTTGGGCACCACAATTTAAGAAAGATGTAGACAAGCTGGAACAGGTCCAGAGAAGGGCAACAAAGATGGTGAGGGGTCTGGAGACCAAGTCCTATGAGGAAAGGTTGAAGGAGCTGGGCATGTTTAGCCTGAAGAGGAGAAGACTGAGAGGGGATATGATAACCATGTTCAAGTACTTGAAGGGCTGTCATATAGAGGAGGGTGCCGAGTTGTTTTCTGTTGCTCAAGAAGGTCGGACCAGAACCAACGGGTTGAAATTAAATCAAAAGCGTTTCCGTCTAGACATTAGGAAGAATTTTCTAACAGAGTGGTTCCTCAGTGGAACAGGCTTCCTCGGGAGGTGGTAAGCTCTCCTTCCCTGGAGGTTTTTAAGAAGAGGTTAGATGGCCATCTGTCAGCAATGCTGATTCTGAGACCTTAGGCAGATGATGAGAGGGAGGGCATCTTTGCCATCTTCTGGTCACTAGGGATGTGGAGGGGGGAGGTAGTTGTGAATTTCCTGCATTGTGCAGGGGGTTGGACTTGATGGCCCTGGTGGTCCCTTCCAACTCTGTGATTCTATGATTCTATGATTCTGTAGTCTGGAACTGAGCTGTAATTCCGGGGGATCCCCAGGTCCCACGTGGAGGCTGGCATCCCTAGTGCAGCCCTCAGGGAGGCAGCAGCACAGCAGATGGGCCTGTGGGGGTAGCTAAGGAACAGACAGGGAGACTGACTATTTCCCTGTGGGGTAATGGCCTACTATGGTGTAGAGGTTTCCTTGGGATAAAGTATAAAAACATAACTTAAGAATATCCACGCTGAATCAGACCAAGGGCCATCAAGTCCAGCAGTCTGTTCATACAGTGGCCAACCAGGTGCCTCTAGGAAGCCCCCAAACAAGACGACTGCAGCAGCACCATCCTGCTTGTGTTCCACAGTACCTATGTATGGTTGCCAACCTCCAGGTGGGGCCTGGAGATCTGTAATTACAACTGATCTCCAGACTACAGAGATCAGGTCCCCCGAAAAAATGGCTGCTTTGGAGGGTGGACTCTATGGCATTATACCCTGCTGAGGTCCCTCCCCTTCTCAAACTCTGCCCCCCAGGCTAGGGCTGTTGAAAAAAAATTGGCCCATTTTGATTCAGGAAATGCTGAAGTTCGAACTCTCTCGATTCGGATCTGTGGAATTCGGTGCGAGATTCAGAGTTCGGGGAACAATTCGGCCGTTTAAAGCCAATAAAAACACATACGCGCCTTTCTGCGGTTCTGGGGGGGCATGTTTGGAGGCAGAGGTCCCAAACTTTCAGCGTAGCTTGAGGGGACCCTTCTTGCAAGAACCCCCAGGTTTTGTGACGATTGGGGCAGGGGGTCCCGAGTTATGAGGCCTGGAAGTGGCCCCCATCTGCCCATTGCAATAAAGCCATTACAAACACATTTGTGGCTTTCCGCGGCTCCAGGGGGGGCTTTTTGGAGGTAGAGGTCCCAAACTTTCACTGTAGCTTGAGGGAACCCTTCTTGCAAGAACCCCCAAGTTCGGTGACGATTGGGTCACGGAATCCGAAATTATGGGGCCCAGAAGGGGTCCCCCCATCCTTAATGTGCATCTTTATTCCATCCCCTCATTGGAATAAACCCATAAAGATCCCCCCTCTCAAACCAGTATGGCTCAGCCCCAAACGGGAAAAAAACCAAGAGGAGGAGGCATGGGTGCCGAGCGGCGCCATGGAGAGACTCATGCAAGCCGCACCGTCGCACTCAACCCCAGGCTAGTGGGCAAAAAACAAAAGCAGAGCACAGCACACACTCCCGCAGAGGCGAGCGGGCACACACCCTCTGCAGAACGGGCGAAGCCCCCCCTCAAACCAGTATGGCTCGGCTCAACCCCAAACAGAAAAAAAACCAAGGAGGAGGAGGCGCGGCCCGGGTGCCAAGCGGAGAGAGGCTCACTAGCTGCCGCACACTCAACTTTAAACTTTAAAACTTTAAAAGCAGAACACACACTCCCGCAGAGGTGAGCGGGCACACCCCCCTTGGTAGAATAGGCGAAAGCCCCCTTTGGCTTCCCCCCCACCTACAGAAACTGCTCCCCCCCTCGCCGAATTCGCTTGTCATTTTCCCGCCTTTTTTTGAATTCAGTTCCATCTGAACTGAAAACCGCCGAATCGGGGGAAATTCGGCTGTTTTTCGGTTCGGGATGAACCGAATCGACAGCCCTACCCCAGGCTTCATCCCAAAATCTCCAGGTATTTCCCAATCTGGTATTGGCAAGCCTAGGCTAAAGGGTATCCTCAGGAGAAAGCTAACGTGTCAGGAGAAGGGTAGATAAAAGCCCCCCAAGTGCTTGCCAACCTCCAGGGAGGCATGGAGATTTCCTGGAATTACAATGGAGACTCTATGGCATTATACCTTGTTAAGCTTCCTCCCCTCCCCAAACCTTGCCCTCTCCAGGCTGTACCCCCAAATCTCCAGGAATTTCCCAACCCAGTGTTGGCAAGCCAAAGAGCAGCAGGATGTGGGAAATGAATTCACTGGCTGGCGCAGACAGGATGCAGGAAAGGAGAGCAGAAAGCATGGCTTGGGTGTATCTATGTTGCCAAGAAGGCATTGTGAAAGAAAAAAACTAGGATTCCTGTTTTTATTTTGTTTTGTTCAAATTCCTCATTTTCTACTAGCCTGCTGTGGTACTTCAGGCATCACTCCCCTCCCCTCAGTTCCTTATAAACTAAATATCTTTTTCATAAATGTTTCCTTTTTATTAGCTGTGCCTCATGTTTTGGGCCTCCCAGATGTTATCTTTCTAATGCTTTGTATTATCACAACTAATAATTAGCATTACACACAGTAACTCATGTGGAGAAACACAGCAGAGAACCAGGTTTTGCATTATGAGAGGAGAAAATTCTAAGGAGATAAAGGTCACATATAAACCATACTCTGGAAACACAGAAAGATTTAAAAACCTTTTCAACTGGGATACCTTATTCATTAGCTAGGAAATTTATCAAACCATAACCTTGTCCTTCCCTCTGAATAGCTGGAGGAATTCCCCTCATCCAAATGTCATTTCTGATCTGACTCCTTAGCTCTGATGTCTCTTCTATGAATTGTTATTTATTTATTTTTATTTTTTTAAATTATGTTATATGGTTCTGGAGAATTCTCGTTGAATAACTTTTCCTCAAGATAAAGGCAGTAAAGCAGGGGAGCAAAGTTTTTGCTTGGTTTAAGTGATTCTAAAGATTCCCTGAAGTGAAGAAAGTACAGCAAAGCCGGGAGCTGAATTCTGTTCTTAGTTACACCTGTGTGAAATGTGGAGAAATGTCATTGATTGTCATGGAAAAGCTTCTGGGTTGCTTGCAGCTCTATAAAGCGTTCATTAGCATAGAAAAATGAATTAATTAACCATGGGTCTGAATCCTAGTTGAGACTTTATATTAGGGCTCCAAGAGGTACAATGTGATTTAAAAATACAGTTTATGAGGCTGGGACTTCCAAAGTCTCTGTTGTATCCCTTGCCGTATGGAATGACCTGCTGATGAGGTTAGGGCAGCTCCCACTTTCCTGGCTTTCCCACCCTCAGGATAGCTTATAGCAATATAAGCCAAACTGTATTGGGTAAGAATTAGGGTTGCCAGGTCCCTCCTCGCCATCGGCGGGAGGTTTTTGGGGCAGAGCCTGAGGAGGGCGGGATTTGGGGAGGGGAGGGACTTCAATGCCACAGAGTCCAATTGCCAAAGCTGCCATTTTCTCCAGGTGAACTGATCTCTATCGGCTGGAGATCAGTTGTAATAGCAGGAGATCTCCAGCTACTACCTGGAGGTTTGCAACCCTAGTAAGAATATAGGAAAACAGCTACTGTGTCCTAAAATGTTAATATGTTTATTTCTAAATACTGACCGGGCCAAAGGAAGAAAAGCACACCAGCCTGAATGTAGCTTAAAGCCAGAAGTGAAGAAATACAAAGCTCAGTCTCGAACAAGTTGCTATAATGCAGGCTATTCTAGCTCATGAGTATATATGGAGGGAAATCTGTAGGGTTGCCAACCTCCAAGTAGTTGTTAGAAAATCTGCAACGGAGTCTCCGGTACAAAAGTAGCAAAAAATTCTTATTGGTGCTTACACATGTAACATCAACAATACAAGAGTGAAAGATACATCTAAGAACAATCAAAGTTATATACAGTATGTACAATCTAAGTAAGGTGCAGTCTCAATGCACCAATTGCCATGTTCTTTCAAGTAAATGTTGTATTTTCTTCAAAAAGTCCAATAGCAGGTACTATCCCAAAAGCACACTTTTTGGGAATTCTAGAAACCTGAGGCCTTGGGATAGGGTAATAAAGAAATCTAAATGCAACTTACACTTAGGTGCCCTGAGTACTAACAGTGCTGCCCTAAACAGAGTTATACCCTTCTAAAGCCACCAACTTCAGTGGATTTAGAAGGATGTAACTCTGCTCATGATTACACTAAAAGTCTAGTTGGAGCAATCACAAGCCTTGATTTTTCTTTGCTTCAAAAGCCCAGACAGCCCTGCTTTATCTGTAAACCACCCCCCTTGTTAACTTGAGGAAACCCAGAAGAATATTCACTGATGTTTGTGCAAACATAGTTTGTTCAATACTGTCAAAGTTCCAGTGACTATGTTTCTGCTTTCCTGAATATATATAACACCTAAAGGATTATGTTGCCTAACTATGGAAAATGGGCATCCTTTCCCCAAGAGGCAGTACTTTTCCAAGTGATTACATTGCTTTTAATAGCTCAGTGACCACAATAAAGAATGGAGATTCCAGAGGTGATATTCTCTGTGGCTTTAGACTCGTAAATCATGTAAACTCAGTAGAGGAGTCTCTTACCAAGTTCTAACAAATAGTTCTAACAAAGTTGCCTGACCCCTTTTTTCAGCTAAGGCTGTAAGATTTACTGGGCTGGGCACCAGTTTAGATAGGGTCTATAGCAACACAGCATCTTTACTTCCAGCAGCTCTTGTTGGAGATCCAAACGATTCTGGGCTAGATGGGTGGTCAGAAAGCCCTCCATATACACAGGAAAGGGACCCACACGCACATAGATTCCAAACCATCTTTATAAATGGAGCCACTGGAAGACAAAGTTTTGTTTCCTCAGTTTTCAAGACTTCAGGAACACTTCTACTTTGTATCCTCTACCAATACTTTTTTAAATAGCCTAATCCCACATGAAGGAATCTTTCAATAATAATAAAAAAAAACCACATCTGGCACAATGCAGATAGCTACTTAAAATGGGAACACAGAAATGGGAGAGTCCGTCTGTCTTAGGGTTGCCAACCTCCAGGTACTAGCTGGAGATCTGCTGTTATGACTGATCTCCAGCCGATAGAGATCAGTTCACCTGGAGAAAATGGCCACTTTGGCAATTGGACTCAATGGCATTGAAGTCCTTCCCTGGGCCCAAACCCCACCCTCCTCAGGCTTTGCCCCCAAAACCTCCCGCCGGTGGTGAAGAGGGACCTGGCAACCCTATTCTGTCTCCTTAAACCAGGGGTCCTCAACTTTGTTGAGCTTGTGGGCACTTTTGGAATTTTGGGAATAGGTAGTAGTTGACATGGATCTAAGATTTATTATGGCTTCAGCTTTTATGGATGAGATCCCATTGTTATGTAGCTATCTGGCTGCATTGTTTATAGTTTGACTTCATTTGTCAATTGTCTCCCACTTGGCAACTCACTGCATTCATGTTTAGGTCAACAGCGATCACTTAATATTTGGGCTTTACTAAACATGCAGAGTACACATTGTATTTATACTCTAGCGGTCACACTGTATTTCGCATTCCCATTATTTTTAGTTCTCACTTACCGTAAACTTGGTTTACTAGCATTACAAGGCTGCCATCGTCACAATGAGTATTGCTCACTCCATTTGTATGTATCCCCAGTCTGTCATCTTGCAAGTCAAATGTTGCTGTTAGAAGCTTGCTGAATGTTGCCAACAAGAATAAATAAGTCTCTAAGGCTGGATTGAAATATCATGATAAATGGTGCTTTGAACTATTGTTTGATCAAACCACCGTTATTTGTGTCCAGGGCTTTTTGTTAGTACTAAACTAGGATTTTAAAGGCTTTCAAAAGATTGTTTGTTAACCGCAGGGTGCACTAATTTATGATTTCTTGACATCTGAATTTACAAACCACAATTTATTGAGTAGCACCACCTTTCAGAGTAGCACCACCTGGCCACAATGATGGCCATTTAGGGAGGAAGCACTCTCTACTCAGAGGAGAGAAAGAAAAAAAGCAGATAAACTGGAATTTTTGCACAAATCGGGATTTGTTACATCTCTGATAGGCTAACCATAATTTGCACAAAGTACAGGCTAAACAAATCGTGGTGTCTGCATGCAGCTCAAAAATGAGGATTCATTTTGTCCTATTGGCCACAGACAGACATGGCAACTCTTTGGGAAATTGTCTCCAAGTTCTTTCTTTCTTTCTTTCTTTCTTTCTTTCTTTCTTTCTTTCTTTCTTTCTTTCTTTCTTTCTTTCTTTCTTTCTTTCTTTCTTTCTTTCTTTCTTTCTTTCTTTCTTTCTTTCTTTCTTGTCTCTACTGTCTTTGCTAGAAAAAGGAGCTTTCCCACTGATTCTTCACATGCTGATGATGGAGCTTTCTCTCCATGTGCAGCTCTAAGGCAATATTTACTCATGGATTTCCTTTCTCTATGGTTTTCTGTATTCCCCACCCCCATCCCAATGTCCAGCTCCCATCCAAATCTCTCCACAGCTTCCCCTCCCACCATTTTTGCTGCTGATTCTGTTAGCACACAGTTGTTACTTAACACATTCAAATGCCCTTCAGCATTCTTGCAGTGATATAACTCATATGGCTGGGATACAAGGAGGCAGACATGTTGGCAGCCGATGGCTTATAGAAACAGCAGGGCACAGCATTTTCCACATGCCAGGAGAGAAGAATCTTCAGGGAGACAAAAGTCCCTTTGAAACTTGCAAGCAGGTGTTAGAAAGACTCCCCCCCTCCCCCAGGAATAAAGGTTTGGGCCAGGAGCAGACTCTTTCCCTGTGCTTTATGAAGCTATTAATAACTATGCAAAATAGATCTTAAACATTTCCATTGTGATTTATACTCTCGTTGCGTGGTTGTGATTGATTACGGTGCATTAGACCCACTGTATCAGTATCATCATTCCTTTATTGGCATAAAAACATAATACAAAAAGGGTGCAAAAGGAATGGAGATATTAAAAAGTGCCCTTTATGGCATAGTTAAAAGACAGTTACATCAAATAGCACTGTTTGTTGATACTGCCATCTAATTAACCGTTTGGTGGGCTTTTAAAACAAACTTTAAAAACTGTGCCACCGTCTCTAATATATTGGGCAAACGGTTATTCAATAAATAGGAAACGTTAAAAAAATCTGAGACTTTCTGTCTATTAACCAACAGATGGCTTAAAAGTTCGTTACGAGATTCTGTGTAGAAACTGCAGTAAAATAAGACATGAGCATCCGTTTCAATACAATTGATGCCACAAGGGCAAAACCTGTCAGACAGAGGAATTTTCTGAAATCTGCCTTCAAGTAGTGCAGATGGCAAAACATTAAATCTGGCCAGAGAAATGGCTCTACGTTGAGAGGGATCACACAGGTGAGATAAGTAGGGGGAGGGCTGATAATCATCAAAAGGTACCCCTAAATTTGATGGGGAGCATGTTTTATTAGCAGCGCTGTTTAGGTCTTGAAGTCCTATATCTAAGAGTCTGCATTTTGTCCTTTGAAAAGCTTCTGCCTCAGTAAGCATAAACAAGGTCGAGGTTAAAGCCAATAGATTTTGCTCTCAATATGTTGAAGCCACTTAGAAGCATGTGACTCCATGAGCATATAGTAGATAAGGGAAGAGGAATCTGCCTTAAAATGGAGGCGTAACCAGAATTTTACAGTCATGAGCCGAGCTCTTGTTTCAAGTAGCATTTGGCCAGTTTCCAAACACAATGCAGCATATGGGACACAACAGGGCATACCCATTATTTTTTTGAGGAATTTGGCTTGGGTGCGTTCCAGTGGATAACCTAATGCACTGATCCAGACAGGAATACCATACAGCAATTGCGCGTTGACTTTGGCGTTAAAGACCTTAAGGGCAGCAGGGATATATTGATTTCCTCTATTGAAGAAAACAACGAATAATTGCTAATGAGCTAAATTCTGCTGATTTAGTTGCAAATTGATAATGGGTTTTCCAAGATGCATTATGATGGAAATAAATGCCTAAATATTTAAAATATTTGACCTGCTCAAGTGAGTTGCCACCAATTATCCATGTAAGTGGTTTCCAGGACTTTGAGAATACCAGGACCTTAGATTTTGCATAGTTCCACACCAGACCATTTGCAGCACAATACTCATGGCACTGATTTAGTAATCTCTTTAAGCCAACCCTTGAGCATGACAATAGCACAGCATCGTCGGCATAAAGTAACAGGGGAGTATGTATGGAGCTGAGTTTGGGACAATGGCCGTCAACCTCTCTTAACGCAGTAGCCAGATCATTTAGGAAGAGGCTGAAAAGAGTAGGGGCCAGGATGCAGCCCTGCTTAACTCTATTGATATTGATTTTCGGGGATAGTTTGCCTAGCGGTGTGCACTTGACTTGGCAACTTGTGTTGGTATACAACCTTCTGAATAGGAATACTAATCTCTTGTCGATATTCAAGCTCATTAATTTATCCCATAGAAGGTTTCTTGGGATTGAATCAAATGCTCCCTTAAGGTCCAGGAAGGCTGAGTATAACTTGGTGTTGGTTTTTCTAGCGTACTTGTTAACTAGATGTGCAAGTACAATGCAATGGTCTAAAGTGGATTTCCCCTGGCAGAAGCCCACATGTTCAGGGCCTAGAGATTAGACCCACTGGTTATTACAAACATTTGGAATCTAAAATGTGAACATTAAGTACTGGACTTACAGCTAATTTGTGCTGTGTGCCAAATAAGACCTATTGCACTGGACATTTATTTGCCCTTTTCTGTGGACACAAAAGGTTATTCCAACTAAGCCCTGGTTCTTACATGAAGGGGTGGGGGGAATGATCCATTTAAATGTTTGTATGCAACAGTTAAATAATGTTTGTATGCAACAGACTGAAAAAAGGTGAAGGCTTGGTTCAGACAATACAAGAACCATTCATACTGTCACACAGCCAGGATGTCCTATATCACATGAAACCATAGTTCAAACTGGCTGTGGTCAATAAAGCAACTTCAGACCCTGACTAATTTGACGGACCCTAATTCACCATAGTAGTGCAGTGGCCTGAATTCAGACAATTGCACTAACTATGGTTAGTTTGGGCACAATGTTTGAATTGAATCACTGAAGGTTTTTTTTTTTAACTGCATCTTTAAAAGACACATAAACTACAGTTGCCTCACATTGAATAGACCCATGCATCATTGAGTACTATGTGATATCATTATTCATCTCCTCACTTTTCCTGCACTGACAGGAACATCCAGGAGATGAATGATTATTTTAGCCCAGTATCCACTGATGTGTGGATCTTACCCATTATCATTCTTTCTGCCCCATCGTAGCCTGTTTAAAGCGACCAGCTCCTCCATTTCAGAACAGCACTGCTCCCAAATCTTTGCATTTTCTTGGTTGAGTCATGGACTAACTCTACAAATCCTAGTTCAAGCAGAAGGAGCTGTGTTTGCACTTTCTGCTGAGGACCTATGCAACAATATTTTTTTGTACCACATGTAAGCAATCTTGCCCATCCTGGAGGGGCAGTAGGGTTGCCAGGTCCCTCTTCGCCACCGGCGGGAAGGTTTTTGGGGGGAGCCTGAGGGGGGTGGAGTTTGGGGAGGGGAGGGACTTCAGTGCCATTTTCTCCAGGTGAAGTGATCTTTATCGGCTGGCAATCAGTTGTAATAGCAGGAGAACTCCAGCTAGTACTCCAGAGGTTGGCAACCCTAAGGGGCAGGTGGGCTTTTGAACATACAGGAAACAATTCCTGATGTACTGCTGCAAGTGCTGCAAGAGGAGAAGTATTTATCCCTGGATGACTTATAACATGTTCACGAACAAACATAAATATACAACAAGAAATCCTATCAATTAAAAAACAAAACAAAACCAGCAATAAACAACCTTGCACAAGAACCTACAATATTTTTTTAAAAAAACCCAGAAATAACTAAAAACTTAGTCAAAACACAGAGTGACCATGGGGAAATCAAGAGAGCTGCTGCCCTGGAAGCTGACTCAAGCAGCTAGGGTTGTTAGATACTAGCTGGAGATCTCCTGCTATTACAACTGATCTCCAGCTGATAGAGATCAGTTCACCTGGAGAAAATGGCCACTTTGGCCATTCGACTCTATGGCATTGAAGTCCCTCCCTCCCCAAACCCCGCCCTCCTCAGGCTCCACCCAAAAAACTCCCACTGGTGGCGAAGAGGGACCTGGCAACCCTACAAGCAGCCCTAGCCGTAGTGACAGTCAGGCTTCCTACTAGGCTCTTGCTGTGGTGTGTGATTTCCTGCTGTCCCCTGCCCCAAGATAATGGTGGAGGGAAAATGGGTGGGGAAAGCCCTCTCGTGCCATCAGTGCAGCATCACGTCCGGTGCAAACCCAGAAGTGATGTCACTGCGACTGCAACGCTCTAAGATTCACCCACAATGTTATGGTAAAACCATACAGTTTAACGGGGATCCTAGAGTATTGTGGCAATGCAGTGACATCACTTTTGGGTTTGCACCAGAAGTGATGTCATGCCATCAAGCACAACATCATTCCCACTGTCCCTGCCCCTTTCACCTACCGAATGTTGACATTGGCAATGGCTGGCAATCCTATAATGGCAGTTCCATGGAGGTGACTCAATTCACCTTGCTGCTGGACCATGTGGAAATCCCAATGGCCTTGCTGTTCTAGGCATGTTTGTTTGTTCTAGGAAAATATAACATGCAGCAGCATAAAACTGCACCACTGTCCGCTTCACATATTTCACATGTCACTAAAGGTGCCTGTTCAGGGATGCTTGGGACTGCTCATGTGTAAACAAAAGTAATGTGTGAATATGTGAGGGTTGCCAGCTCTGTGTTGGGAAATACTTGCTGATTTTAGAGGATGGAGCCTGAGGAAGATGGCATTTGGGGAGAGGAAGGAGCGCAGCAAGGTATAATGTTACAGAGTCCCCCTCCAAATCAGCCATTTTCTCCAGCGGAACTGATATCTGTCTCTGGTAATCAGTTGTAATTCCGGGAGATCTCCAGACCCCAGCTGGAGGTTGGCAAGCCTAGAATTGGCGCCGACAGCCTGCCAGTGAATGGGAAAGATATTGTGTACTGAAAAGACTGAACTTGATAAAGATCTTCATCTTCTTAGAATAGGGCATATTTGCCTTATACAGGACCTATCAGGGCAGAGTGATAAATCAAAACCGAAAGGAGGATTTTGTCACCTCAAAGACAAACAGATTTACTATGGTCTAACCTTTTGTGGCCCAGATCCCATTTCTTCAGACAAAGTTGGCTATAGTTCACAAAAAATTATGCCACAATAAATCTCTTTGTTTTTCAGGAGTCTCCAAGATTTGATGTTGTTGTAATATACTAACATTGCTACTTCTCTGGAGCTTAATAAATCAGTCAGCAAAGTGGAATGAGATGATGCTGACTTTAGTATCTAACAATAGCTGCCTCCTATTAGGCATGTGCAGGCCCATTCTATACAAGATGGTTCCATGTTAGCAGTTGTCTTTAAACTATCAGAAGTATTTGGACCTCTGTTTCAACAACATTGTCAATATGATCAGGAAACTGAATGCAAGGGCTGACTATTCTGGTGCAATGACCAGTTCATATTGGGCCTAATTTGATAATATGATGGGAGCTCAAGGTTCAGGTTCTTTCAAATGTTTTTCTTGTAAATAGCAACCATGTGGGAGTCTCAATTTGGCTTGGCATTGTGGCATGGAAAGTGGAGTTTAACCTTTGCTCCCACTGTTGTCCCGACTTGAAACAGCCCTGCAGAGCTGTTATTATTTTCCCATAGGGTTGCCAACTCCAGCTTGGGAAATTCTTGGAGATTTGGGGCTGGTGCCCAAGGAGAGGACAGAGCGCAGTGGGGAATGTGAGTGCAGTGCACCCTCCGAAGCTGCCATTTCCTCGAGGGGAACGGATCTCTATAGTAAGGAGATCAATTGCAATGCTGGGAGGACTCCAGGCTGCCCCTTGTGGTTGAGGTTGGTAACCCCAACATGGGAAAACATGCATGGAACAAATATGTTTCCTCCAGGGCACCAAAAGCACTTCTGCAACATCAGGACAACAATTTCAAAAAGTGTTCAGCTGGCTATTTACAACGAACAAAATGGTTGGGTGCTCTGACTCCAGGGTTGCCAGCTCTGGGTTGGGAAATACCTGGAGATTTGGGGAGAGGAGCCTGAGGAGGACAGGGACTGGGGAAGAGAAGGGTTTGAATGTGTATAATCCCATAGAGTCCACCTTCCAAAGCGGCCATTTTCTCCAGGTGAACTGATCTCAGTCACCTGGAGATAGGGCTGCCAGGTCCCCTCTCTCCTCCAGCGGGAGGCTATGGGGCTGCGGCTGGGATTGGGATCAAACTAAGAGGAAAAGGCCCCTTGCGAGGCGGCACTTCCGGTTGTAAACCGGAAGTGACGCACACGCACGTCGGCACGCTCATGCACATTTGCCCGCTGACCTTCAGGTGGTTGGCGGGCAGAGGGGCGAATTGCTGGGGGTTTGCCCGCCACCACCGGGCACCTGGTAACCCTACCTGGAGATTAGTTGAAATCCCAGGAGATCTCCAGCCACCACATCTGACCATGGAACTCTCAACATCATGTTTAGTTAAGCCCTTTGATGTTTTCCTCAAATGAGAACATGGTGGATGGTGCTTTATTGTAAGACAGGGCCGCCTGATCACAATCTCAGCTGATGTGGAACTGAAAATACTAGTAGCTGGTCTAGCATGACAGAATGGCCATGGTTCTAATACTGCGCCATGTTTCTGGTGTGCCATGAGTGGCATGGATCTGACTGTGGTGTAAGTGAATCTGCATGTGCTGCAAGTGGAGAAATATTTATCCCTGGATGACTTATAAAATCTTCATGAACAAACATAAATATGCAACAAGAAATCCCATCAATTAAAAACAAAAATACAAAACCAGCAATAAATAACCTTGCAAAAGACCCTAAAATAATTTTTAAAACCCCCAGAAATAGCTAAAAACTTAGTCAAAACACAGAGTGACCATGGGGAAATCAAGAGAGCTGGTATTTCAAATTCAAATACCTTTATTGGCATAGTACAATCTGCAGTATATAAAAGGATAAAAGTTAAAGTAAAATAAAATTAATATAAATCATTCCTTAATGTTGTGATTCTGTTTTCGACTAGATTCCCATTGGTTGACTGCTATCGTCAGAAATTTTGCCACTTTTTCAGTTATCTCAGAATCCTTACCAGCTAATAGTTTGTAAAGTATTTTCGTATTATTTGAGGAGAAGTTCAAAACTATAGGTTTTATGAGGTTTCCTCTTGGGGAATCATAAAGATGGCAGTCCAAAAGAATATGAGACAGGGAGTCAGGACATCCTGCGCCACATCTGCAGACTCTTTCAGCGTAAGGTGTTTTCAAGAATCTGCCACGGAGGATCGCTGAAGGCAATTAGTCCTAGTTTGCATAAAGACTTTCCTGAGTTTAGGATTGTCAAGAAGGTCCAGGTAGTTTAAATGGAAATTAGGTGGAAGTCCAAAGTATTGAGGTGAGCAAATTGGCGGCGTTAAAGGAAATTTGCACTGGAACTCATGATGGGCCAGTCTTTGTTTTATTAGACTTAGGAAATAACTTTCGCTGGACAGAAGCAGGGAGTCCAGAGAGCTGGTAGTCAAACACATAGTTACAAATCTGTTCCTTAGTAATCAAAGGGCCTCATCAAGAGAGCCAGTAAATGAGTCCAATGCTGATAAGAAGAGTTGGTTTTTATATGCCGACTTTCTCTACCAATTAAGGAAGAATCAAACCGGCTTACAATCACCTTCCCTTCCTCTCCCCACAACAGACACCCTGTGAGGTAGATGGGTAGGGTTGCCAGGTCCCTCTTCGCCACCGACGGGAGATTTCTGGGGTGGAGCCTGAGGAGGGAGGGGTTTGGGAGGGGAGGGACTTCAATGCCATAGAGTCCAATTGCCAAAGCAGCCATTTTCTCCAGGTGAACTGATCTCTATTGGCTGAAGATCCATTGTAATAGCAGGAGATCTCCAGCTAGTACCTAGAGGTTGAAGGAAAATAACAAGCACTGATGGCTACTGGAAACATCAATAAAACTTTTTATAATTCAGTCATAAAAATCAAACCTTATACAGTGAAACAGAAGCAAACAAAGTCCCGTGGTGAAAATAATTTTCGCCAGGTGAGGTCTCCCGGTTGCCAAGTTCCAGGTGAAGGCTGGAGATCCGTTCACTGGGGCGGCACTAGCGGCATGCCAAGCCGCAAATGAAACAGGTACCGCAGGCAAAGGTAGTTGCAGATCGATATTGGCTGTATGTAGCCGAAGAATTTTGAGCCAAAACTTGATTTTAAAGTAAATTGTAACAAAAATTGGGGCTAAATTGCCCTTTACTTTGAGGAGAATTTCCTTAGAATATTTTAAGCCCGAAATAGGATTCCGGTATTTTCCTATTTCGCTGATGCTTTGTCCATCGGGCTTAAGGTGGCTTGAGCTAGTATATTTGACTCTATATAAGAAAAATAATACAAAAATGCGAGACTTGAATATGCTATACAATCTTAAGAATACTAATATTGCTAATATAATTATACAGAGGAGTCTTAACACATACATACCAAATGCCAGTGAATAATATCACATCTGTCATGAAGAAGGCTTGTAGCATTCTTAACAATGAGTACTCATAGCAATGCTTAAATGTGCTATATTGCCAACAGGTGCAACTAGCATTAAAGAAACAGTACATTTTAGAAACAAGAGAAGGCCTTGTGCCAATTACATGTTCAAAGCTACCAGGTCATTTTACAAAAAACAGGAATAATCATAGGCTGTATTCAATCCATAAGGAGACATTGTGTTAAACATAAAAATAAAGCGATTTTCTTGTTGAGACAGAAGTCTGTCTATATTTTGTTTTGTATGAGGTTTGGGTGCATATTGCCAGATCACAAAGAACTGAATGTCAGTGTCAGCATGTCTCATTTCATTGTAATGTGAAACTAAAGGGGCCTCTACCACGTTATTACGAATACGTGACCTGTGTTCACCCACACGTAATTTAATGGGTCTAGTTGTCTTTCCTACATAAAGTAGACCACATGGACATACCTAGAGGTTGGCAACCCTAAAGATGGGGATGAGAGAGTTCGGAGAGAACTGTGGCTAGCCCAAGGTCACCCAGCTGGCTTCATGTGTAGAAGTGGGGAAACCAACCTGCTTCTCCAGATTACAGTCCACCACTCCTGTCCTGACTACCACTCTTAACCACTACACCGCACTGGAGAGAACCTGGAGAACCATCACTTGGGAGAATGCTTCTACTGAACTGGTCTTTTCCATTTTGAACTCCTATCACACATCTGGTGGCAGAGGCACAATCTGTGTGGTTCAGCTGAGTGCACTCACATCCTGACTACATGACATGGATGTTGGAGCAACACACCGAAGGTAACAGGCAATCGCTGACACAGCAGTGCTGTGCCATCCTTGGAAACTGCCCACACTTATTCACCGGAGTGGCCTGTTTTTTTGGCAGGTGGTCAATTATTTTGCTTAAAGTGTTGTTCCCTTTATCCTTGTTGAGTTAATAGATGGGCACTTTCCCTTACGGCAAACAGGGTCATGGCCACGCCACAGCTTCTTCAGTATCAGTCCCTGGCAGTTTCTGGGAATTCATTCTGGCTTGTCTCACTACTGGGACTCAGCCTGATTGCGCTGAGGTGTTGCTTACGTTGATAATGCAGCTGGGCTTTACCGGGTCAAGAGAGAGCACTTCATAACTAGGCCAAATACTGGTGATAATCCCTGTTTGTCTAAATCAGCCACTGGGCTTTTTTAGCAGTGTCAGATGGAACAGAATGTGGCTAAGTAAGAAGGCAGGTCCTGCAGCAGGCAAGTTCTGTTTCCTGGCTGGCCCTCATGAGCGGAGGAAGCTGAGAGGGAGGTTGCAGCCTCATGTGGCAGGCACCTTGAAAGGACACGACATAGGTCTGTCTAAGCAAGATACAAACAAGGATAAGCCGACCTGAGGATGAAGCCATTTGCTTGGTGATGCCAGAGTTTGGCTTCTCAAGAAAGGGCAGGATTTGGCAGAAAAGCAGCATGGGCGCTCTCATTCAGAAAGCCTCACAATGGCCTTGGCTTTCAGCATCCAGGAAAAAAACATTGTTTAATGTGTGCTTATATTGGCCAAGATTCTCTAAGTAGGAACTCATTTGATTCAGTTATTAATCAGACATGGGGTGTTTCATCATATACCTCAAGCCATGATTGCCAAATGGTTAGGGCAAAAAAAAAAAAAAATCTGCAAGAGGAGGACACAAAAGGCAAAGGTAGATTGTCACACGGGGGGCGAGGTTTTTCCCCCCCCAGCTCACTTGCAGGGTCACTGGCTGTAGTAAGCTGAGCAGAGATCAACCCCTCATGGTTCCCTGGACCACACCCATACCGCCCAGGTCTATTTAAGCAGCTTTATTAGTGCCTCTAGCACTAGGTTTGCCTGATCTGGGTTGGGAAATACCTGGAGATTTTTTTTTTGGGGGGGGGAGCCTGAAAAAGGTCCGGGTTTGTTTATTTAAATGTTTGTTTAAAGCTGTTTATAGTAGCTATTTTAATTCTGCGTAGCCACAAGAGGGCATATAAGATGCATATCACACTCAAAGAGGTTGAGCTGAAAAATGCTAAAATTATAAATATATAAATTTTAATAAGGTGCACATGTAGATTAAAAGCATGAAACTCCCAGTAAAGGCAAAAACTTACACATTCAGTATATACATAAACAACTGCGATGTACACTGCTTGATGTATCCACATCCTTAAGAGCCCGGCATACAACAGAAGGTGAGACAGTGAAGCCAGGTTTTAGCGTATAAGAAATAAAGACATTCACAGGGAGTTTCACTGTCCTAGAAGGGCTTTTAGATATTTCTTACTGCCCATTATGTTATGATTATAATATTAGGATGTGTGATAAGTTATAATTTTATACTGACCACTGAGGAAGGCCTTTCCAGGCCGAAACGCGTCTGGTTCTTTTTGGATCTCATATTGGTCAAAGAAAGATTGTACATCACAGTTATTTATGTTTGTATATACTGAATGTGTAAGTTTTTGCCTTTACTAGGAGTTTTATGCTTTTAATCTACATGTGCACCTTATTAAAATTTATATATTTGTAATTTTAGCATTTTTTGGCTCAACCTCTTTGGTTTGCAATCAGTATTTTGGTTGAGTTCCATCAGGATTTACCCCCCTCTTTTGTTGTTTTTTTACACATCACACTCAGCCATAGATACTTTCCAGGTGAGAATAGGCTTATGTTGTTTCCCCATTGCTGCTGTGGCTGTTGACACAGCACAGTGGCAATGTGCCCTCCACACGTCTATTATATGCTCTCAGTCAGGCTAGCTATTAAGGCTGTTCAGTAATTTTGCCCATGGTTAATGTGTAACTACTGCCAATAGGGTTGCCATCCTCCAGGTACCAGCTGGAGATCTCCTGCTATTACAACTGATCTCCAGCTGATAGAGATCAGTTCACCTGGAGAAAATGGCCGCTTTGGCAATTGGACTCTATGGCATTGAAGTCCCTCCCCTCCCTAAACCCCGCCCTCCTCAGGCTCCGCCCCAAAAATATCCTGCCAGTACTGAAGAGGGACCTGGCAACCTTAACTGCCAAAGGCTACAAAGAGGTGACTGAGATTTCCCCAACCATTTCTGCAGCAAAAAAGTTGGCGATACTAGCAAAAATACACCTACTTTTGTTGACTTTTTTTGATTACATTTTATGGGATGGGGCAAAGATCAGATTTTGTTTGTCAGTTCATTTCTCTTCAGTTGACTAATTTGGTTTAGCCATTGCACCGTTTCGTGTTGCTGGTCCGGCCACCTTGCCAGGAAACATCCCTAACAATCAAAATTATGTTCAAAGATCTGTCAGGATCAAAGATGACCTTTCATTGGGACTAACCCGATGCAAATTGACTGTACTGAACAGGCATGGACTCCATTTTTTGCCTGAATAATTGTTTTCAACTTCAGATGTTGACCTTTCCCTCCAGCCTGGAAAGAAGCCTGTTGCAGTCAGAAGCTGAACAGAAGCCCTAACAAGGTTCATTACGATGACTGTGTGGCGCACAGTGCTGGAATTATTAATGCCAGAGGCTCAGCTTCACCCCACAGAACTGTCGCCTCATCAGAGCCTCCTTCATCCCACCAGGCTTCCGGGATGTAATTATAGATTATCTTGACAGATGAACACTCCCTAACACAGCCCCCTGGGCAAAGCGGTTGCACATCTGGAAGAAAGGTCACGAGATAACTTTCGTTCTCCTGCCACTTCAGAGACTGCTGCTTACTGCGGGGCCGTGGAATAACTGTACTCCCTGCAAGTGATAAATTATGACCATAAAAGTCACGCTTCCTTCTGTCAGTCTCACCATAAACGGGTAAAAGAGATGATTAGGATGAGCTTTGAGCCAGCCAGAGTGTCATTAGCTCTTTGTGACATCAAATAAGTACCCTGGAATGAAGTCTGAAACAGGCTTCTGGCATTGTGATGATTGGGTATAAACTCTCACTTCTTCGTTGAGTATTCTCTTGCTCTTTCCACCCCATGAAAAAACAAATGCCTTGACGTTTCGCTGCTTGAATGGGGACGATTGTTCCCCTGACGTTTCTGCCTGAGATGACGATGATACGTAGTTTGGAAATCTCTCCCAAGAGAAACAGCCACCTTCAAACTAATTGAAGCGACAAAGCAAAAGTAGAGTTCATGCCCATTCAGTCCAGTTGATTTTGGTAGGAAGACTCCAGGTGCTAGGGGTTTTTTTATCTTGAGAGAGAGGCACAAAGAGAATTGACATCAATGTTTATTGACAAGAGGGCTGAACTAGTGATGTGAGCAGCTCAAGGGCCGAACTGAATGAACAAAATGAATAAAAGGGGTACCGAATTAACAAATTCTGATTGTGTCACACTTTCTTTTCGTGGAATGCCACGACAAAAGTTTTGGGGGCAATGAATAAAAAGGGCTTCTCAATGCAATGGAAAACAACTGTATAGCTTCAGTAAGTGTAGTAAAGAACAATGGACCACTAGAAAAAACACATGCACAGAGCAAAAGTAGGGTGCATTTTTTGGAGCTGAGTTGTCGACTTTGTAAAAGTGGCTCTGCCCTTGTACTTTCATCAAAGCCTGGCACAACTGGACAGGATAAGCTCTTCCTATCTTTTATTCCCAGAAATATGTTGCCTGCTGAATTCAGGAAAAACCATTTACTGTTAGAGGCACAGGAGAAGGACCAGGAGAAGAGGTAAAGGTCCTACTTGGGGCAGGACTGTCTTTATGAGTTTCAGCTTCTCTTTTTATGCAACAGCTGTGGTAAGAGAATAAAGTAGAGCCTGGTGTGAACTTTGGAATCTCTTTGGAATTGCAAAGTTCATTCTTGGATCATATGAGGTAGTAATAATAACGAGGAGGAGAAAAGCAAGTCTGGTTTCATGCTTGAGCACAGGCTATATGTCCCGCACAGCTATGGAACACTCTATAGATGCCACATTGGCCAATACTGCTTCTGGGCCAAGAAAAGCTTCTCTTTTTCTTCCTGTCCAAAAATAAAAATAATCTCAGAGCATCTGTCAGGAAAATAGTTGAAGAGACACTTTCCCATCGTGGTCCTTCCCCAGGAACTGAGAATGAATACTGAGGCCTGGTTCTGGGTCCCATCCCATATAGGGCGGCAAAATCTACTGAAAACAGCACCTTTTTGGTGTTGGCCTCCATGTCACTTAGTTCCTTTCCAAGGGAAACCTCCATGCTACTGGGTTTTTTAGATGGGCAGTTAAACCTTTTTTTGGGGGCCAAGTTTTACATGTTTTTCCATCTTTTGTTCTCTATCCTGGTAGGTATATTGTATATTATTGCTGTTGACTTTTTATTATAGGATTGTATTTTAACCTATTATTGTCAATTTATTGATGTTTTATTGGATTAATTTATTGTTTGCAGTAGGAGTGGGGGGGGGGAACCAGATGATTTGAAAAGCAGCCAACAACTGAAAATAATCAACCAACAAATGAAACAAAGACCACATTATGCAGTAGGAATGTTTGCACAGGACCCAGCATTGCATTTCAGCAAGTTTGCAGCAAACCACCCTTCCCGTGAGCCAGTCCCTATCCCAAATCCCTTGCAGCAGAGCTTCAAAAGAACAAGAAAAAGGAACATCACACCTAGAGGCTATAAGCAGCCACGTAAGTTGTGCCAAGTGTTACTCAGACACCTCATTAGATCTGGGCCTAGCTTGTTAACTACTACTAGCCTGTAGTACAACGGTAACCTCAAGAAACCTCTGTGTTTGGAGTGACAAGCTGGCTTATTTATAGACCTAACATAGGAGGCTGAAGTTGGTTCCTTATTCCCAGTTCGTTCCCTATTCCCAGTTCCTTATTCACATTTCCTAGTTCCTGAATGATTTTGCGGACATTACAAAAGCTCTACACCCCAAGATATGGATTGGACCACCACATATGATACACCCCCACATTCAGGGGACCGTGCCCTTCGAGATGGCGCATGCTGGGTCCTGGTCCAAAGTTCGGTTCTTGTGCCAGCGGCTCCCAAGTGGGGTGCCCCCAGGACAGATGCCCATACAGGCACTGCACCCCAAAATAATCTTTGGACCACCCCAAATGACACATCCCCACACTCCAGAGACTGTCCCCTCCAAGAAGACATGCAGTGGTGCCCGGTCCAAACACTGGTTCTGGTGCCATTGGCTTGTTTTTGGGTTCCCCCCCCAGGAACCTGTATTGCAAAGAGGTTTTGAATAAGGAACTGGAGCTCTGCACCCCAAAATATGAATTGGACCACCACATATCATACACCCCCACATTCAGGGGACTGTGCCCTTCGAGATGACATATGCTGGGTTCTGGTCCAAAGTCCGGGTCTTGTGCCAGCGGCTCCCAAGTGAGGTGCCCCCAGGGCCAAGGCACATGCAGACCCTGCACCCCAAAATAATCTCTGGACCACCCCAAATGACACATCCCCACACTCCAGAGACTGTCCCCTCCAAGAAGACATACAGCGGTGCCCGGTCCAAACACTGGTTCTGGTGCCATTGGCTTGTTTTTGGGGGCCCCCCCAGAAACCTGTATTGCAAAGAGGTTTTGAATAAGGAACTGGAGCTCTGCACCCCAAAATATGGATTGGACCACCACATATCATACACCCCCACATTCAGGGGACCGTGCCCTTCGAGATGGCGCATGCTGGGTCCTGGTCCAAAGTTCGGTTCTTGTGCCAGCGGCTCCCAAGTGGGGTGCCCCCAGGACAGATGCCCATACAGGCACTGCACCCCAAAATAATCTTTGGACCACCCCAAATGACACATCCCCACACTCCAGAGACTGTCCGCTCCAAGAAGACATACAGAGGTGCCCGGTCCAAACACTGGTTCTGGTGCCATTGGCTTGTTTTTGGGCCCCCCCCCAGAAACCTGTATTGCAAAGAGGTTTTGAATAAGGAACTGGAGCTCTGCACCCCAAAATATGGATTGGACCACCACATATCATACACCCCCACATTCAGGGGACCGTGCCCTTCGAGATGGCGCATGCTGGGTCCTGGTCCAAAGTTCGGTTCTTGTGCCAGCGGCTCCCAAGTGGGGTGCCCCCAGGACAGATGCCCATACAGGCACTGCACCCCAAAATAATCTTTGGACCACCCCAAATGACACATCCCCACACTCCAGAGACTGTCCCCTCCAAGAAGACATACAGCGGTGCCCGGTCCAAACACTGGTTCTGGTGCCATTGGCTTGTTTTTGGGTCCCCCCCCCCCAGAAACCTGTATTGCAAAGAGGTTTTGAATAAGGAACTGGAGCTCTGCACCCCAAAATATGGATTGGACCACCACATATCATACACCCCCACATTCAGGGGACCGTGCCCTTCGAGATGGCGCATGCTGGGTCCTGGTCCAAAGTTCGGTTCTTGTGCCAGCGGCTCCCAAGTGGGGTGCCCCCAGGACAGATGCCCATACAGGCACTGCACCCCAAAATAATCTTTGGACCACCCCAAATGACACATCCCCACACTCCAGAGACTGTCCCCTCCAAGAAGACATACAGAGGTGCCCGGTCCAAACACTGGTTCTGGTGCCATTGGCTTGTTTTTGGGTCCCCCCCCAGAAACCTGTATTGCAAAGAGGTTTTGAATAAGGAACTGGAGCTCTGCACCCCAAAATATGGATTGGACCACCACATATCATACACCCCCACATTCAGGGGACCGTGCCCTTCGAGATGGCGCATGCTGGGTCCTGGTCCAAAGTTCGGTTCTTGTGCCAGCGGCTCCCAAGTGGGGTGCCCCCAGGACAGATGCCCATACAGGCACTGCACCCCAAAATAATCTTTGGACCACCCCAAATGACACATCCCCACACTCCAGAGACTGTCCCCTCCAAGAAGACATACAGCGGTGCCCGGTCCAAACACTGGTTCTGGTGCCATTGGCTTGTTTTTGGGTCCCCCCCCCAGAAACCTGTATTGCAAAGAGGTTTTGAATAAGGAACTGGAGCTCTGCACCCCAAAATATGGATTGGACCACCACATATCATACACCCCCACATTCAGGGGACCGTGCCCTTCGAGATGGCGCATGCTGGGTCCTGGTCCAAAGTTCGGTTCTTGTGCCAGCGGCTCCCAAGTGGGGTGCCCCCAGGACAGATGCCCATACAGGCACTGCACCCCAAAATAATCTTTGGACCACCCCAAATGACACATCCCCACACTCCAGAGACTGTCCCCTCCAAGAAGACATACAGCGGTGCCCGGTCCAAACACTGGTTCTGGTGCCATTGGCTTGTTTTTGGGTCCCCCCCCCCCAGAAACCTGTATTGCAAAGAGGTTTTGAATAAGGAACTGGAGCTCTGCACCCCAAAATATGGATTGGACCACCACATATCATACACCCCCACATTCAGGGGACCGTGCCCTTCGAGATGGCGCATGCTGGGTCCTGGTCCAAAGTTCGGTTCTTGTGCCAGCGGCTCCCAAGTGGGGTGCCCCCAGGACAGATGCCCATACAGGCACTGCACCCCAAAATAATCTTTGGACCACCCCAAATGACACATCCCCACACTCCAGAGACTGTCCCCTCCAAGAAGACATGCAGCGGTGCCCGGTCCAAACACTGGTTCTGGTGCCATTGGCTTCTTTTTGGGTTCCCCCCCCAGAAACCTGTATTGCAAAGAGGTTTTGAATAAGGAACTGGAGCTCTGCACCCCAAAATATGAATTGGACCACCACATATCATACACCCCCACATTCAGGGGACTGTGCCCTTCGAGATGACATATGCTGGGTTCTGGTCCAAAGTCCGGGTCTTGTGCCAGCGGCTCCCAAGTGAGGTGCCCCCAGGGCCAAGGCACATGCAGACCCTGCACCCCAAAATAATCTCTGGACCACCCCAAATGACACATCCCCACACTCCAGAGACTGTCCCCTCCAAGAAGACATACAGCGGTGCCCGGTCCAAACACCGCTTCTGGCATCCGAGAGGGCATATGCTTTGTCCTTGTCCAAAGCCATGGAAAATCTGAATAAGAAACTGTAAGGGACTTTTCTTGGGAGCTAACTTTGAATGCACCAAGGAGGCTACACCCTTATGTTTAAGGAACAAGAAAATATATTTACATGCCCTTGGCCACTGATGGCCCTGATGCCAAGGAAGTTGACAATACAGCTAACTGTGATCCTAGTGTATATGGACCATGAAATTATAAATCATACAAAAATGGAACTGCATACTTGTTTCAGATGCTTTTTATTGACTGTCCCTGGAAATGTGAGTCTATTCTCCAGGTGAGGCAAGGAACATTAGGTGCACGACTGACGTACAGCAACAATGTGGTTGGGAAATGGATGTCGTTTGAGAAAATTGCTGAAGACAGCTTCTGTAGCCTCTATGTTGCCATGTCCTGAGCTCTGTAGTTCCTTCAGTCCATCATATAGATGCCAGTGGCCCTTCATTCCAAATTTATGGAAGCAAACAAAATGTTGTCCTGTGTTATAAGTTATGCCAACAACTTTGTATCTGGACAAGAGAAAACATAATTGTTTATTATATACAGTTGTTAATGTGTTGCACTGTTGGGGTGGGGAGATGGGAGGAATGCAGTCTAATTTTTTTCCTGTTGACTTTATGAGCAAGTAGAAAGCACATCAGGAGCCCTGTGGTGCAGAGTGGTAAGCTGCAGTACTGCAGTCCTAGCTCTGCTCACTACCTGAGTTTGATCCTGACAGAAGTCGGGTCCAGGTAGCCGACCCAAGTTTGACTCAGCAGTACAACCTTCTGAGGTGGGCAAAATGAGTACCCAGTTTGCTGGTGGTGAAGTGTACATGACTGGTGAAGGCTATGGCATACCACCCCATTTACAAAGTCTGCCTAGTAAATGCTGGGATGTGACATCACCCCATGGGTTAGTAATGACCCGGTGCTTGCACAGGGGACTACCTTACAATTTAAAGAAGACATCAGGTTTTTTACTTCATAGATATTCAATTACAATGAAGCATAATAATGTGTTTAAAGTTGAAAATTGAGCTTGCGACATACATAATGCTAAGCACTGAGATCTCAGCTGGGAAGTTCCGTGGGTCAAATTGGTCTGTATTTCTGTATGGAGTTTTGACTGCAACAGTAATAAGCAGCATACATGGTGGTCCATTGGCAAATAAACGAGAGCCCAATTGGCGTGTGCCTCCGCAGCTTTTTATAGTGATTCTGAAATGGACATTGAAAGGGTGCTTTGAGTATATCAGAATGATTTCAGTCATCAGATGATGTCCTTATCACAGTTTCATAACATAAAGTTGACAAAATAAATCCTTCATTTTTAAAGTCACTTTCTACATTTTAACTCTTGATCAGACCTACTGCTGCACACACACACACCCTAATTTCAAGTTTGGGAAATGGGGATTACTTGGCCTTGTCACGTAGCCCCCCCTCCCCCATCTCAAGAAAAAACATTACATAGACAAATGAAATAATTGGCCTGGTTACATACCAACATCTAGAAAATCCATTTTTTCTGTTTGGTTTGCAACCCAATTTAAATTGCAAAACCTGCCCTCCATAGGGATGAAAGATTGAACAATGTGCTGTCATCTATATTTGTGTGACTTCCACATGTGCTGTAAGATCGGACTGAATTAGTCAAATCACAAATACATCATAGACAATATAACACTTACCTGCTACCTTGGGGACATGTGAGCCAAGCATTCTGTTCATTGATGGTCATTTTTTTCACAACAAAGTGCATGGGACATGGCAAAGAAGATGGTTCATCAGATAAATTTAGTGCCTCCTGGACTTCCTTGGCATCATTCAAACTATGTTCACAATAATAAAACCAATAAAAGAACTTTACTGACCAATAATGATGATACAAGACATCACATACGTAACTTCATAGATTGGTTGACGTTCGAGCAATGCATACTCACCACACAACCATCTCTGCAGACGTAACATGATGTTCCTTTTTTGAGCAATCTTTGTTGTCACAGGTGGAGTACTGAATGGTAAGCAAGAAGTAGGAAAGCTGTGAGATCACCATCTCTTCTTCAGTTCCATAGCAGTCCCATAAACTCTTTCCCTTGAACCTCTCGAATTGCAACAGCCATTCAATTTTCCCTGTACTCCATTTCTTTTCCTGAAAGGCATCATTTACTCTGAGAAGAATGTTGGCTGTTTCCACAGTGTTCTGCAATGCCTGGATCTCTTTTTTCAGTTGTGGGTATTGTTCCATGCTCATATGAATGATGTACAGAAGATTGTCAATGGTGCAAGTGTTTGTGAGGACTATCTTTCTCCTCTGTAATCGAGCTGTTCCATTCCAAGGAGGACAGTCAGAATCTCCATTTTTTTCTTTGTGCAGGGACACCGGTGGAGCTCTGTAGTATTTTGGAACTTTCTTGGCTGTTGATTGTGGGCGTTTGCTCCAAGTTTCTTCCAGAGTCAATGGATGTGGAATATCTTTGATTTTTTCTGTGTTCTTTGAGGGCCTTCCTTTTTTAAATTGCTTCTTTTGATTGCTTTCCTTGAAGATGCCTATTGCAGCCACACATAGTTTTCCCTGGATAGTATCTTTCATGATCTCAACAAATTCTGCTGGTCTTTGATGAAGCTTGGCATTCAGAACTTGATTCTTAACAATTCTGAACCAATTTTCAGCAGTAGAATTACTGTCTCTGGTTTGGGGGCACTGTTTAGCCTGCAGCATAATTCCACTCCATAATGGCAGTGTCCGAGTGTATTTAGAGAGCAGTTTCTTAAGTTCAGTATTGTAGTAGACGTTGGGCTGTAAAGCACTGTTCAGCACCTCATCTTCAAAGTTATCTTGTGGAATTAATTTGGCAAATGGTGATGCCTGATATATAGAGTCCAACGGTGTCTCCATGATATCATCTTTCAAATGGGAGTCTTGATCACTTACTGATATTGTTTGGTTTTTCAAAGCCTCTTTTACAGTGCTGACTGCCACCCTACAAGCCTCTGTAATGTATTTAGTACCAAAAATAATGGCGAGGCATTTAATAAGTTCACCACATTCTTGTATGGTTGTTCCATTTTGAAGCAGTGCAAATGAGTATAGGAAAACATTCCTCACATCTCTTGAAAGCTTTAACTTACTAACATGTCCAACTATAAGTTTTATCATATGCGCTGCACAGATATGTACTACTGTGAAATTGATTGTTCTATCATTAACACAGACTTCATAACACATGAAGAGGTACTGAAGTGGTGTCACATGATTGAAAACCTCTGTGACAGCATGTCTTAAAGCCCAGCTATGGTCACATTCTATTTTCTGAGGCTTCAGATGGCGTCCCGTGATTCGAAATGCATCACGTGAAAGTAATGCCAGCCAGTGAGAAATAGTAGGAGTGCTCTGGTCTGAGGTAAGCATCTCCGCTACTGGAAGTATACATGATGAGTCTGAGGGTACTCTGGTGCACAAGGCATAGTATAAAATTTGGTGTTTAATTGCAGGTTGCCTCTTTACAACAGATCCTGTGGCATCAAGGTATAGCTCACATAAACCTACTCTCTGAAGATCTGACAGCAGGTGAAGTTGCACTTCCATATACATGTGTAATGCAAAAGGTGATACAGCAATGTACTGAACATATGAATGACCCGTTTTATAAACAAAATGTTCAGCAGCATCCTGTTTCCCTTGTATGTTAATGCAGTCTTGGAAAATGTTGCAGTCTGTCCGCCCATCAAGATTACCTTCACTAGAAATTTTTTGGAGTACTGAAGAAGTCCTTATTTCATTGTGGTTGCCTGCAATTAATGCATTAGGATCACAACGATTGATGAGCCTAATCCTCAGCTGACTTGGAGTATCTCCTTTAAGTTCTTTTCTTAGTTTAATTCTTTCTGGAAGCCGTGTGTGTCTTTTGTATTCGTGGCCAATTTTGTGACAGATTTCTCCTTTCACATTGATATTGATTCTAACAGAATTTGCTTCCTTTTGAGGCCTATTCTTAATACTCATGTATAGCATAATGCACCCGTTAAATTTACATTTTGCTTTGCCATACCAAAATGGAGCATTTATTTTCCTAGAATTCTTGCTTTTAATGCGGTTGTATGTGAAAGTGAACACACAAAATTTATTGTACTCCTGAATTTTCCTCCCCAACACAGTTGCCCAACCAGCCTGTAATCCAGATTGTGATGTGTTGAAGTATATCTTCCTCCATTCACTTATACACAAAGTGATTGTAAAGGTTGGTAAGCATGAAGCTCTAAATTCCCCAGAAGTGGAAACAGGTAGCTCTGTAGAAAGCATCTGCTGCAAGGTAGAATTTCTAACCACCACCTCTCCATTGCTGAGACTCATCTCATTGTCTCCAGAAATAGATAGCTGATCATCATGAAGGTCAACAGTATTATCTTCAGATAGGTTATCATTGCTAAGTATACTGTTTTTGGTGTCCTCACAGATGGGACAAAGCCATGGTTTTTGCTGTGCAACATTAACTATAGATTCATGGCTTCTGTTAATTGTAGGAAACCAGTCTTTGCATTTATCACACTGCACAGAAGAGTGTGAAACTTCAGGCTTCTTTAAAAAACGAGATGTTTCCGCCTCTTGAATCTTTAGAATGGTTTTAGTTCTTAGTCCCCTTCTGTCTTCATGCCAAAAATTATACAGCCATTTCCTGAATTGTATAGTATTTGAATGTAACTTACTTGCTATCCTTCCCCAGATGGAAGTGTTCTTTCGATAGCCTTGTCTCTGTAGCAAAGGATACTCTTCCAAGAATGCATTTATGATTTTGTCCTCAAAGGCAGGATCATTGTGTCTGGATTTCCAAGGCATTTTAACAAACCGCAGACAATGACAGTGTTACACCAGTTAGATGGGTCTCCTCTTAATTTGGGGGAATCAGCAATATATATATACACACACACACACACACACATACATACACCTGTTTGTAAATGTTCTAACACAACCTTGGGACAATGAACTGATTGCTTTTATATTACCTTTGAACATTTAGTTAGAAAGGAAAGGTGAAATAGAGAGGCACAATACCCAGATTATTCGGAAAAAGTACTGTTAAGTATTCGCTATACATTTCCAGATGAGTGAAATGGTTTTGGGGAGAGTTTTCCCAGGAAGAAGGAATGATTCCAAGATCCCTGAATAGAATTTTAATTACTTAGGTAACGGCTGTCAGTTATAAAGTGACCTGCAAGTGGGCCTTTAACACAAATGCTAAGGGAGCTGATAACTACTCATTTGTCCTGGAGCCACCACACTTAGGAGCAGATGGCAGAACAAATGGCCTTTGAACCAGGACCCAGCACAAACCCCCTTGAAGAGCACAGTACCCTGAATGTATGATGTGTGGTGTATGATATGTGGTGCTCAAAACTTAATTTTGGGGTGCAGAAGGCTCACAAATGTCACAAACATTTCTTCACAATACAGGATTTTCAGGGGCCACCACAAATAGAAACAGGTGATACCAGAACCAGTGTGTGGACCAAGCAACACTGTATGTCCTTTTGCAGGGGACAGTAGTTCCCTGTACAAAACTTCTTTGCAACACAGGATTCGGGGGGGGGGCACCCAAAAAGAAGTCAATAGCACCAGAACCGGTGTTTGGACCAGGCACCGCTGTATGTCTTCTTGGAGGGGACAGTCTCTGGAGTGTGGTGATGTATCATTTGGGGTGGTCCAAAGATTATTTTGGGGTGCAGTGCCTGTATGGGCATCTGTCCTGGGGGCACCCCACTTGGGAGCCGCTGGCACAAGAACTGAACTTTGGACCAGGACCCAGTATGCGCCATCTCGAAGGGCACAGTCCCCTGAATGTGGGGGTGTATGATATGTGGTGGTCCAATCCATATTTTGGGGTGCAGAGCTCCAGTTCCTTATTCAAAACCTCTTTGCAATACAGGTTTCTGGGGGGGGGGACCCAAAAACAAGCTAATGGCACCAGAACCAGTGTTTGGACCGGGCACCGCTGTATGTCTTCTTGGAGGGGACAGTCTCTGGAGTGTGGGGATGTGTCATTTGGGGTGGTCCAGAGATTATTTTGGGGTGCAGGGTCTGCATGTGCCTTGGCCCTGGGGGCACCTCACTTGGGAGCCGCTGGCACAAGACCCGGACTTTGGACCAGAACCCAGCATATGTCATCTCGAAGGGCACAGTCCCCTGAATGTGGGGGTGTATGATATGTGGTGGTCCAATTCATATTTTGGGGTGCAGAGCTCCAGTTCCTTATTCAAAACCTCTTTGCAATACAGGTTTCTGGGGGGGGAACCCAAAAAGAAGCCAATGGCACCAGAACCAGTGTTTGGACCGGGCACCGCTGCATGTCTTCTTGGAGGGGACAGTCTCTGGAGTGTGGGGATGTGTCATTTGGGGTGGTCCAAAGATTATTTTGGGGTGCAGTGCCTGTATGGGCATCTGTCCTGGGGGCACCCCACTTGGGAGCCGCTGGCACAAGAACCGAACTTTGGACCAGGACCCAGCATGCGCCATCTCGAAGGGCACGGTCCCCTGAATGTGGGGGTGTATGATATGTGGTGGTCCAATCCATATTTTGGGGTGCAGAGCTCCAGTTCCTTATTCAAAACCTCTTTGCAATACAGGTTTCTGGGGGGGGGGACCCAAAAACAAGCCAATGGCACCAGAACCAGTGTTTGGACCGGGCACCGCTGTATGTCTTCTTGGAGGGGACAGTCTCTGGAGTGTGGGGATGTGTCATTTGGGGTGGTCCAAAGATTATTTTGGGGTGCAGTGCCTGTATGGGCATCTGTCCTGGGGGCACCCCACTTGGGAGCCGCTGGCACAAGAACCGAACTTTGGACCAGGACCCAGCATGCGCCATCTCGAAGGGCACGGTCCCCTGAATGTGGGGGTGTATGATATGTGGTGGTCCAATCCATATTTTGGGGTGCAGAGCTCCAGTTCCTTATTCAAAACCTCTTTGCAATACAGGTTTCTGGGGGGGGGCCCAAAAACAAGCCAATGGCACCAGAACCAGTGTTTGGACCGGGCACCGCTGTATGTCTTCTTGGAGGGGACAGTCTCTGGAGTGTGGGGATGTGTCATTTGGGGTGGTCCAAAGATTATTTTGGGGTGCAGTGCCTGTATGGGCATCTGTCCTGGGGGCACCCCACTTGGGAGCCGCTGGCACAAGAACCGAACTTTGGACCAGGACCCAGCATGCGCCATCTCGAAGGGCACGGTCCCCTGAATGTGGGGGTGTATGATATGTGGTGGTCCAATCCATATTTTGGGGTGCAGAGCTCCAGTTCCTTATTCAAAACCTCTTTGCAATACAGGTTTCTGGGGGGGGGCCCAAAAACAAGCCAATGGCACCAGAACCAGTGTTTGGACCGGGCACCGCTGTATGTCTTCTTGGAGGGGACAGTCTCTGGAGTGTAGGGATGTGTCATTTGGGGTGGTCCAAAGATTATTTTGGGGTGCAGGGTCTGCATGTGCCTTGGTCCTGGGGGCACCTCACTTGGGAGCCGCTGGCACAAGAACCGGACTTTGGACCAGGACCCAGCATATGTCATTTCGAAGGGCACAGTCCCCTGAATGTGGGGGTGTATGATATGGGGTGGTCCAATCCATATTCTGGGGTGCAGAGCTCCAGTTCCTTATTCAAAACCTCTTTGCAATACAGGTTTCTGGGGGGGGAACCCAAAAAGAAGCCAATGGCACCAGAACCAGTGTTTGGACCGGGCACCGCTGCATGTCTTCTTGGAGGGGACAGTCTCTGGAGTGTGGGGATGTGTCATTTGGGGTGGTCCAAAGATTATTTTGGGGTGCAGGGTCTGCATGTGCCTTGGTCCTGGGGGCACCTCACTTGGGAGCCGCTGGCACAAGAACCGAACTTTGGACCAGGACCCAGCATATGTCATTTCGAAGGGCACCGTCCCGTGAATGTGGGGGTGTATGATATGGGGTGGTCCAATCCATATTTTGGGGTGCAGAGCTCCAGTTCCTTATTCAAAACCTCTTTGCAATACAGGTTTCTGGGGGGGGGACCCAAAAACAAGCCAATGGCACCAGAACCAGTGTTTGGACCGGGCACCTCTGTATGTCTTCTTGGAGGGGACAGTCTCTGGAGTGTGGGGATGTGTCATTTGGGGTGGTCCAAAGATTATTTTGGGGTGCAGTGCCTGTATGGGCATCTGTCCTGGGGGCACCCCACTTGGGAGCCGCTGGCACAAGAACCGAACTTTGGACCAGGACCCAGCATGCGCCATCTCGAAGGGCACGGTCCCCTGAATGTGGGGGTGTATGATATGTGGTGGTCCAATCCATATTTTGGGGTGCAGAGCTCCAGTTCCTTATTCAAAACCTCTTTGCAATACAGGTTTCTGGGGGGGGGACCCAAAAACAAGCCAATGGCACCAGAACCAGTGTTTGGACCGGGCACCTCTGTATGTCTTCTTGGAGGGGACAGTCTCTGGAGTGTGGGGATGTGTCATTTGGGGTGGTCCAAACATTATTTTGGGGTGCAGTGCCTGTATGGGCATCTGTCCTGGGGGCACCCCACTTGGGAGCCGCTGGCACAAGAACCGAACTTTGGACCAGGACCCAGCATGCGCCATCTGGAAGGGCACGGTCCCCTGAATGTGGGGGTGTATGATATGTGGTGGTCCAATCCATATTTTGGGGTGCAGAGCTCCAGTTCCTTATTCAAAACCTCTTTGCAATACAGGTTTCTGGGGGGGGGGGCCCAAAAACAAGCCAATGGCACCAGAACCAGTGTTTGGACCGGGCACCTCTGTATGTCTTCTTGGAGGGGACAGTCTCTGGAGTGTGGGGATGTGTCATTTGGGGTGGTCCAAAGATTATTTTGGGGTGCAGTGCCTGTATGGGCATCTGTCCTGGGGGCACCCCACTTGGGAGCCGCTGGCACAAGAACCGAACTTTGGACCAGGACCCAGCATGCGCCATCTCGAAGGGCACGGTCCCCTGAATGTGGGGGTGTATGGTATGTGGTGGTCCAATCCATATTTTGGGGTGCAGAGCTCCAGTTCCTTATTCAAAACCTCTTTGCAATACAGGTTTCTGGGGGGGGGGACCCAAAAACAAGCCAATGGCACCAGAACCAGTGTTTGGACCGGGCACCTCTGTATGTCTTCTTGGAGGGGACAGTCTCTGGAGTGTGGGGATGTGTCATTTGGGGTGGTCCAAAGATTATTTTGGGGTGCAGTGCCTGTATGGGCATCTGTCCTGGGGGCACCCCACTTGGGAGCCGCTGGCACAAGAACCGAACTTTGGACCAGGACCCAGCATGCGCCATCTCGAAGGGCACGGTCCCCTGAATGTGGGGGTGTATGATATGTGGTGGTCCAATCCATATTTTGGGGTGCAGAGCTCCAGTTCCTTATTCAAAACCTCTTTGCAATACAGGTTTCTGGGGGGGGGACCCAAAAACAAGCCAATGGCACCAGAACCAGTGTTTGGACCGGGCACCTCTGTATGTCTTCTTGGAGGGGACAGTCTCTGGAGTGTGGGGATGTGTCATTTGGGGTGGTCCAAAGATTATTTTGGGGTGCAGTGCCTGTATGGGCATCTGTCCTGGGGGCACCCCACTTGGGAGCCGCTGGCACAAGAACCGAACTTTGGACCAGGACCCAGCATGCGCCATCTCGAAGGGCACGGTCCCCTGAATGTGGGGGTGTATGATATGTGGTGGTCCAATCCATATTTTGGGGTGCAGAGCTCCAGTTCCTTATTCAAAACCTCTTTGCAATACAGGTTTCTGGGGGGGGGACCCAAAAACAAGCCAATGGCATTCCTTATTCAAAACCTCTTTGCAATACAGGTTTCTGGGGGGGGGGACCCAAAAACAAGCCAATGGCACCAGAACCAGTGTTTGGACCGGGCACCGCTGTATGTCTTCTTGGAGGGGACAGTCTCTGGAGTGTGGGGATGTGTCATTTGGGGTGGTCCAAAGATTATTTTGGGGTGCAGTGCCTGTATGGGCATCTGTCCTGGGGGCACCCCACTTGGGAGCCGCTGGCACAAGAACCGAACTTTGGACCAGGACCCAGCATGCGCCATCTCGAAGGGCACGGTCCCCTGAATGTGGGGGTGTATCATATGTGGTGGTCCAATCCATATCTTGGGGTGTAGAGCTTTTGTAATGTCCGCAAAATCATTCAGGAACTAGGAAATGTGAATAAGGAACTGGGAATAGGGAACGAACTGGGAATAAGGAACCAACTTCAGCCTCCTACCTAACATGCAGTTGCATTAGGTCCTGGTTCAGCTAATGTTATTTGCAGACTTTCTCTACTTGAGCTGTGGAGTGGAAAAGCACCCTGGAATTAACTCTTTTTTAAGCCCACGAGGCACAGGCTGAAGAGAGCTATTGTATTTGGGATGGCAGCATGCCCTCCTCCTTATTCCTCGTATTTATCAGTCCCTCTTTAATCATAGAATCATAGAGTTGGAAGGGACCACCAGGGTCTAGTCCAGCCCTCTGCACAATGCAGGAAATTCACAACTACCTCCCCCCCCCCGACTCCTAGAGACCAGAAGATGGCCAAGATGCCTTCCCTCTCATCATCTGCCTAAGGTCACAGAATCAGCATTGCCGACAGATGGCCATCTAACGTCTTCTTAAAAACTTCCAGGGAAGGAGAGCTTACCACCTCCTGAGGAAGCCTGTTCCACTGAGGAACTGCTCAGAATCTGTAGCATTTACTCTATCTGCCATAAAATAGCTGCAAATTCAGCCCTGGAACACTGGCAGAGCCTCAGTGATTTCAATGGGCATGAGCAGCTGATGAACAGGGATGTGGTTGTCTATCTAACCCATCTTCAGAAAGAACACTGCACTGCAATATGGCAAGAAAACTGTGAGTTCCATTGTTTCCTCAATGAGCTCTTTCAAGGCTCCATTTCCCTCCTCCTTGGCACCTGCCCCAGGCTCTTCAATTAACTCGGGTCCAATTCTGAGTACTTCCATTCTTCATAGAAATTCTCATTAGTTCCCATAGAGATGCAAAGAGGCAGATGACAGAGATTCCAGGAACCACTTGACAAACTCAACTAAGATTTCATATCTAGTCAGAAATCCTCAATGATGAAAAGCTTTTCAATGGACTAGATAGTAATTGAGGGTGCAGCCCCTCCCTGGATGCACTCCGCTATTTGGCATGGAGCACAGCATCACTCTCCTTTCATCTTCTTGGCACCTGAACATGCCAGGCACCTTGTACAGTAGGCCAATGTACTTCCTGTTTTCCTCTACAACACAGCTGTTCTTCTTTGACCCAGTGTTCTGCCCATGAATTAACTCAAGCTTGGAATAAATTCTGGGCCAGGCACTGGCTTAGAAGAGAGGCAGGCAGGGAGGGAGAAAATTTCTGTTGGATAGGGTTGCTAGCTCTGGGTTGGGAAATACCTGGAGATTTTGGGGGTGGAGCCTGAGGAGGGCGGGGTTTGGAGAGAGGAGGGACTTCAATGCCATGGAGTCCAAATTGCCAAAGTGGCCATTTTCTCCAGGGGGACTAATCTCTGTTGCCTGGAGATCAGTTGTAATAGTGAGAGATCTCCAGCCACCACATGGAGGTTGGCAGCCCTACTGTTGGAGTATATGATTCCTCGACATTCTTGGGATTGTATTTTCACCAGGAGGGAGCAAAGCCCCTGTTTCAAAGACACACTTAACTGGAGATAAACTGGGTCTTACTTCCAGGCTCCAAAAGGGAACATGCTCGTCAGTGTCAAGGAAAAATTCCAAACAGATTTTGCAGTTCTGTCCAGGTAAAACCTACTGTATATTTTGAAGGGATTTCCCAGAATCCGCAGCAGGTTGATGACCCCATGCTATGCTGGGGCTCACTAGGCATGGGCAGAACCCTTTGAATATCAGTACAATGCTATTGTTGGATGTGTCATTGCTTAAAAATCCTGGTATAAACTATGGTATGTGAAGAGACTGCAAAACCCTGCCCACTGCTCTGGAAACCGGACTGCAAAGAGCCACCACCAGCCCCCAGCAACGATCCTCGCTGGGTACACACTCAGATCCAGCCAAACATCCATCCTAGTCGTCTTCCCCCTCCCTGAACACTGCCAGTGCCTGTAGGTAGGGCAGTGAGGTTCTAGATGATATTGTGCTGCATGCAGTATGCACTGGGAAGTCATGATTAATAATGGCTTTCTGGATTACCCCTCCCTGTACCAAAGAAGAGACATGTGCAGTGTGCTATTGTAGTGCCCAAATATATAAGGGCTAGTATAAAACTATACTATATGTACACATATATACATATGTAGATGTTTGGGAATGTTGGCATCCACAACTATAAGTTGCCAACAGCTTACACTTGCGTACCTGGTACTGCCTCACCCCAGTAGAGAGAAAGCTGTCTCTGAATTACCTCTATCCTTAGGAATGTGGTTTCTGGTTACTAGCTCACAAAATCAAGCACTCACTCAGTGATGCCTTCGGGCAATATCTATAGGCTATGCTAATTAATGCAGGAGTAGACACCTAACGTGTATTGGTGCTTTTGTGTATCAATCTGCTTGTCAGCAGCTATGAGCCTGCCCCATTCGAATGCATAAATGATACTGAGTTTCCTTTGTTCTTGGGTGAGTAACCCTGCATCTTATCTGTGGTTATTTCACCCCAGGTCTGTGTTTAGCTAAATAAAGAACTGTTGCTTTTAACTTAACCTCCTCCTTGTTGTCTATCATTGGACTCTATAAGACAACCAGGCACTTCACTATCACTACACATGACAACCTACATGTAGCTTTCACCCTTCGTCTTACAAATAATACTTGGAGAAATACAGGTGTACTTGACAAGGAATTATATAGCTGTATCAGGACTAGTGACTGTGTTCCATTAATCTGAAATAGAAGGAAGGGTTATGATCCAGCTGTATCCTTTACATCACTAAGGTGTGATGTAAGATAATCCAGTGCCAAAACTGCTCCTGGCATACTGCACATTAGCTAATGCAGTTGTATCAGTGATCACACTTGTCTGCAGGCCTGATTCCTTATGCCCATTGCATAGGAGCCCAGATTGCATGGAAACCCAATCCATGGATTGGTGGAGATTAGGGTTGCCAACTTTCAGGTGGCACCTGGAGATCTCCTGCTATTAAAATTGATTTGCAGATGACCAAGATCAATTGCCCTGGAGAAAATGGCTTCTTTGGAGGATAGAATCTATAGCATTATACTCTGCCAACGTCCCCAAACCCCACCCTGCTCAGGCTCCACCCCCAAACCCTCCAGGTATTTCCCAACCCCAGGTACTAGCTGGAGATCTCTTGCCATTACAACTGTTCTCCAGCCGATAGAGATCAGTTCACCTGGAGAAAATGGCCACTTTGGCAATTGGACTCTATGGCATTGAAGTTCCTCCTCTCCCCAAACCCCGCCTTCCTCAGGCTCCACCCCAAAAACCTCCCGCCGGTGGCGAAGAGGGACCTGGCAAACCTAGGTGACAGATCAGTTCCCCTAGAGAAAATGGCTGCTTGGGCAACTGGACTCTATGGCATTGAAATCCCTCCCCTCTCCAAACCCTGCCCTCCTCAGGCTCCACCCCCAAAATATCCAGGTATTTCCCAACCCAGAGCTGCCAGCCTTAATCACAGAGGAGATGTAGCCCAAGCTGCTGCTATCCCAGGGGAATTCCCACACAGAGCTAGGAATGGGACTTGGCCATACATTTCTATGCTTGCTTTGTTGCCTAGCCAAATGACTGTAACACTGTATGCATTTTTAGTGTATTATTATTTGAACAGATTAATTTTTTATGTAGAGCACATTGTGGTACCAAGAGACATGTCCTTTTGCAGTTATATCATTAAGAAATGTAGCACTGAAGACTGCTGAACAAGAGTCCATAAAACAGTGTGGGGTTGTGGCCTTTGCAAGGTCCCTGGAGCAGTGGGCTGGGCAGATTACCATAGTGGAAGGGGCCACAAAGCACCAGAGGCAATTACTCAGACAGTTGTCAGAAGCTCAGCTCTGTATGAGGAGATCAGGCCTGCTTTTGATTCAAAGAATGCTAATAAGCATTAATTATGGGCACAAAGATATTCTTACTCTTGGCTATCAGCAGGCCGTTGTAATCAGTTCTTGGCCCTTTAAGTGGCTCTGGTGGGAAGTTCCTCAAACTGTACTTTGTTCTATGTTGGTGTACAGCATTTAATATTTTTCCAGGGTATTCTAGCTAGCTGTGTCACAAAAAATAATATTCTGGGCTGAGAGCCTTAATCGAGGCAAATGGAATTACACAGGTTTAGCTACTCCTTGTTTCTTATTAGCTTTTTGTGTTACCATGTTGCCTGTGCGTAGGGTGGGATCCAGCGATATGTGAGCAGAAAAATGTTCTTAACGCTGTTCTGCTTACACAGTTGTATGATGGCGGCAGCAACACATAGCACTTTAATATAATTTTAAGACAATAACAATGTGCATATGGAGCAACAGAATATACAGATGGTTCAACTGATTTTATTTAATGTGACTTTAGAAATTGCATCAGAAGAAATGCCTTGTGCTATGTCATGTGCATATGGAATAAATAGTGAGGATACAATCACTTTCATCTAACACAAGAAGACAGCAAGGAATAATTTTAGCACTTCTGCTTGTGCCAGGACCGGCAGTAGTGGAAAATGTCCCCAAGTTCCAGCCGACTCATTTCCAGCTCTGGAAAAGGGAAAGATCATTGGGAGGACGGGTGTCCTCCTTCCATGTAGCTTGGCAGTGTGTGGCCTTTGGTGTCAGGCCACTATTGATCATTTGCTCTCTCTCCTCATTGCCCTCAGATCTGCACTGATCTTCCCACAATCTTCAGTTTGCGTGATCATCAGTGTTCCTCTGGAGGGCTGCACCAGGACATCTTCTGGGTGGGCGGGGCAGCTGGTTCACAGACCCTCCTCATAGGGTTGCCAGGTCCCTCTTCACCACTGGTGGGAGGCTTTTGGGGCGGAGCCTGAGGAGGGTGGGGTTTGGGGAGGGGAGGGACTTCAATGCCATAGAATCCAATTGCCGAAGCTGCCATTTTGTCCAGATGAACTGATCTCTATTGGCTGGAGATCAGTTGTAATAGCAGGAGATCTCCTGCCATTACCTGGAGGTTGGCAACCCTACTTCCTCATCTTCTTCCTTCTGCAAAGCACCCTACCACCCCCCTTCCATTTAGCAGCTCCTTCCATTCACCCTCCTTCCCTAGTTTGTGCTGCACAACTGGGTTGAAGTGGGGCCCTGCCTGGGTTTTCATGGTAATCAACATAGATAACTTTAGACCATCTCTTTTTAATTTTTTTTTATTATACAGTATTATTAAAAACAAAACATGAACTGGTTACAGTAGGAACTGAGATTACTACAAATGATATAGAAGTACACAATCCATAGTCTCCTTTAGAGATAACATAGTAAACATATAATAGTATACATGTTTAGACCATCTCTTTAACAGGCTGCTCCCCCCACCCCGTCTCAGTTGTGTTAACCTGCAACAGAATACATCTAAGTGCTGGCAGCCATTATCCCCCCCCCCATTTCTAGTCTTACCTATAAATTAATTTTT
Source organism: Euleptes europaea (assembly GCF_029931775.1). Classification (NCBI taxonomy): domain Eukaryota; kingdom Metazoa; phylum Chordata; class Lepidosauria; order Squamata; family Sphaerodactylidae; genus Euleptes; species Euleptes europaea. The sequence continues at coordinate 84,439,100 of NC_079313.1, forward strand.
AAAAAGAAACGATAAAAAATAATAAAAAGACAGATATATAAACAGCTAAGGGAGAAAGAGATAAGAAAAGAAGCACTTCTGGCTACCTTTTGGCAAGGCCCCCCTCTGCTTTTCTCTGATGGCCATGTCACCCAAGAGGGGAACCATGTGAACTAAGTGGACAGTGGGTCTCCGTGGGGCCATAGCAGCCAATCCAATGCAGCACAGAATTTGAGGGCTTTGCCCCCAAGGCCTTGCACAGGTGCCGGAAATTTTTATTTCAGTGGCAATCTAAACATACCCTGGTGTTTCAGGACAAGTCTTGCACTTGGTGATGCTCAGTTGTGTTCTAACTGTGCATGAGAAGTATCATTGCCATGGTGAAATTATGCAGGCTGAATGACGGTAAACTGATAAGATGCCCCAAATTACCCTCTGCTTCCAGCTGGGCTCACTTAAGCCCTTTAAATAGATTTAGCTGCAGCCACCAGCATAAACATCCAATTCCATGAAGCCCGCCAACATTTCATTCCTTCCGATGGTGAGATTTATTTTCAAAGCTTTAATTTGAACAATTGTAGGATGTTTGTTTATTAATAATAGCTAAGTCCCACCCAGGAAATCCTACACAAAACACACTTGGAGGGAAGGGGGATGGGAATGACACAGAGCTCAGCGAAACTAGGACCCTCTGTATGGTTTATGTAATCCTTCTTTTCTAACGCTTCTTAAGTCGATCTTCTTGTCCCCATCTGACCCTATGTGGCTACCAGATATTGTTGGAATTCTAATTTTAGTTATATTGCAGAAGATGCACAATTTGGGTAGTAAACTTTTATTTTTAATGCCATATGAGAGAAGGTAACCAAAAGAACAAACTGAGAAATCATACTCTAACACAGCAATCATGCTCTAGGCTGATCCTGCATTGTGCAGGGAGTTGGACTAGATGGCCTATATGGCCCCTTCCAACTCTATGATTGTATGAAGGCTATTAATTTCAATGGCCTAGTGCATACTTAACTTGGATTGGTGCCTGGATAGTGAGGCAGGATGCTAAATTGTGTTCAACAGGTGCCACTTTTGAACAAGCTGGCAGCTCAGGGCCACATCCAGTGTCTGAAGGGTGACCAGTAGAGGAAACAACATAAGGTCTCTCTATTCCCTTCCCCTGCAGGGCTGACTGGGTTGTGTGATATAGACCAGTCCCTTGGCCTTTTCACACATTAGCAAGAAGGCTGTGGTTGCTGCTGGGTATATACTTCACAGGACGTTTCAGCTGATGTGATCTGGCCATAGTTATACATACTCTGATCACATCCAGATTGCATTACTGTAGGGTACTACCTTTGAAAACCATGCAGAAGTACTAAGATTGCTGTCTGGTGCAGGTATAAAGACAACTTATTCTGCCAACTTAAAGGACTCCACTGGCTGCCCAGTTGTTTCTGGGTGTAAGTGATCTGCAACCAGAGTATGTATATACTGTGGTTATACTCCTCCGCATCTATTAAAGTCTTCTGGAGTGGCCCTTATCTGTGTGCCTCCTCCATCAAAAGCAAGGGCTTGCGTGATCTTCTGGTGCCTTGATTTTGGGACACCCACTCTACAAACCTTTGCCTGGTCCCTGCTTAGTTTTAGGAAGATTTCTGTTTTCCCAGGCTCTAAGCTCTCTCTCCCTCACTTCCTACTTTAGTCTTTGAAATGTGTCTTGCTTTTTCACTGCTCTTTTTTTTACTGTTGGGTTTAAATTATTCCCTGGATTTTTATTACTGTTTTTATTTCAACTAATTTGTAATGGTTGTTTTAGATTGATTGTTGTAGTAGTTTTATTTATATTGATTGTTCTTGTAGTTTTATTTATATTGTTTTATGTCTTATTGGAAGCTGCATTGGGAACCTTTTTTCACACTGAAAATAACAGGATATAAATTGATTAAGTAACAAATAACTGACACCTGTTTATTGCATCTACACTTTCCATGTTTTCAAGTGTACATTTAAGAACAAAATAGTTCTGCCTTTAAAAATGTAATGTGTAAAGGGAGGAGGCTCAGTGAAATTTTCAAAATTTACTTAGTGCTACAATCCTTCTGGTAGATTTTAATTGCTTTCCCTTGCAGGATGCAGCTTTCAAAAGGACATGGTTGGTGAGTTAAGCAGAGTTTCCATCACTTGGCATAATTTATGCAAGAATGTTACCCACGTATCATATTCTCTGTGCCACAATGGCCTGGCATTTGGAAAGGGATGTTTAGAAGATAGGTCTGGGGCTTTTTTGGAGCTTAGTCACAAGAGTGAAGTAATCAAAAGCTTACGAAAACAAACAAACATACAAAAACGAAACAAAAACCTTGAACAGGCATTTAGTGGCTGCCTGAAGACAAGTTTTGGGGTGATTTGAGCCACATGTGTGTTCCAAGCTAACCCTGCACTTTGGACACATCTGAGCAAAAGTGGTTGTGATGAACAGCTAACTGCCAATGCCTTATACCGGTCTGAGAACCCTAATTGACAGGGTGGGGGGGTTTCAAAAAAGAATTCTACTGTTGACCTGGGAGAGTGGCAGTTGAGAGTGGCTGTTAGTAGTTGGCCACTGTGTGTGTGTGTGTGTTAAGTGCCGTCAAGTCGCTTCCGACTCATGGCGACCCTATGAATGAAAGTCCTCCAAAATGTCCTATCTTTGACAGCCCTGCTCAGATCCTGCAAATTGAAGGCTGTGGCTTCCTTTATTAAGTCAATCCATCTCTTGTTGGATCTTCCTCTTTTCCTGCTGCCCTCAACTTTTCCTAGCATGACTGTCTTTTCCAGTGACTCTTGTCGTGTCTCATGACGTGACCAAAATACGATAGCCTCAGTTTAGTCATTTTAGCTTCTAGGGTCAGTTCAGGCTTGATTTGATCTAGAACCCACTGATTTGTTTTTTTGGCAGTCCACGGAATCCGTAACCCTCTCCTCCAACACCACATTTCAAAGGAATCTATTTTCTTCCTATCAGCTTTCTTCACTGTCCAGCTTTCACACCCATACATAGTAATAGGGAATACGATGGCATGAATTAATCTAGTCTTGGTGAGTTGGCCACTAGGGAGTGAAAAAGGAGAGTAGCGTAGGAGTGAGGAGAATCCTGGGACAGGGAAGTGAAACTGGTAGTCCTTTCCTGAGGGAAAAAGCTCCAATGAAAAGGGCGTGATCCCTATCAAGTGTTGTGTGTGTGTGTGTGTGTGAAGTGCCGTCAAGTCGCTTCTGACTCATGGCGACCCTATGAATCAATGTCCTCCAAAGTGTCCTATCCTTAACAGCCTTGCTCAGATCTTGCAAACTGAAGGCCGTGGCTTCCTTTATAGAGTCAATCCATCTCTTGTTGGGTCTTCCTCTTTTCCTGCTGCCCTCAACTTTTCCTAGCATGATTGTCTTTTCCAGTGACTCTTGTTTTCTCATGTGTCCAAAGTATCAAGTGTTAAAGAAGGAAAATTGGAACCTGTGTGTATGTTCCTGCCTCCACAGACTTTAGAAATTTTGTGTCAAATAAGCTTATGCCAATTTATCTAAGGAGTGACAAACAAGCCATCTCTCTCAACAGTTACAAACACCTGTCAGTAGAACAAAACAGCTACATTCTTGTGACAAACAATCTATTGTACACAGTTATACAAAGTCTCCTTCATTCTTGTTGCTTTTTCACCTGACAAGTTTAAACCTGTCTGACTTGACCATTTCCCTGTGAGAGTAAAACAAAAGTTTGTGTGTTATGAATTAATATCAGCTTCTTATGTGCCATATTCAAACATGTACTAATGAAGAATTTTTCAGTTCCTCAGCTTCCTAGGCTGGGCCAGAATGTGTGTCTCTCTCTATATTTTACACGTCTGGGGGATTGGGGAACCATCATATTGGTGGCAGAGGTGGGTTGGACAGAGAACCAAAGAAAACATAAAAGGAGCTGCTTGGTTAAGAGAAAAGGGGAAGTGGGTAATCGTTATTTATAGAATCCCCTCCTTATGCAATTGAGGCCATATGTGTGTCAAAAAACTATTCTACATTCACAAGCCTATATAGTAACCTATTGGCCACTGCTTGTATAGGTTGTTGCTAGATGCTGCGGAGGGTAGGCAAACCAACTGACTTATATAGCAGTGTATCTAGTTGGTCATACGCACCCAAAAAGTCCAATGAAACATTTATGCATTGCAATATTTAATTCATTTATACCCCACCTTTCTCCACAATGGGGATCCAAAGCAGCTTACAACTCCATTTTATCCTCACAACAACCCTGTGAGGTTAGGCTGGGGATGCCTACCCATTCGGCTCATATTCTGTTCACTGGTCACGAGCAGGAAGTCAATGTTTCATTATTCCATTTAGCTGATCACAAACAGTTCAAGCCTATTCAGTGAATTACTTTTCATATATTTAAACAGTGCAGTACAATGCAATTGGCATATTTCAGGCAAGTTCTCACATAGCACGATTGGAACACTAGTTTTCCCTCTCACCCGAAAACCAGCCTTTGCTGCATACCCCTCAGCAGCCAATCATATAAAAATGGTGAGCAAATCAGTCAGTTAACCAGTGATTATAAACAAACACTTTAAAAAAAGGTCTTACCTTTTGGTGTTTAAGTCTGTGTTACCAAGGTTGGTTGGCACACCAGCATTTTCACATAACCTTATAGCAGATGTAGTTCCCCTCCCACATCATTGAACTACCTTACCATCCATGACCTTGGGGGAGAACTGACTTCACCTACTGTGCCTATGCAAAAGCGTCCGCAGGGCAAGGCAAGGCAACCCCACCATTACAGTTGGTGTGCAGCTGCAAAGCTGTTCAAGTAGCTATTTTACTTGGAGAGCAGTGAGGCAGAGCAATCAGAAGCTCAACTAATGAGTAATCATGGCTGTCAAGCACAATGTTTGCCTGCCATTGTCGGTTTACTACAAATATCACAGCATCCCTAACTACATCTCCGCTTGCCTTTCACTCAGAATGGATATGGACTTGCATTCCCAACTCTCTCTCTCTCAAAACATGGCTGTTGAATGTTTACTTTATTCCAGAAAATATTTATAGCCTCCCTTCCACAGAAGCTGCCACACGATCATATAAATTCCACAAGAGAAATGGAGAACCATGAAATACGCCCCCATGGCTAGGATAAGAATAAATAACATGGCTCAAATTAGCAGCAAATGTAGATACATTTGCTGCTAATTTGAGCCATGTTATTTATTCTTATCCTCATGTCTGGGCCAATGCACAGGTTATGCCATAGCATACAGTCTCCTCACACCTCAAGCAGATGAGCACCTCTGAATTGGGACCATTGTGATTTACCCCACTCTGTTTCAGAAGCACACTCCTTCAGGTCAATATATCAGTTCTTTTCTAAAGGGAATAGGCGTTTGTGGATCTGAGGAATTTGCCTTTGTTTGCCCTGAGCCTACAGATAATGCAGATACACATTTAAAAAGTAACTTAATCTTGAGACATTTAGTGAACAATTGCTTCAGAATGTGTCCACTACTCGAATAATAAGGAAGGCAAAAGGGCATGATAATAGGAGCTTTGGTGGGAAAGAGATTGATAGAAGAAGAGAAAAATGATTGGTGTTATGCCAAGCACAGGGGGTCTCCGTTTATTGGGGGAAATTAGCTGGAGACTAGATAAAGCTGTATGAGAGGCTGGAGTGGGGGTCTTTTAACCAATTCTGCTCCAGGTGAGAAAACCAAAATGGAAGAACCCAATAAAGAAACGTCTTATGAATTTTAAGGGTTTTATTAAAAGTAATCAAATTTGTTGCACACACACAATTCCCAACACATACAGAACTTAGGAAATAAAGGTTTGAGGGTCCCAAGTGGGTTTATAGTTACCTTCCTGAAGAGTGAGGTCCAGAATGACAGCTGCAAGAAGGGAGGGGGGGAAAGGAACTGCATGCCAAGTGTAGGGCTCACATTTTGTGAAAATGGCAGCAGCCTGCTCGAGCAAATGGAGATATATTTATACCGGAGGAGGAGGAGGTATTCTGCAGTTGGCAATGCCTGGTGATGGCTGAACATTGCCATGAGACCCCTTTTGTCTCTGGCTACACAGCAGTGATGCATCCTTTGCCCAATAGCTCCATTCCTGTACACCATGGGTGGGGAACCTTTTTTCCGCCAAGGGCCATTTGGATATTTATAACATCATTCATGGGCCATACAAAATTATCAACTTAAAAATTAGTCGACCAAGCCCCAAGCAGGCAGCTGCCCCAGATGACCCCCCCCCCGGCACGGGCAAGCAGGCAGGCATCCAACCTGTGGTGCACTCACCCACCTGGTGGCACAGGATGGTCTGTTGTACCAGTTGGGCGTAGCCATCCAGCCGCATGCTGGAGTTGCTCCTGCATGGTTGGAGTCGGATTCTACAGCTGGCTCCCGCTACCTCTGCCTGCAGGGATGAAATGAGGACACACTGGCTAAGAACTCGCCCTCCCCCCGCGCATTCTGGCCCTGCCTCCTTTAACTCTTCCATTGTCGCCACTTCCGCCCCCAGCCCTCTTGTAGTACAGAGGGAATATGTTGCTCCATGGCCCAGGTGGGAAAGGGTCAACAGTTTCTTGGACGGTCCTAGCAGCTCCATAGCTAGCGACTCTTCTGAAAGGGGATAAAAGGTTCCTTTTCTCGGCAAAACAAACTCACATCTGCCTTGAATAGAGACTATTCCTGTCAGTGGGAGGGGGTGGATCACCAGTCTTAGATCCTTCTGAGCTAGAGATCTGCCAGGGCTCACGAAGGGCCAGACCAAATGATTTTGTGGGCCTTAAACGGACCCCCCGGGCCTGACGTTCCCCACCCCCGCTGTACACCATGCGGGGTGTCCCAGGATTACTTAGGGCCTGTTGGGTATCATAACAGTGGGTGCTGCTGACAGCAGGTCATATGATGACCCAGAGTCATAACTTGCTGTTACTTTCAGTACTTAAAAAGTGCTAGCACCAGAATCAAATTTGGTTACCTGTTTAGATTTCCTGTTGGACAAAGACACACAACTGACCATATACCGTTTAGGAGGCTATAAAGACTGAGGGGACCAGAGACAGACTAGTCCCTTTCCTTTTGCAGGCAGGGCCATCCTTTGCAGGAGGAGTTGCTGGCTAATGGGATGTCAAGACAGTGTAATCATATATTTAGTTTATCCTTACAGCTAGCACCAGGCATGAGAAACCAGGCTCACACTTGGCCCTTTGCAATGGCAAAAGTGTATGAGGGAGAATGATTGAGAGCTCGAAGATTTATCTTCTGGTAGGCAACAAATTGCTAAGAGTGTTGAGTGTTTAAAGTAATTCCTGTGCCATGCAGAGTTACCAAATCCATGTTTGAACAGGTAGTGGCTTATCTGCCAGCCAATAGAAATAAAAAATATTTAAACCACACACTTTGTCATGCTTTGACCCCACAGTGTATAGCACGAAGGCTGGTCAGTTTATGGGTTTTTTTTGCTTTTGCACAGGTTGAGCACTGTTGAGAAAAAGCCCCTGGAGAACAGCGCATTTCCACAGGCTCCATAGTGGTGTGTTTCTTGCAGCCCAGTTTTCATCAGAATAGCAACACTGATTGCAAACTTCTATGCTTGTCTTGCTCAGCAGTTAGAATGTTTATGAATGTTCTAAGACATCACAGCAGAAAAGACCCTTTGCTGTTAAGTGAGGAGCAATTTGCTAGTGTAGTTGGCAGGCTTATTGGAAGTTTGTAACAAATTTAATGATAACAGGTTTAGAATTCTGATCCTTTTATGGAGGAGGATGAATACATCATAATGTAGGAAAGTTCTGGTGCATTCAAGACTGTATTAATTACAAGTAACAGTATGAAAAACTGCCACCTACTCAGAGATGACACTCACTCTTTCCTGGAAATTAGAGACAGATAATAGCTTTTAAGCACATTGAAGATGCTATGATAGAGCCATTGTTTCCTGTGCTGTATACATTCACTCCCTTTTGTCCTACTGTCATCTCGCGTCAAACATGTTTTACAAGTTTTGGAAACCCTACAAAAACCTGGAAAAAATGTGAACAGAGATGGCAGTGGAATAAGCATGTACACAATGGGCAATGATACTTCTATCATACTTTGTTTTCCTGAAAAAAAAACTCTCTCTCTCTCTCTCTGTATTTACACACACACACACAGAATCATAGGTCATTAACGCATGGCCATTTTGTTCCTGTTATCTCCCGAGAACAGAGATCACCCCGCCCACTTCCGGACCTTTCCTGGGTTAAGGTAGTGCTCAGTTATCCTGACTTTATTTTTTAGAGCGCTGCAGCTGCGGGGGAAGACCGGTGCGTTACAGCACCCGGGTCGACCTCATGGCCCGGCAGTGGCAGCAGTGTCATCAGTTTCCCACCAGGACCCGTCTTTCCACTCCCCCCCCCATGCTCTCCTCCTCCACTCCCCGGGGTTCCTACTTATCCACCAGCCTGCAGCCCAGAGCCGGCAACAAAGACCACCTCCTGGCCCCACCGTGGGCCGGGCGCCCAGCAAACGGTCGAGCCAGCTCTGAGCTGGCTTCTCTCACCCAGGGGCCCGCGCACAAGGAACAGAGGTGCGGCATCGGAGGGTTTGCCCGCCAGAACTCCCGGTCGGTCAAAAACCTCCCTTCTTTAACGGCTAATGCTGGAGGGAAGCGGAGGAGGAGAGCATGGGTGCGGGGCGGGGGGGGGGAGAGATGCCATTGTTGCTGCTCTGTCTATAACGCTGGGGCTCCGGCCTGCAGGCTGGTGCTGGAGGGAAGCCTTTTGTTTGTCCCTGTCCTCTCTCCCCATGCGTTCAATTTTTTGAATGCGGGATTCGAAGGAGATAGGACAGGGACAAACAAAAGTGAAATCAGCCCTGCGTTAATGGCCATAGTCTTAAAAATTAAATAGTTGGAAGGGGCCTAAAGACCACCCAGTCCAACCCACTGCAACATGCAAGATGATGTAAAGCATCCCTGACAAATAAGCATCCAATCTCTGCTTAAACACCTCCAAGGAGAGAGAACCCATAACATGCCTGGGCAACTGATTCTACCACTGAACTGCCTTTATCATTAAAAAGTTTTTCCTAGTATCCCATCAATATCTCCCCACTCATCATTTAAACCCATTATGAATCCTATCATCCACTACCACTTGAAACAGTGCCCTTTATGCATGCATGGTGGACATGTAAAAAAATTAAAAAAATTTGGATAAAAGTTGTCAGAGAAACTAATAACTTGATTAATATTAGTGTAAAAAGAAAGCCGGCATTTTGTTTACTGGGAATCCCACAAGGAAATTTGAATAATAATGACAGAAGTATTTGTCAATATAGTTTTGCTGCTGCAAGAATTGTAATCGCAAAAATTTGGAAACAAGCAAATAAACCTTTAATAAATGACTGGAGAGAGAAACTATGGACATATATGAGGATGGCCAAATTAACGGAATTCCTTCATGGAAAGGATATGGAAGAATTTAAAAATATGTGGAAAAAGGCCGCCACATATTGGGATAAACTGGCAAAAATGGATTTTATTAAGTTACTTAGTGAGTTATAGAAATTAGTCTTTTTTAATATCTTTACATTTTAATAGTAATAAATAAGTTTAAAACTGTCAGACACTTCTGCGGAAGTCAGGTGAAGGGTCACATAAGGTGGTGGGTGGTGGGAAAGGGGGTATCCTATAAGATTTAATAACGATATCTTTAAATTGTATTGGTGAATATATATAGATACTCCTGGTTTTTTATTGTTATTTTTGTTTATTATATTCTTTTTGTTGTTCTTGTTATAATTGTTAATTTTTTTTGTTTTTTTCTGTTATAAATTTCAATAAAATTTTTTTTAAAAAAGAAACAGTGCCCTACCCTCCTCTAAATGAGTCCTTCAAATACTTAAAAAGAGTAATCATATGCCCCCTTAACCTCCTCTTCTCTAGGCTGAACATTCCCAGTTCCTGTAGCTTTTCTTCATAAGGCTTAGTTTCCAAACCCCTAACCATCCTTGTTCTCTTCTCTACCGGTTCTAAAATTTCTATGTCCTTCCTATAAAAAGGCCTCCAGATCTGGACACAAAGCTCTAAATCGGGTCTAACAAGTGCAGTATACAGTGGTACTATCACACCACGCCTCCTAGACACTATACATTTGTTGATAAACCCTAAGATAAAATTTGCCCTTTTTGCTGCTGTGGACATAACATTTTTACTACCCAGATGTAAAAACTTACATTTATCTCTATTTTTATATATATATATATGCACACACACACACTTATCTACATTTAGTTTGCTTTATTTGCTTGTCACAGAGTACCTTTAAGTGGGTGGCCGAGCAGAATGAATAGATGAAAGAACAGTAGGGAAAAGGTGGGTGGTGATTTATGTGCTGACATCCTTGGCGTTGATCTGAGCCACCTCATCCTTTTATCTCTGTTGTGCAGACATTTTGAGGCTGGGTTTCCAGCATCACTCAAATGAGTTTTGAGGATGTCTCTTCCCCTTTTTGATCTGGAAGTATAACTGTCACTGGACTTGACAGGAGCAAGCAGAGGCAGGACAGCATGTACTCAGCACCAGTGAGGAATGCACAAGTTTCTCTACTGCACTGTAAAAATGGCACATCTGCTTTTTACCTGACTACACTCTGAAATGGAAGCAAGTCTTTTAGGGCCCGCAGACAGTACTAAGTCTCATTGGTTACAGCTTTATTTTGTCTGCACTGGGATCTGCTCTAGGTGGGGTTTATGATTCAGGAAACAAACTTGTTAGAACTGCTACTAAGGCTACTGCCACATAAAAGAACCCAGGTTGCAGGGTTATAATGCGTGACCGTTAGTTAATGCAAGCCTGTATTTGAGATTGTTTTGGACAATGGCATACCCTGCAAGTATAGATTTCATACAATTAAAAAACAACCTTCTAAGCAGGCAGAAAAGTACCCATTCCACTAAAGCAGTGGTCGGCAAACCGCAGCTCGCGAGCTGCATGCGGCTCTTTGGCCCCTTGAGTGCGGCTCTGGAAACCCAAACGTTTCTGAGGAGGAGGAAGAGGCACGCCCCCCCCACCAAAAGTCGACCATGAAACCTCTCCTCACCGCCCCATATCGGGTTTATTTCCCCCCCCCCCACAAGAGGGGTGGTGTGTGAGGTAAAGCGCCCTCTCCCCTCCTCCTCCCCCCTTTCCTCACAGCGTGGCCGGGTTTTGCACGCAGCGCTCGAGGGCCGGCGGCGCCAAGGCAGGTGGCGGCTGCCAATCAGCGGCCGGGATTTTTCGCGCTGGTTTTGGCTGGCGGAGGAGGCCGAGGTGCTGAGGAGGGGTGGACGGGCGGACAGCAGGCCGGCCAGGGAGGGAAGGAAGGAGCCCAGGCGGCGGCGAGGAGGTCGGGGCCCGGGGGGGGGGGGAAGCCATGTTTGATTCATGCACATTTTCCCCATCCAGATTCTCAAAACTTTGCATGAGGGGTTATTGGCCATTTATGAATGGGAGGTTTTGCCTTGGATTTGCCACCCAGATGCACATTTTCCCCATCCAGATTCTCAAAACTCTTCATGGGGGGTTATTGGCCATTTATGAATGGGAGGTTTTGCCTTGGATTTGCCACTCAGATGCACATTTTCCCCATCCAGATTCTCAAAACTCAACAATAAGCCCCCCTGCAGAGTTTTGAGAATGCAGATGGGGAAAATGTAGTGTTTGTCAGTCATTGTCATGATTTAATTTTATGGATACCTTACTTACAATTTAATTTTTATCAATAAATAAGATCACTATTAAGTATGATATCAAGTTTGATTCAGTGTACCTATAGTTTAAGAATAAACTTTAATTAAAGTTTTAAGTAAGTTAATAAACAGTGTACCTACCTATATAATTTAAGTTTAAGAAATTTGGCTCTCAAAAGAAAACTCAATTGTTGTACTGTTGATATTTGGCTCTGTTGACTAATGAGTTTGCCAACCCTGCACTAAAGGAAAGAAGAAAACACCAACAAGGGCTGAAAAGGCTAGTGTTTTAGCATGTAATTGCCTAGTGCTATATAACCAAGGGATCTTGTTTTAATTTAACTTCAATTTTAAAAACAGACTCATCTAGCAAACATGTTAACAGCGCACACAAGCTCTAATGGTCAGTTTGTTCATACTTTGGCTAAGATGGAGAGCTTTTCCTGATTAGTAAAATAACTTATTGCATTATAGTCATGGTATTATACTTGTGCTAGCAATGATTCAGGGATGGAAGCATCTCATTCCACACCCACATAATAGGTGAGGATAAAGCAGGGTAGCTTTGGTACAAGGAGGGGGAAGGGGTAAACAAGGATTCTCCAGATTCATACTAAACATTTGTGAAAGAAGAAGAGTTGGTTTTTATATGCCAACTTTCTCTACCACTTAAGGGAGACTCAAACCAGCTTACAATCACCTTCCCCTCCCCACAACAGGCACCCTGTGAGGTAGGTGGGGCTGAGAGAGCTCTAACAGAGCTGTAACTTGCCCAAGGTTACCCAGCTGGCTTCATGTGTAGGAGTGGGGAAACAAATCCAGTTCACCAGATTGGCCTCCGCTGCTCATGTGGAGGAGTGGGGAATCAAACCCAGGCATGAGTGGGAGGGGAAACTGTGTTACTCTTTTAAAAACTGACAACCTAATAAGTGTTTTTTCCTAAAAACTGACTTTAAAATCTCAAAAAAATCTCCCCAAAATGAAATGAACAACTGAAGGGGCATGTTATACTGCTCATGACTGCCAACGTCACGAGTAGCAGCTGAGAGATTCCTGCACCAAAGGCACAATAGTAGCACTGACAATACCAATGGACACAATGGAAATGACCTTTTCCTAAACACAAATCTGATTGCAGGCAGAAAGCAACAGCCTTGCAACAAAAGTGTTACCGTGCAGGAAGCCATCTGGATCCTTTGCAACAAATGGGCCTTTGCTGCAATGCAGACTCATTGCCTGAAAGGTGATCCGGTACTTGTGTTCTAAGGAACAAAACCTTAATATTGCATGTGAAGATGTTCCTGAAGATGCTGAACAAAAGCATTAAGTATTTCCTACAAATGTTTCAGGCTTACAGGTCAGGCTCTTGAGTAGCAAGCTCCTTTCGGGCATATTTCACTTACCGTTCCTTTTATTCTCCCCTTCATACTGCTCTTCCCAGTAAAACTGGCATTGCTCCCTAACAAGGCTTTCCATAAATATAGCACACCATCAGCTGTCATGCCAGTGGGAGACAAATCATTTAATATGAAAAACCTTTAATGGAAATGCAAAATGAAAAGATAAAGAGCAAATTTTATTTTAGATGACTAGTTGGTACATATTTTTTGAATTTTGACAGTAAGAGGACACGATAGCTTTATTGGCCTAGATTTTTAAGATTTATACATAGGCTTCACAGCAAGGACTGACATAAAAGAAAACATTCAGTGTAACCTGAAGAGCGCTGTGCCTCAGCCCTGCCAGGTAAGTCACAAGACAGGGCTAAGCAGCTGAGGGACCCCACTGAGCTATGAAAAACCCCACTCACTTCCCACTAGTCTTACTGATATACCAAGATGTCATTATAGGGGGTGGGACAGATTACTTTGTGCAGCTGGCCTTGCTTTCTTTGATGTTCAAGCAGTGCAAGTGTGGCCACGAGAACCTCAAAGGATTTTGTTTCCTCTTACCATGTCAGAGATTAGGTGGCATTTTCTTGATGCACTGCACAGTGCAGAAGACTCTGCTTAGCAGACCTGGGCTCAAATCCTCTGCTCAACCATACTGTGGCGTTTTGAAGTAACCATTTCTCAACCCAAATTCCCTGTGTGTGTGTGTGGTTTTTTTTTTTCTGGAAGTACTCAGCCTGAGACACCTCAAGGGTTTTTATCTTTAAAAGAGACAGAGCTCAGCACTTTCTGAAAGTAAGATCCTTTATGAGAGTCAAAACAGCTTTTAAGAGAGCTGAAAGTGATTTGCGAGGCTTAGTTTGGATGGTGTTCACACATTTCTTTCATTGCACAAGTTGGGGCAAACCAGTTGTGTGGATTTTTAACACAATATAAAAGCTGGCAGGACCAGCTTACCAGAGGCAAAGGGGGAATAAGTCTATAAATCATTACAGTGATCTTTCTTTCAAACCACTTTTACCCATAAAGGAAAAACTAAGACTAATGGACTTTTTCTAGTCTTAGCGAGCTTCAAAGTCAGAATTCAAAAATCAGTGGTGTTTGCACTGAATAACTGGTTTCCAAAAGGTCTGGTTTAGAGCTCTTTATTCCCTGGGCCTTTGCTTTTTTTTGGGAAGCACCACTGTGCTTGACCAGTGCTCTCTTATCATATTCAATATGGAGCTCAGCAATGCTTCAGCGTAAGTATCCACTTGATCAAGCTGATTATGTTTGCCCTCGGCAGAGACAGTGCCAAGTTACTAATACTAGCCAGTCCAGTTTGTAACAAACTTTTATTTTCTCAGATAAATGTACAGAGACAAGTGTGAAACAAATAGCACCAGCCCATCTACATTAAAAATAATAATCAATGAACAGTTTACCCAACTGTACAAAATAGTCATGTCTGGCATCTCGAGTCAGATGGCAAAAAATACCCACAAATGTCTTAAAGCCCTAAGAATGCAGGCACTGTGGAAATTTTTTCAAAGATCAGCAGAAATTAAGAACCCATTAACCATAAGGGCTTTCCTTCACTTGATTATCCACTTTGATCAATAAGGAGAGTATGTGTAAAAAGATGGCTAATGCCATGGAGACATCTGTTAAAATCTCTTCTTTTCCTCTAATATACCGCCTACTCTACAGATGGCAACATGTGGGGATAAAATTCAATTGAATACAGGATTTTCTTCTACTTAACCAATAAGACCTCCTGGTGCTTTGTTTTGGAGGCTGCTTTTCTTTGTACTGATTTTGGCTGATGAATCAGCAGGAGGCATATAATGAATTGCTGCATGCCGCAGCCTCGAAGGACACCCAGGTGAAAAACTCCAACCCTTTTCAGTATGGCCAGCAGGGGGAGCAGAAGGGCAAACTTCAAGTTTAGACCATTTTGCCTTGTAAATGAATGAACATGCTTGTTCAAAGCCAGAGGCAGCATAAAGCCTCAACCCAATTTGCCTCCAGAGGCTTGTAAGTGCATCCATTACTATGAATTTATATATACTCTGCCTACAACTCCTCCTGGATAGAGGGTGATATTCATCAAGGGTTGGTGCAAGCCCAGAGTCAGTGCTGGAATGACATGTATTTGAATGACAGACTCTCCGACATTACAACAAGGGTGCATGGCATTCTGGTGCAATATTTTTTCTTAAAATAAATGGACATACACTTGACTCTGTTTGGGGCAGTCAATATGGTATATGCACAAAACAGGTTACTGTATTGCTAGAGCGCAGCATTCCACTCACTGCAGTGCTGTCCAAACTCTCAATTTCTATGACATTTTTGTATTCAACACTGCAGCCACCCAAATTTTATTTTCTAGAGTAACAAACATGGACTACATATAAAAAAGATTATGGCTGTTGCTTTCTGGGGTTCTCTCACTAGCCATTTTTTCAAATTTTTTTTTTTTTTTTACTGCAGGCTTTTTGCGATTTTTACAAGAATGTATTTAGCTGTGTTCTCTGAGCTGACATTACTCTGCCACCTCCTAAGGGGTGGAAGCACAAAGACTGCAGATTGCTGTGAGCCCCTCCCACTTTCCCAACCTGTCTCCAAAGGCACATGGAACATACCCTTCTCAGCCCCACCTATCACCCTACAAGCAGGCAATTCTGGTTCTAGTGGCAAGCACAAACATCTTTCACACCTCACTTTCTGCCCATGACATTTCTGTAACGAACAGCGGCTAGTTCCTTTTAAAGTACCTCATCATAGTTTTAGCGCTGATGATCCAAGTGGCAAGTCAGATACAGCTTTTTTTCCCATACACTGGGTAAAACTATCTATGGCATCTTCCAACTGGACAATTTCCTTTTTCAGAGGGCTATGTTAGGGAAGCCGAATACGTGCCTGAAAAAGGTAGCTTTGGTGTGCATCTGCATATCCAGTTTATATTCGCTACTGACAAATGACTGCCTCGTAGTCATTTTTCCTTCTCATACACTTGAACAATGGTGTCAAAGAGCACACCTGAGTAGAGACAGCCCCTTTCCCGACCTAGGATGGAGCACATGGCCCCTGCACAGTGTTGCAATGCTGGTTTGGCCTTTCTTCAGGGCTAGTGCTCCGAATCAGAGAGGTAAGAAGGCTGCGTCCAACGCCACACAAGCATATCCTCTCCCGCTACTCTGTGCGACTCGGTCTGAATCCGTGACTCGTTTGAAGCGAGGAAATCCACTGCTCGGTCCCAAACTCGCCTCATTATTTTCCTGGGACCATTAAAAAAAAAAGTGGGGGGGGGGGAGAATGACATTTTGTAACCTTGGCTGAACGTGTGTGCATGCCACACTGCTTAAGTATCCCTTGCCTGCCAAGACAAGATAAAGGAAACAGAACCACAATGGAGATCATGGGCTCATCTGGTTTCGGGCAGGGCACATGCTCATAATAAGGGCCTCGGCTTACTTGCAGCAAAAGGAAGCTCAAGGATGGCAGTAACCTCCAAATCCTGGCTGTGGATACTGCAAGAAGACTTGCATAGGTTCTTTAGAGGCTAGAGCCCTTAGTGAATGCCTCTACAGTTGGGTTGGTGCTGGGTGGCTCTCTGTTTTGAGCTCTGATCTAAGGATGGCGAAGGCAGGTCATGTGACCATTATGATGCTTCATTTTGTACTCAACAGTCTAGACAGCAAGGAAAAAAACAATGGTACGATTAAGATACTGAAAGCCTTGCATCAGTATCCTATAACCAGATAATGTATGAGAGATATAACCAGATAATGTATGAGAGATATGTATGCTTTACCACAACTCTGGCATCACTAAAGATGTTTCCCTCTCTCAAAAATTTGAAGGATTTCCTCAAGTAATGCACAACTAGCTTACAGATTTCAGCACACGGAGATGACCACTAGCATGGTGGTGGAGGAAAGTGCTATCACGTTGCAGCCAACGTATGGCTATCTTGTAGGGTTTTCAAGGCAAGGGACTATTAGAAGTGGTTTACCATTACCTGCCTCTACATAGCAACCCTGGACTTCTTGCTGGTCTCCCATCTAAGTACTAACCAGTGCTGACCCTGCTTAGCTTGACGAGATTGGGCTATCCTGGTCAGGGTGACTACTAGCATAGATGGTGTTCAAAAAAAGATTAAACACATTCAAGAAGGGTACCTCTATCAGTGGTTATTAACCATGACAGTCACATGTGCAGAGGAATGCAGCTCTATCACATACCAGACATCTGTGATAAACTACAAGGGATGGCTGCTCTTGGAGATTGACTTCACATCTATAGGAAGAATTCAAAGCCATGCTTAAAGCAAAGACAGAGTTACCTGTCCTGTGGTGGGATGAGTGTGTCTCTGATGTGCAGGATGCCTACATAGGGGTACCGTTCCAAATTCTGCTCCCACTCTTTGTAGTGATTCTGGACGGCAGCTATTGAAAGAATGTTGCAGAGTCAAGAAATATTAAGTTCTGTTGCATTTCAGTTGCATTTCAAGCTGCAGATGAAGCCTTACCTATTATTTTCTGTACCATTTTATACATGGCCCGCTCCTCCTCTTCTCTTTTCCGCCAGTAATACTTCAAGAGAATCAAAACCCCCCAAAGGAAAGCTAAACCTGTGAGGATAGTACAATGATAGATTTGTCAGAATGTAAACAAACAGCTAGGCAAGCAAGGCACTGAGGACACAGAGATACCCCAGCCACACCCCCTACAGTTCCTGAGATCAATTAATCAAGAGTACCCACTTTTTAAAACAAATCTCCCATTTAAGCAGTCATGTTATGTAGAGAAGTGTTTCTTGCTTTCTGTCCCATAATTATGAAACTTCCCTCTCAGCACTTTTTGCAAATTTAGTTAACTCTCTGGCAAATCTGGGTGGCTGTGGAAGTTGAGGTTGGATTTCTAGTGCAGGCTATATTTTTAACCTGTTTTAACACACCTGTTTCATAAATTACTATGACCTGTCCTAAGCCTTTGGATGGCGATGAGCTACAGGTAATAGACAAGAGACTGAGCATCATCGCGGCAAGTAATTGCAATTCACCCTTTCACCAGGGTATAAATATTTTAAATAATAAATGATGACTGCCTCAAGATCCCCAAGCAAACTTCATGGCTGAGTGGGAATTCAAACCTTGGTCTACACAGTCAAGGCCACCTCCATGTTTGCTTCCCACAGGCAGATAAATGATAGTGTCTCCTTATTCCTACTTTCCTCGGTAGGATTGTTGTTGTTTTTTTGCCGTCAAGTCACAGCTGACATACGGTGACCCCTGTATGGTTTTCAAGGCAAGAGACTGTTTGGAGGTGATTTGCCATTGCCTGCCTATGTGTCATGACCCTGGTATTCCTTGGAGGTCTCCCATACTAGCCAGGGTCCAGGATGAGAGTGTGTGACTGGCCCAAGGGCACCCAGCAAGCTTCCATGGAGCGAGTGGGGATTGGAACCTAGGTTTCCCAAGTCCTAGTCCGACACTTTAACCACTATACCATGCTGGCTCTCTTTGCCCTCTAGTACTCACATACATATCCTTTGAGGAGGTCCTTTTACCGTGTGTGTGTACAGGAGA
The DNA here is from genome assembly GCF_029931775.1 of Euleptes europaea. Classification (NCBI taxonomy): domain Eukaryota; kingdom Metazoa; phylum Chordata; class Lepidosauria; order Squamata; family Sphaerodactylidae; genus Euleptes; species Euleptes europaea. Next base: position 84,457,783 of record NC_079313.1, read on the forward strand.
TTAGCTACCTTGCTCAAAGCCTCTACCTACCATGACAATGCATGCTATTGCAACTCCTGAAAGAAACTTGGATATTAACAGTGCTTAAACTTGGCTGTCACAGGAAAAAACAAACAAAACAAAAACGTACTCCAAAAGAATATAAATAGGTTTGTCATGGCTGTGCATAGTGCTCGGTGAAAACGGCATCCTAAACTCATTCGAGGACGGGTAGACTCAAGGCAAATCACCTGGTCCACAGATGTAATTTCTTCTGAAGGATCGTCACCTTGTAACCTGAAAGGAAGAAACAGGAAGAGGCTTTGAACAAAAGTAAGCACTCAGATGGTCCATATTTCTCAGGCAGCTCATTTTTTTAACCACACTGTTAAGAAAAAACTAGGTTCTTGCTACCAGCATTCTTGGCATATTTGAGTACTAGTCCCTTACTAGCTGAAGGATAGAACTTTGGAAAGACAGCAGGGTAGGAATATCCATCAGCAAAGTGAAGTCCTCCTCTATAGGTTTTTGACAGCACCTCTCAGTGAGCAGGAGATTAAACTTTAAATTGGAATCCCTCCTCCAGTGATTGCAGAGAACAACTAAAGGTATGGATGCATGTTGGTCGATTTCTCTTGAAACAAATTACCACAGTTAAGTCACCTGGAAACACATTATTTAAGTACATACTCTTGAATTAAAGCTTGATGCATCTGGCAAAAACCTTATGGATGAAAAGCCCTGTTTTATATGTGTGTGTGTTAAGTGCCGTCAAGTCGCTTCCGACTCATGGCGACACCATGAATGAAAGTCCTCCAAAATATCCTATTTTTGACAGCCTTGCTCAGATCTTGCAAATTGAGGGCTGTGACTTCCTTTACCAAGCCTGAACTGTTCTATATACTCCCCATGTTTATTATATGGACTTATGCCATGTGGAGAAACCCTGATGTTGCAAAATAAGATGTCCCCATATGGTGGTGCAGATGGTGGCTTGGGCAACTCCAGATCCCCTCCTGCCCATTCATAGTAGGGGTTGATTGTGTTTTCCTTTTGACTGCTATGGATCAATAGGGTTTCAAGTGAACTCTGGTCTCCTGAGGATCCAGAGAAATGAAGAGTTAGGAGATTTCAGCATAGAGGTTGGAAGAGAAATGCCAAGGAGTAAAAGAAAATAGCAAATGGAAGGAAAAAGACCAGGATCTAAAGGGAAGTTATGGGGCATGGCATGCATTCATGCTGTGAGATTATACATAGGGTACAGTAATGGTAATTGAAGGGTAGCAGAGTGCATGAATGGATAAGAGTCTGAGCATGAAAGTAAAGACTACAGAGATTAAAGGGGGAACAGACCTCAAAACTAGGAAGCTACAAACAGTCCAGCAGGAAATATATTACACAACAGCAAACTGGGAGAAGCCCTGATGCAAGATTCCTAGCTGCTGGCTCATTTCAGTAAACCTGGGTTAAGAAACCTGGGTGATCTAATTTATAACTGCTAATTGATGCCTCTCTGGGGTTGCAACGAATAGCTTATTGCACATAGATAGTTCAGCTTTGCTGACCAAGAAATCATAGAGAACTGCATGTGAGCTGCTGATACTACTTCACACCCAACTCTATCAGTTTCATTGTGCTACTTGTAGTCTAACTCTGTGAAAGCTAAGAACTTTCTACGCAGTAGAACTCCCAAACAAAGCTGTCTTATTTGGTTCTGTTTTTATCAGCACAGAGTCAAGTATGTTCATACAACATGTGTATAAAAGGCTGAAGCAGCTTTTTAGCACACGGTACATTCTTATTAAGTTTCATATTGAGCTGCCAGAATGGGATCAATTTGCTCAAGTGTTGATAAAACTCTTAATTATGGTGAATACAAAAATGGGGAGTGTATTTTGCTCTTTCAAGTTATGGTTTGTAATGGTGAAGAAAATCTTAATTGGAAAGCTCTGAATTCCATCCCACCAACAATTCTAATACATGTCCCTAAGGGAATAGTGTTTAGCCCGGTGGAATCTTCACATGCAAAGAATGGAGAAATGGAATGCCTTTTAAAACATTTACAGCACAGTTTTAGATAGTCAGATTAGGGTAGAAGGGGTATTTTGTCATTGCTCACAGCCTCGGGCCTGTCAAAGGATTCCATAGTAGTCACAGCGTTAACAACACAGACATATTATTTTTGAAAACTGACTGCTGAATTAAGGCACCAGCATGTGTTAATTTATATGCTCAGAAAGCAAAACAATCTCTTATGGACTTACCTAAGATTGTATTCTGTAACTCAATAGTCAAAATCTGCTAGACTATACTTTTGTACAAAGTGACTTCCATATAAATCCCACAGTGGCAAACATTTTAGGATTATGAAAGATTCTGACCCAGTAATGAGATTGCAACACATAACCGAGGGCATATTTATACCACAAACATAAGTAGTTTTGATACCATTTTAGCTGCCAGTTTCCCCCAGGAACACTGGAAGCTGTAGTTTTTTTTAACAAGTGCACTGAGCCTTCTATGAAGTGTCCTAGGAATTTAAAACTACAATTCCCACAGAGATTCCTTGTTAGGAGCCATAATGGTTAAATAGGTTTAAAACACATTTAAAACTTAAGGGCAGGGGTCATAGTATAAACACATGCTCTACATGCAGAAAGTCCCAGATTCAGTCCCTAGCATCTCCTGGGTAGTTAGTGCTAGGAAAGAGCTTTTCCTCCCGGAGACCTTAAGGATCCCAAACCAATCAGACTAGATAATTCTGAGCAGGATGGACCAAAAGTCTGTCTTTGTGTAAGGCAATTTCAAATGTTTATTTCAAAACTTCAGGGCTATGGCAACTTTAAGAGCAACTTCTGTACAGGACTTCTAATGAAAATAATTTTAACAATACAGAAACAAAGATGCGTGGATGCAGCATAATCAGCTTACTAGCTGGTCTGATCCCTGAATAACTGCAAAATGCATTTCAGATTGCTATTATCCTTTCTTTCCTTCCTATCAAAAATAATTTTGCTTTCAAATGGCACATCTGTATCTGAGAGCTTGAAAACATATGTATATTGGCACCCTGCCTGCAGTGAGTGGCTCTTGATATCTCCCACATAGTTCAAGAGAATAATCTATAACACCAGTACGAGACAAGCAAGGAAGTCCTTATAAATATATAATAGGCACTTAAAGAGACTTTGCAATTTTTCAAAGGGCTACGCAAAACCGCAGGATGATTTGCACACAGTGATGTTTACCCTCCAGATATACTGTGCGGCCATTATTGTACCAATAAACCCCAAGTACAAGAATATCAATGGAAGTGAAGAGGGAACACACATTTTGATTTGTCCAGAACTAAAGATAGCAAGGATCCTGCCATTTATGTCGGTGAGCAAGTTAGCTATACTGTGAATGTGATACAGCATATTTAAAGTGCTAATGTGTTTTCAGTCCTACAGAACATAAAACACCCCTATAACCACAGAAACATTCAGTATGAGTGTAAGACCGCTGGAACAAATACTCCCAGTGAAACACAATCTCTGTGACTCTCCTGAATTCATACCACATGAAACCAAGGATAGCACAACTGAGATCATATTTCTACCACTGCATAAAGTGCCATGGTGTTAAAGTATAACATCACTTAAAACAAAGTGTGGTTAATAAATATCTTTGATCAGTTTTACATTTCATCTGACAGCCCAGAAAAGGTGCTGTGTACTCCTTCTCCAAACTGGGAGACTGCCACATTCCAAATCCTCAGTATTTCAAGCAACCCCCTGGTATTAGCATATTCTCAGGTTTCCCCTTCTTGACCCGCCAAAGCTCTTGCTTACCTTACATGATCTAAGAAGACCTCAGGCTGAGGAATACATTAGATGCTAAATTACATAAGATTAGATAGAGTTCTGAATAATTTCTTTATAAAATGGAGATCCCACCTGTTTTCAAATAACTCAGAGTAAGCCACCAGCCAAATAACCACTTGGTACTTATATATAATGTTTAAAGTGCTTCATATTATCTCAGTAATCCTTTACCACACAGTAGTTTTGTATTATCCCCATAGTGCAAATGGTGGTGGTGGGGGAGGGGCTGAGAAATAGTGCCTTGCCTATAGCCACCCAATCATGGCATAATTATTTATTTTTATTTATTATTTTATTCAATTTATACCCTGCTCTATTTCCCAGCCAGGGCTGGGCTCAGAGTGGCTAGCAATTATTTAAAAACCAATACATAAACTTCAACAATCAATAAAAATTATAAACACTTATAAACAGTTATTAAAAGAGCCATTAAAATCCAATTATACCAATTAGCGCCATTTATAAAACACTCCGCCACAGAGAGTCCGAGGGGCAATAAGACCCCCCTACCATTGTCAGTAAGATGGAACCAGAGCAAAAAAAAAAAAAGGGGGGGGGGAGATGCCAGCCATGTTATAAACCATTGCTGCCCTCAACCATAGGCCTGGTGGAACATCTTGGTCTTACAGGCCCTACGGAACTACATCAGGCCTCACAGGGCCCTGGTCTCATTAGAAAAAGTTCCACCAGGCTGGGGCCAGGGCCGAAAAAACCCTGGCCCTGGTTGAGGACAGCCGGACATTCTTCAGGCCAGGGACCACCAGCAGGTTGTTATTTAGCAGAGCACAGAGCTCTTGGGGGTGTACCAGGAGAGGCAAGATTCAATCTCTCATAAGCAGTGTAACAACCAAAGATTCTCAATCAGGCCTGTAAAATATGATCCAGCCACGCAGCTCATCATCCAGGTATCTACAAGGTGTCTGACATTCTCATGCAGACCCAGGCAAACAGGCAGCAAAAATATCAGTTCCCTGGAAGGCTGCCATTCATGGCTGGTAAGCTGTGTCCAACATGGAGGGTCACATTTTGTGCAGTCATATTCTTAGACGGATCAAATGCTAATCTAAATATAAACATTTTGCAGTGCCTGTGGAAGGTCTGCAAGCTCAAGAGAAGATAGCTAGATATAGAAAGCTGGGCCCTCCACAAAAAAGAAAAGAGGATTACCGGTAGTCTGTTTCCTAAGAAAGCTCACTTCTTTCATGAATGGGATCCTAAACAAAAATTCCCTGCCACATCATAGGGGAAGGTGGGTTTGGGAATCACAACACTGATTGTTCTTGTACACTCACCATATACCTGAATCTTTCTGATTGTTCAATAACCACTGCAAGGCATCCCTAAACTTCTCTGCAGAGCTGCCAGTCATATTCTGTAAAGAAAGATACCCCAGAACATTAGTTCTGTATTCTCCTGTTCATGAACAATTTTCTTATAGATGCATTGCTTCTCCCCTAAATTATTAACTACTGCATAACTAGATTCAGCAAGTTTCCTAATGTATTTGAAATGAATGCAACTAGCTGGAAAACAGAAGACAAACCAGCTACATTTTACATTTACTATATATGATGCAAGAACACACATCACAGAAAAACATCCTGACTGAAGTGCCACAACAGAGGTAAGTATACCACACACTTAGCAGTCCTTTTCTGTAAAGAGATATACCTGCAGAGGCAAAGCAAAGAGTTTTATACTGCATTGTGGTGAAGAATGGAGAAACTTTACTTCCAGCAGCTCTATATGTAGGAAACCTTTGGTTTCTTGGAAGGAAAAAGGAACGGCAAATCTGAGCAGTCACATTATTTAGGCTTCTTAAAAAAGCATAATTAACATATAAAAATGGCACATCAAGTAACAGCTGGAACCACCATCCCTTGCTCCAGAATTGCTGAAAGGGAAAACTAGATGAAGGGCTAGTTTTGTGTGTGTGTGGGAGGGGGGGGAGAGAAACAAATATCAAACAACAACAAAAAACCTTGCAATAGAAATGTATTGTGACTGAGCTTACCTCTATATAATCTTTTGCTTCTTGAACCTGAATGCATTTACTTTCTAGATTCTCAGCATTTCCACACTCAAATTTGCCTGGGAGGGGGAAGAGAAACCAAGAGCGTTACTATTTGGAAATAACTTTTTTCCTCTTAGGAAACTTACCAAATAGTACAGAACCCTGAAACAAATTCCCCTTTAACTCAGTTTTAGCATCAACAAAATGCTTATACAGAATATACACAGCCAGATTATTTTATGACTTGTAGAGTAACATAAGGACAATTACTTCTCATGTTCATGACACAAATGGGTACTAGAGGAGTAAGGAAAGATTGCTGCCTTTCATGCCTATGGTAAAAGACATTCTCTTTGAGCATGGTTCTCAACTGTGGTTCTAGATATGCTTACAGGCAGTTCTGTGGAGACAGTGAAAACTAGGGAGGAAAATGCTCCAGCAGCCAGAAATTTCTAGTTTGTTTATAAATTTCTGTTGCATTTATGGAGCTTAAAGGGTGGATGTAAAGTTTCCACTGAGTGCTAAGGAGGCAGCCCAGCTTCCAGATTAAATTTAAAAGCAACTTTCCTCTTCAGCAATGCAAGCATCTAAAATGGAAACATCGAAGAACCTTCCTGCTGAGCCCTCCCCTATGTGTGTATATAGCTTTGTTGACCACGGACAACAACCCAGTATAAGATTTTTAAAGTCTCCTCTTCCCCAAAGGGTGGTTATATATGGCTGTGTGCAAAAATACTAGAATACTGATCTTCCTTTCAGCAAAGTTTAAGAACCACTGAGATCCTGGAAATAAGTCTCCTATCACTAATCACAGAGTAAAACTCCTACCACTCTCCATCCCCCATATACAATGCATCAGAAAAGCAGTTTTAACTAACAGCAAAGTTTTAATTTCTCTGCAATGACAGCAATAAACATTAATGTTTCCGAGATACAAGTTTTCTAGTGTGAAGGCTATGGCCGCAATACTATACAGCACCTAGGATGATGAGTGGTGCTAAAGAAAGTGTTATCTACCAACAGTCCCCATAGGTTCATCTATAAGCTAATCCTCATCACAGTGAAACAGTTCAGTGTGCCAATAAAATGAATAAAGATTGGAAAATATAATTAGTGTAAAAAAAAAGTAAATGAGCTTTTTGGAAGTCAGCACATGCATAAGTACACCTCTACAAGCTACACCAAGCCAAAGGTGTATCCAGCTGAGTCAAAGACTAGTAAAAGATCAGCATGTTTTTGCTTTGAAAATCATGGTGCTCTACTGCCAGCCCTGGAGAACAATGACTTTCAAAGCCAAAACCATACCTATAATAATCTAAACACTGGATATCTATCTCAAATTTCTGCACTTGGTTTGGTACTACATTTTAATTAGTCATCTGCCATTCTGGAAGTTTCTAGACGGAGCTGGCCAGCTCTTTTAAACAATGGTATATATGTATGAAAGATATAAGGATACCTTTAACTTTTTATTTATTTTCTTCAGTTAAGCCCAATGGGAATAAAAAAAACTTACATTATTATTATCTCCTGTATTTCATCCTCACAACTCTGGGAAGTATGTTAGGTTGAGAATGTGTGACTTGTCCAAGTAGACACTAGATTCGGATCAGTACACCACAGTGACTCTAAACTTGTGAACTGTGCCTGCATTTTAGACACAGAGTTGGGGAATGGAGGATATATAAAAACTGAAACTGTTCATCCCAAAACCTCTTTGTGAAAACATGAGCCCTTTTCACACATTCTGAAGGGCAATAATCTGCTTGGGGTTGAGGGGGAAGAAAGGCGCAGGAAGGCAGAGCCAACGTCTGCCCTCCTCTAGTGTCCTGATTGTATGAAAAAAAAAACCTTTATGTGTATAGGCTCTGTAGACACATTGCAATGAGCACACATAGGTTAGTGGGAGAGAACTTTCTACTTTGACCTCATTGTTCTTCTCAGCCACATTCTTCAGTCCTCCCTTAGAACATGTGAAACTCTGGAATAATTTCTCCTACTAGGTGACTGCATTAATTAGAGCTCACGTTTAGAGAGTGAAATGGTCAATTGTCATCTCCTAAATGGAAATTAAGATTGAAAATATCTTGACAGTAGGGAGATAGATTTATACTGACAACTCAAAAGTTATTTCTAGAAAGAAAAACTATAACTTACCAGCCTGTATTGCTAGGTAAGTATATAACTCATATAATACGTTCATTACTCCTTCTTCCTGTTTTGCTTTACAGAACTGAAAAGAGAGAAAATAAGTCCATAGATCAGTAATTCAACCAGCCACAAGAAATGAAGACAGCTACTTAGTAAGAGTGGGTGGATCCTACCCAGTATAAGCACAGCCATAGTAGATGAAGGTAATTCTTTCCCCCTCCATCTCCCACTGCAGCCTGCTGTGCCCCCACAATCCGGGAAACAGCCCAAAACTACCCCCATGGTGGGTGGAAGTGACTTCCACAAGGAGAAAAGGAGGTTGGGATCTAACCTAGTCTTCTCTTCTGCTCCACTTTAGCCAGTAAAATTAAGAATGGGTTTTTATGATTTGTCTCTTCTTACTAAACAGGTGTTTTCTTTGGCACAAGTGTCATTGATGAATGGCTGCTCCATTTTATATGTTAGCTAAGGAAATAGCTTCAATATATACCAGCTTTTTTTCAAGAGACTCCGTTTATCAAAAATATCACTGGGGCAGTCACTACTACTTGTGGATTTACCATGAAATTTTAGATACGGAGGTTAAAAGAGCAGATAAGGGAAACAAGAGAATTCCCACCAAACATTAATCTTGTATCCTCTGTATGACAAATGAACAGTTACAGTAACTCAGGGGTGTCCAAACTTTTTTCAAAGAGAGCCAGATTTGATGAAGTGAACATGCGCGAGGGCCAACCATTTTGCCTGACATTCTTAATTAAATTAATTAAATGCAAATTAACTATTTGATGCAAAGCTTATTGCAAACAGCATACTTATTATGCCCATAACCACAGACTGCACCACAAAAACCATGGCAACATTCCTTCCTCTCCCCAAAGCCCCTTTCAGCTCACCGGACGCCCACCAGCTTCTAAATCTCCAACCTTCCTTCTGTAGGGAGGGAGCAGGAACTCTTCCTCCCCCTCCCCCCCCACTCATGTGCCTCTCTGGGACTGTTCTCTCTCCCTTCAACCATGCTGGGGGTATTCTGTCCTCCCCTCATCTGAGCCAGGAAATAAACTGGTTTTCATTCTCATGGAGTCCAAGATTCAAACACTCTGACATCTCCCGTGCAGGGAGGAATGTGGAGTTTTTCTCCCCATGAGAGCCAGCGTGGTGTAATGGTTAAGAGTGGTGGTTTGGAGTGGTGGAGTCTGATCTGGAGAACGGGGTCTGATTCCCCCACTCCTCCACATGAGCGGTGGAGGCTAATCTGGTGTGTGTGTGGGGGGATGTCTTTCCTCTCCAGGATTGGGGCCAGCATCTGACCTCCCTTGCATTTCCCTTCCCCCCTCGCCACCTGTCCCACCCTCGAGTCCCCCCCCAACCCATCCTCAGGATCCCCCTTGACCCACTTGGGAGGAGCTGCTGCTGCTTTCCAGGCGTCAGAACAACAAAGGCCGCGTCCCCCAGCGCGGGCTCTGGGTAAGAAGGAAGTGGCCTCTCTAGGGTTTCAGACTCGCTGGCCTTCATTCCAGGGGGTGGGGCTGAGACAGCCAATCGAGGCGACCCTCCGCCCAAGCATTGCCCCCTCGGTCGAGGATGCAAAGCACAGGCGCAGCCCCCACACGCCCCCTTTTCTCTCTCTGCAAAACAGGCTGGGGGGCCGTATTAAACCGGCCCAGGGGCCGCAATTGGCCCCCGGGCCGGACTTTGGACATGACTGCAGTAACTCATGTTAGAATGTAGCAAACATTACAAAATCACAGAACTGTCACTTTAACTACACACTGTACCACGATTTGTTTTATCCAGCTGTGTATTCTGGAACAAGGCACAGCTACATGAACACATCAGGAGGGATTCTATATGCACATCACAAGAGCTTAAAGGCTGCTAGCTTTATTTAAGCTTGATCTAGAAAAGCAGCTTTGCAGATGAGACTTTTAACATGAATAAATCTCTCTTTTGTTACAATTGACTAAAACATGTTTCTGTAAAAGCAAGGATTCAGATTTGTAGCTGCTTAGAGTAACATGGTTTGAATGATGATTCTTTTTATTCTGACAACAAAAAGCAGTCTATTAATTCCTTATCAATAAATCATTAAATTCTTCCCTGAAAACATCAGAGGCTCACTTCTAGGACAACAGTGACAAGAAATGATATATGCAGAATGCTTAAATATTAAACTTAGCACCTGGGACCCCAAAGACAAATTCATGCTTACATCATCTGTCCTTTCTGAACAATCCATGGGCAACAGCTTCACTGTGAACCAGAAGAAAAAAGGATTAGCTATCTTTATATTACATATTCCTCACAAGGCCTAAGATTCAAACTTGCTCTTTTAAAACAATAAAGGGGTTTGTGGCACCTTAAGGACTAACTATTTAGTATTACTTTAACTTTGCTGATTAGAAGCCACTTTGTTTTGCAAGAAACTTAATGTCTATCCTTTCAGAATTATTTTTAATATACAATTGTATTTTATTTGCATCACGAACCTAACCATATTTGTTTGGAAGTTCCACAGATTTCAATGTGTTATACTTCTAGACAAGTGTGTTTAGGATTATAACCTTATCCTATGCATGTTATTTGGAAATATGTCCCCATTTATTTGAATGGGACCTGCTTCTATTTGATTGTGCATTGGATTGAAACTGCCTCTATGGATACAGTGGTATAAAAAGAAAATGATTTGCATACCATGGTTGTAAATAAGAGACATTATATACCCCATTCATGTCAAGATGATATTAATCTAGCAGACAATATGGGATGCTAGACTTTTATACACACACACATATATATTCCAGTATTAAAATATAACAGAGTAATTTTGACTAAAAATGTGCTTTGCTGTCATAATGTAGGCAAGTTACTTTAAATGTTATATTGATGAAAGAATCCAAGAGATTTGTCCGTTGATTTCTGTTATGACTGCAAACACTAGCACCACTTGACCCATGATAGACCCTAGAATATAAGAACGAAGAGACTGCATACTTTTCCATGGTGAAGTGAGTGCTAATCTATTTTCTTAGGAAGAATCACTCTGTATTTTTTTCCGGAAACTTGACAGCTTTCTACAGAGTCCCTTTTTATAAAGCCTGAGAAAAATTCCCTATGTATCTTTTTTGAAACAACATAGTGTATCTTCAGGAAATTTGATAAAGCAGAACTCATTTGTTCCAATTAAATATAGGATAACAATTTTTTGTCTGCTTAAAATTTCTGGTGACTGTAGCAGATCATGGTACATATTTTTTATGTTATACTTGCTAGGTAGTCAGTGTGAAAGACATTATCTTCTAGTACTTTTTATAAAATACATCCTTAGAACATGTACTGGCGATTAAATGGGGCAGCCATCCTGTAGTGGACAAACTTTTTTTTTTTTGAAAAGCTCTAAAGCAAAAGCTTAAAAGCAACATTCAGTTGCAAAAGAAATCCATGAGCTGTTTTTCCCCTTAAGTGAAACCTTCAAATGTACAACAATAATTTTGTTTGTAATAACAAAATTATGAGACTGTCAGTAAGGAAAAGGATGGAACTGGGGTTGACGAGGAAAGGAGGTAAAAGTATCTCAAAATACTCTGCACGTACAGTCCTCAGCCCCTTGCAGTCGGGCAGGTCCCATCATCTTCACCCAAAGGATGCCCAAGAAAATGACCAACAGCCCTATGGTTGCCAGCCACAAGAACCAAGAGAGATAAAATTCCAGGCCCCTGTTCTTTCTTCCTGCGCCCTGAATTTTGGATCTCAAACCTATGTCTTGACGTGTGCCATCCCAACGGGCACTGCGGCTTAATCCTCTCCCTGAACTCCACTGGGTTTTGGCACTTCTGGAAGACAGCCCCGCTTCTTTCTCCGCTGTCCATGGGGCCCTACAGCTCAACCCCTCTCTGCCTGATCCCAAATAAGAGCTGGGAGTCATCCTCCTTTCGGTCTCCAAATAGGCCCTATTACTAAAGCCTGTACTGCTTCCTCCCGTGACTGATTCCCAAGGGGCGCTGGGGGTCGCGCCCTGCTCCCTCTTCTCCCACCATGTGCTAGAACGTAGCCCCACTCCTCCTCCTCCTCCTGTCGATGTCCCCCCATACTGGCTGCTGGAAGGGAGCCTGTCTGGGGGGTCTCTCGGATAACGAGATGCCCACCCTCCTCCCGTCTCCAGCCTTTTCGGGGTTGAGCCGCTTCTTCCCGCCCAAGAGCTGCTCGGGCCCATCCCGGCTCCTGCCGCCAGCGGGCTCCTGCCGGAAGCCCCCCCGCCCTCTGTCCGCCAGTGGTTTCTCGGAGGCAGCGCTTTGCTCGCCAGCGCGGCGTCCCTGCCAGGAGGCCGGTAGCCGCCGCCGCCCTCCTCCTCCTCCTCTTCCTCGCTCTCGTCATCCTCGCTCTCTCTCCTAACCAGGCCGCGGGCCCGAGGGGCGACTCCGGGGCTGCCGCTGGCGGCCGGCTTCGGCCTCGCGGGGCTGCTCGAGCCCCGAGGGTTCGGCCGGCTCCCGCGGCTCCTCAGCCCAGCGGCCACCTCAGCCCGCAGGCGGGTGAGCTTCTTGGCGTAGAGCTTGCGGGTGGAATCAGTGATGGGCCCCGGCTGGTAGCCCAGAGCCAGCAGTTCCGCCCGCAACTCCGCGTCGGACAGCCCCACCGCGGCCATAGCCGGAGAGACAGCGGAAAGTGCGGGCCGGAAGCGATACCCTTTCTGACGAGGAAGCACTTCCGCCATCTTGGTAGAGGCTGACCGTATTCCCTCTTGCCGCCGCCTCGCGGAGGTCAGGACTTCCCTCGCCGCCATCTTGGAAGGGAATAAAAAGAAAAGTGGGCTCCGCCATGTTGGGAAGGTCAAAGGCGCTGGCTTTGTCAGCGGGAGCGTCGCGCCGTCAGACGGGACGGCTGCAGGGTCTCGCTAGAAGTGCGCGCTGAAGGTGTTTTTCACGGCAGTTTGTAAAGTTTCTCGCTTGTTTAACGCCTCTTTTAGGAAAGATTCTTTCGCTTTAAAAATCCACTCGCTTCAGCAACGTTCGCCTGCTTGTTTGATGGTCGAAACGGCCGAGCCCGTCGGGTTTTCGAGGCAACCGACGCTCAGAAGTGGTTTGTCATCGCCTACCTCTGAGTAACGACCCTGGACTTCCTTGCTGGTTTCCCATCCGAGTATTCATCAGGATTTGACCCTCCTCGGCAGCCGAAGACTGGCCGGATCGGTCTGCCCTGGGCCACCCTCACAAAACCCTGTAGAAAACGCCGAAAAGCGGACTGTAATGTCATGTGGAAATGCTGTTGAGGCAGAGCCACAGGGTGATGGGTTGGCCATTTGCTGGTCGGAATTCCCTTTGGCTGTGGCCCTGGAGGCCTGCCTGTCCCTTTAAAAAAAAAGGATGTTTTTGTTTTTTTAACGTCTATCCTGCGAAAGAGTTTTGGAGAATTTGAAAGCTTGCACACTTTTCTATATCGTTTTGGTAAAATATTGCACATGGCATTTGTTTAGGGACTCCACAGATCCGTAATATTCTAAAATAAGGAGCTTTTATTTATGATAAGGTAATATTGGGAAACATGCTTGGATGACAGATGGTAATATTGTACACAATCTGTCGTTATTACCACTGAGTAGGTTACTTTAATGAAATCGCAGAATATAGTTTTTTCACCATGGAACGTGGGTGTGTTTACTCCTTACAACACTGGTTCCCAACCAGGGGTCCATGGACCTCCAGGGGTCCGCGAGAACTAAATTAAGGTCCGCGAAACAAAGTTATAAACCCATAATAAATTAATATTTTAAATTAAAAGTTCTCTATTATAAAATATATATATTCAAATATAATTCTAAGTTTAATGTTTAACTAACAGTTATGATTAAAGTTTATTTTCAAATTCCCGGAATTTTTATTTTGAACCTTGGGGTCCCTGCACCAAACAAAAAAGTCCTAGTGGTCCCTGGTCAAAAAAAGGTTGGGAACCACTGCCTTACAACAATCATAGTCTTGGTTCCTTTGGTTTCTCAGCTTGTCATCTATTCCATATTATTCATAATTAATAGTCTTGTATATGGTGAGTGCCTGTTTTAGTTCTCTACGTTTCAATATTGCAAGATATGCTGTTGATTAAATAGCTCTGTGCTTCTCTCTCAGTCAAATCCTTAAATTTTGTACACTTGGGGCAGTCAAGCACTGATGGAGCAAGTTTTTGCAAACAAATAACCAGTCTCTTGCACAATCAGACCTATTTTGATTGGAAACACGGATGTCAGATGTAGACTATCAACTACTGACCATGAATAGCAATTACAAAAACAATTACAAAATAGAATAATACAAATATATGTCTGACAGCATGGTGTAGTGGTTAAGAGCAACAGACTCTTATCTGGAGAACTGGGTTTGATTCCCCACTGCTCCACATGAAGCCTGCTGGGTGACCTTGGGCCAGTCACAGTTCTCTCAGAACTCTCTCAGCCCACGCAGAGACAGGCAATGGCAAACCACCCTTGAACATCTCTTGCTTTAAAAACCCTATGGGATTGCCGTAGGTCAGCTGTGACTTGAGGACACACACACATCAGATGTATCTATATTTAATAGTGAAAGCCAAAATTAAATATTGGCTGCTGTGAGAAGGAAGGCATAAGGTTTTTAATCATTTGTAATCATTTTGATGCAAGAGTGCTACAAAGCAAGAGTGCAAGACTGGTAGCTTGATACTCTTTAGTATCTCCTGATATTAATCAACTTTGTCAATTGGAATAATTTCTGAAAATTCTTTGAAAGTCAAATACAATACACTTTCACAACTGAAATCATAGTGCATTGATCTTGGCCAATGTGGAGTGGGGGCTGATGCATGTTCTCCCCTCCCCCCCATTTCCTCCATTTACTTCTGTTCTAGTTAGATAGTCTAGTGATAGCAGTTGCGCCTGCCTTACAACATTAGCTTAAGCAAAAAAGGCTTGAGTCTGCAAAAGCATATGCTGAAATACATGTCTTTTAGGTCCCAGAGGGTTTTTGTTTTTGTTGACATGGCTGTCCCACTGGAATCTATTAGTTTGGCCCCAGTTTGTTTGCATTCAGTTGAATCAAATGGTGGATTTTTATTACTGAGAACAGTAAATGTGCACAATGCTTTACAGACTACAAGAAAGAAAGTCCCTGCCCCAAGGAGCTTTTACAAGATGACAAAGAAAGAGAAGATGGAGATGTGGAAAACCTGGAGAAGAATGTGTGTTCTTTCTAATTACATGTACATGGGCTTAGTCCCTATAGTGTGTGTGTGTGTGTGTGTGTGTGTGTGTGTGGGGAGGGGCCTAGTGCATTGTGTGAAAGTTTTCAAGTTTTTCCTGGGCTCTGATTCTTCAGGAAAACATCCTCACATACACAAAACATTTTGCACCCCATCTGAAAGAAGGTGAGGAAGAAGCAACTCTGCACCTTAGTCAGGAAGGCATTCCAGACCAGAGCCTTGGGCCAACTGTAGTAAAGGCCCCTTGAATAGGGGCTTATTGTGTGGAAATGGACTGTTGAAGCTTTTTGTGGCATGGAAGTAAATAAATAATATCCTATTAATCCTCTATTAAAGGGGCAAGAATTTTTTCTTCAGGGATAACACAAAGCAGGTGGGAGAACTGTTCTCCTCCTGCCCCCAGTGTCATGGCCCCAGGTGCGGGCAACTGGACTCCATCTAACTAGAAGAGCATCTGGTCTGACTGGGATTGTAGTGCAGTTTCTCTGTATTTGCTAGGGCTGTCAATTCGGTTCGGTCCAAACTGAAAAACAGCCGAATTTCGCCTGATTCGGCGGTTTTTAGTTCGGGACAAACTGAACTCAAAAATGGCGGGGAAATGGGGGAGCCGAATTCAGGAAGTTCGGGAGTTCACGAATAAATTCGGCAAATTCGGGGCGCAGCAGCATAACCTTCAGTAAGCAGCATTCTCCCCCAGCCAATTGGTGGCCAAGCTGGATCTTCTTCTGGCCAATCAGTCAGGATTGAGTACTGGAGGAATCAGCTGCTGTGCGGACCGGCCGGGGAGAGAAAGAGAGAAATCCTCGTGGGGGGGGGGTGCGTGTGCACATTCCCTCCTTTCCATGGCTGCAGGGGGTGCATTTTTTGGGGTAGAGACCCCAAACTTTCAGGGGAGCTTCAGACGAGCCTTCTTAAGAGACCCCCCAAGTTTTGTAAACATTGGGTCAGGGGGTCCCGAGATATGGGCTCCACCCCTTTTCCCTCCCCCTTTTCTATTTCTGTGGGTGCAGGGGGTGCTTTTTTGGGGGTGCAGCCCCCAAACTTTCAGCATAGCTTCAGACAAGCTTTCTTAAGAGACCCCCCAAGTTTTGTAAAGATGGGTTCAGTGGGGGCAGAAATATGGGCTCCCCCTTTTCTCTTTCCCTGGCTGCAGGGGGCGCATTTTTGGGGGTGCAGCCCCCAAACATTCAGCATAGCTTCAGACGAGCCTTCTTAAGAGACCCCCCAAGTTTTGTAAACATTGGGTCAGGGGGTCCCAAGATATGGGCTTTCCCCTTTTCCCTATTGGGATGAAAGGATCACCCGATCCTGTATGCATCTCCAGAGCGGCAAATCCAAGGCAAAACCTCCCGTGCTTAAATAGAATCGTATTGGATTACCCAGTCCTCCCAGCCCCTCCTGATGGAAAAGAAGACAGCCACAGTAAGACCCCTTTGGGGGCTTTAATCTATATTTTTTCTCCTGTGTGTTTGTGTGTGTGTGTGTGTGTGTGGGAAGCAGAGTCTGTGTGTGTGTGGGGAGGGAGCAGTTTCTGTGGGTGGGGGGAGGAAGCCAAAGGGGCTTTTGCCCGTTCTGCCTGGGGTGTGTGTGTCCCCTCGAGTCTCTCTCTCCCTGGTTTGAGGGGGGGGCTTCAGTTGTATGTCCATCATAAGATCGGTTAGGTCTATTTTGATGCTTGCTCAAAACTGGTTTTCAAATGGTGACTTAAAGAATGCATTTGCCTGGTCCCGACTTGAGTCTGATGCAAAAGGGGAAATTCCACCCCCTCCTGCTCATTATGCATAGCCTCTGTCCCTTTCCATGGTTTGCAAACTCCCAGGTGTCAGGTGTTGCTTTGCAAACTTCTTCGCACCTGCCCCACCCTTGCTCCCCGCAGCTCAGCTGTTTGTTGGGGCTGGGAGCTTTGTGTATGGGCGGCAAGCTCTGCTCAGAGAAGGTGGGGGGACCCCTTTCGGGGCCCATATCTCAGCCCTCCCTGACCCAATCTTTACAAAACTTGGGGGGGTCTTGCAAGAAGGGTCCTTTGAAGCTCCGCTGAAAGTTTGGGACCTCTACCCCCAAAAATGCCCCCCCCGGAGCCACGGAAAGGTGTGGTTGTGTTTTTAATGGCTTTATTCGGCCGAATTTTTTCCCCGAACTTTGAATTCGCGCCGAATTGCACTGACCCGAAGCGGGGGAGTTCGGACTTTGGCATATCCCAAATCCAGACGGGCCGAATTCAGCCGAATCCGAACTATACCAATTTTTTTTTCCAACAGCCCTAATATTTGCCACTAAAGCAAATATCCTACTTACCCCATAAAAACTTATGTAGTTATCCTTACTAAAAAATACATTCTTGCAATTACTCGTATGTTTTAGGGTAGCCAACCTCCAGGTAGGGCCTGGAGATGTCCTGGAATTACAACTGATCTCCAGACTAGAGATCAACCTCCCCTGGAGAAAATGGCTGCTTTGGATGGCGGACTCTATGGCATTATACTCTACTGTGGTCATTCCCTCCCCAGGTTCCACACCCAAATCTCCACGAATTTCCTAACCCAGAGCTGGCAACCCAAACTCACCACTTATGTATAGGGTTCAAATGGGGCCATAGCTCAGTGGTGGAGCATATGTTTTGCATGCAGAAGTTCTCAAGTTTATCACTAATATCTCCAGTTTAAATGATTTCAGGTAGTAAATGCTGGGAAAGACTCTTGCCTGCCTGAGACCATAGAGAGCTCCAGTCAGGCAAAGTTAGAAGGACAAGTCTGTCCAAACATAAGGCAGTTCTTGTATGCATACTCATTACATCTACTACACATAGGCAACTCAGGCAGGTAGGTAGGACATTGCCCCGGAAGCATTGCCTCAAATGGAAAAAAATAGCATTTACAGGAAACGTGCAACAGACTGGTCAAAATTTTGAGCTCCTTAAAAATTTGTATCCATAAATACAATCTGAAAAAGGAGGTTCTTTTTGTACCACTTATATTTTAAACTCTTAGATCCATTTTACTTCTGCCAATGTTTTAAAATGCTCTTTTACTCGTATGAACAAGTTCAGTTAACTTCAGCTGGCAAGAACCTTTGTTTTATTCCATTAATATTCACATAAATATCACCTTTGGATAGGAAGGAGAGAAGGGTGACTCAGGATCTTCAGCAGTTTTCTTCTCTGGGTTATAATCTAAGAGATAACTGTTGGAATAATGCAGCAGGTATTAGATAGTAGCCTTTAATTCTATAACTTGAAAGACCTCTGGCACAAATATTTAGAGAACTTTTAGCTCAAAGTCCATGAGCTGTTGGATAATAAAATCCATAGAGAAAAGAGAGTTCCCAGATAACAGAAAGAAAATTGTTTTTGAGCACATTTATCCAGTTCAAATTCACTGTCAAATGCTGAATGCCAAACACCAGCACGATCACATATCAACTATTCAACAGAGTTCAGTCTCCAAATCTGCAGTGGAATATTTTGAGGATGTAAGAAGGAAGATACATTTCAGCATGATTATAGGAGGCGTTTACTGAGAAGGAAACAGATATGCAGTTTAACTGCATTGTCAGTTACAAATCTCCTGACCATCTAGATGGGATGTTGATCCAAATGTCTTCTTGATCCTCCCTCCTTTAATTTCCTGCTGAAAAATATGATCGTCTACCTGTGAAGTTAAAAGGAACAGGAATAGGCTGGGAGTTACAGAGAGAAGGGAGGGCTGATGTTCATAATTAAAGAAGGCGCAAAAAAAAAGAGCTGTGATTTGAAAATTAAATTTAGCACATCAGAGATGTAGAGTAATTGCTTTTCCCGCTGCTGTGTATAAAAAATAAATGAAAACAGCTGAAATATTGCTGCTTAATATTTGAATTTAATTAAAGATAATGTGGAAATAGCGACTAATGCTCTTGCATAGTGCTTATAATATAAAGGATGTTTAAATGCACCTGGGGGTCTCCTTGAGTTTGTATGCTCTTTGCATGCTCTTTTGGGGTGGGGTTGTCTCTGAATATCAATATTCTCCTGAATCACTATCAGGGCAAAGAACGTAAGGGGTAGAAAGTCCTACAAAAGTGTAAGTTGTTGCTAGGGCAAACTGAATCTAGTTCTTGTTCTGTCACCCTTAGTTTTTTGTTTTCCCCCTTGATTGGGTCAGAAGTTGTGTCCTTCTCCAAGTTTTGCTCAGCAGATTGTGTGCACATTGCCAGATGGAGAAATTCTTTGCTGTTAAGGGTCGGGGGTTTGTTTACTTCCCCACGGTCTCTTTCTTTGAAACTTTAACGGATGGCGTTTCTTCTTCCCTTTACCTGGTATAACATCTAAGACGCTTCCAGGCTTTGGCTGTCTGAGCAATTTTATTTTTGTACCAAACAATGGAATGAAATTGAACCTATAAGGACAAATACATATTACTGCAGAGATCTGGCAGTTTGGCTACTCTCCTTTGTATATGGATTGCTGCTCAACAGCATTAGTTGTTGCCAGTTGTTTGTACTAGCTCCTGTCAGCACAAAAAACCTCACATGAACACATGAAGCTGCCTTGTACTGAATCAGATACTTGGTCTATACAGGTCAGTATCTGGACTAGTAGTAGCTCTGCAGGATCTCAGATGGAGGTTTTTTGTGTCACCGACTACCTGCTCCATTTAGCTGGAGATTCTGGATGCAAAGCAGACACTGTGCTACTGAATAAGTATTTTCCCTTGAGACTTATGAGTATGGATATTAGGAGCACCGATCCAGTTCACCCAGCGTTTGCAAAACCTTTTGTTTGGAAGCATGTTTAGGGAA
This sequence comes from Euleptes europaea, assembly GCF_029931775.1. Taxonomy (NCBI): domain Eukaryota; kingdom Metazoa; phylum Chordata; class Lepidosauria; order Squamata; family Sphaerodactylidae; genus Euleptes; species Euleptes europaea. The sequence continues at coordinate 84,477,790 of NC_079313.1, forward strand.
TGCTAGAACTTGATCTGGCTTAGGGCAACTTTCCCAAGCACCATTGCTAGCAAACACATGATGACCCCTGTGGGAGAGCCCACAAGACTTATTGCATGTCTGCCAAGGGTAGCTGCTTCATAAGTAAGCACAAGCTTTCGTTCTGGGCTTCGTGGCACAGGCTTGCATTGACATAGCTAGCTGTACATGTGAAGCTCTATATGGTGCATGTCCTATCTGAGATGTGCTTTTTCAACTGCTCACTATATGTCAGGCTTATGAATCAAGTTGCATTGACATAGCAAGCTGTTGGGGGGGGCAGAGAGCCTTTAAGAAGGGTTTTTGTGTCCCATCCTGCCCCCAGCAGAGCTCATCTCCTTTTATGTTCTGTGTACCAGTTTTGTGTAGTGCCACTGTTCTGTGGCTGGTGATATATGTCTGTGGATTGGATTGTGACAATGGTACAGCACCATACAGCATCATACATTGGGCGAAAACGCATGGTCGCTTTCGCTTCCTTTATTCCCTGTTTCAGCCAGGATTCAGCCAGGATTGAACGCATGCGTTTCGCCGAACGTGCGTTTGATCCTGGCTGAATCCTGGCTGAATCAGGGAATAAAGGAGGCTAAAGCGACCATGCATTTTCGCCCATTGTGACATTACAATGATGCCACATTTGTTACTCCAAGTCCTATACTTAATTGTTGTTGCAACAGCACAGTGTATCACAGTTTAACCAAGTTTGTGAGGGATGGGGAAAAAGCCCAACCTGGTATTTTATATTACAACATATAAACTACACATGAAGCTACCTTAAACTTAGTCAGACCATTGATCTATCAAAGTCAGTATTGCCTACCTTACTGGCAATGGTTCGCCATCATGTACCTTTTAACTGAAGATGCTGGGGAACTAGGGTTGTCAGGCCAGGCCTTGTAACCAGCAGGAGACTGAGGTGGGTGCATGGGGAATTTCTGGTGATGACATGACATCAGTTCTAGGAAAAACCTAGAAGTGACATCATGCCTCTCCAGGAATCGCTGGAAACTCTGTCCCGGAAGTGACTTCAATCCCCTCCGGAATCACTGACTACTGTCTGGTCTTTTGTGCTGAAAGGAACCTAGCCTTTTCATGGGCTGCTAGGATAGAAGCCCAGTGGGCAGAGTCCAGGGCACCTTTGTGATCAGCAGAGCTACCATTCTTCTGATTCTTAAAGAGGCGTGAGCAATTAGCACAAGCAATCAAGGTCTGTAGACCTAGTGAGGACCTAGTGGTAGGTCCTAGGTATGACCTAGTGGTAGGTCATATATCTGAAAGATTTTTCATATAAAATCTGGTCATTTAGCAGAATGTACAAAGGCAATTGTGTGCAGCAAAGCTTATCTGAAGTCTGAAGATAAGAGACAGCCCAAAGTCCTTCACTTCACCCAATATCTCCTTCCTAGTGCATTTTCCTGGCCTGATGTGGCCGCTATTGTGTGCCTCAGGTTATTTGCATTTATTTATGAGTTTTACACTTTATTCCATTTCTGTAAATTTAAATGCTTTCAGTTGCTGACAATTATGGACTCAAGTAATAATTATTTTATTAAAGATGGTACTGAGATTGGTACAGTCTCATTCTTTGTTTAAACCCCTAAGTCGTGAACCATGAGTCACTGGTTGTGGTCTGAGCTGTAAAACACAGATTGTAACACTGCATGTCAAAAGTATAAAGCACATAATGTTAAACAATCAAATTGTACTTTCTTTTCCGACTTCTATAATAGGCAGAGATGTTAATTTGTGCTATTTATTACTTCCCCTACCTGCAAATTCTAGTTAGCAAAAGCACTCTTGGGTCACTATGTTGGTTTGCATTTGAAATAATTATTGATATAAATAAATAAATAAATAAATAAAGCAGTCAATTTGATCCACAGAAAAAATTGTGCCGTTGCAGTGGGGAAGTATATGTGTGTGCATGTTGTGCTGACCATCCTGTAAACTATATATGAGCATGGATTGTACAAAAGTCTACATGCAGAACTGAAGGTCTTGCGCCTTTCATCGGTATAGGAGTAGATAATGAAAGTAGCCAGATGCAGGTTAGAAGAGTGGGTGGCAGAGGGCATGCGATGCTGAATTCCATGAGGGCCCAACCAAATGTTACATTTTTCCTGG